>NW_026947507.1:34345000-34885000 GCF_034190915.1 Cavia porcellus
TAAATTTAATTATGCACATGTGTCTCTGGCAGTTTATTGAATCATATGGTGTAAACCATAAACAAACACTAAAAACCTGGCTGAGCTGACGGCTACAAGCTACAAAATGATCTTTAAAGATCAAATATTTATTCCAAAATCCCAGGAGCCAACCTCTCTGCATTAAAGTCAAAAGCAAGTGATCCATTCTTCCTAAACAGTAGCTTATGAATCTTGTCCCTGATTGGAATATGAACAAATTACTATCCCCAAATGGTATGGAGGAGGTTGTTTGGGTGACACACCAAATGCATAATCTAAAGGATTAGTAGACTGTCTTGGCAGTGAGTTATCTCTGCAGAGCTTCACGTACATCAGCCCTATGCTGTTCCACTCACAGAATGGAAGCACATAGGCTTCCAGGAACTTTTGGGATTCTCCCTGGCAACGGCTCATTAGGTCTGGAAGGGCAGACCCTCTCTGCCCTTGCAGATATTCTGTCCTCTGCCTGCCACCGAGTCTCATGATTCGCCTTCTCCTTGCTCCTCAGTAAGGTGGACTCTGCTCCACTCCCCGCCCCCACACCAAACCACTGTTTAATCACCAATTTCCATTCCATTTGGAAGCTGAGGTGAGAGTCTGGATGGCTGAGCTTTGCGGGGTTGCACCTTAAAAGAATTTATTTTCTTTTTTCTTTCTTTTTCTTTTCCTTTTCTTTTTCTTCTTCTTTTTTTTTTTTCAAGTCACAAGCCAGCTCAAAGTTGATAACTCTGCCTGAGGCTGGTGGCTTTGCTTGTGTGCTTTTACAATAGTTACATATATATATATATATATATATATATATATATATATATGCATATGCATATATGGACAGTGAAACAGAAGTATAACTATCTGTGTGCAGTGGGCCACAGGAGGGAAGTCTCCCTCCTGCAGTGAGAGTGGGCTATCTGCAAGTGACCACCTGGCCCTGCTTATCTTTTAAGACTTTGCAAATCCATTCGAACCTCCCAGATAATAAAAGCTTATAGAGAACCATACATGTCAAGATGCTGACTCAAGCTAAATGGGGACAGGGGAAATAAATAAACAAATACAAATGCTCACTGGAAAATTCAGCTTTAGGTTTGAAGTTTTCATAAATTCATGTATAATAGTATTGAAGCCCCTATGGACATACTCTGGGTGCCTACTGCTTACACATAGTGAAAAAAAAAACTATATTATTATTGTTGTTGTGACCATGGCTTCCTCTGTGTTTATTCTGCCTTGTTTGGTTTAGTCCAATATGACTTGGTGTTCTGAGTAAACATTACTAGCTGAGGTCCTGCAGCCATACACACCTGGAAAACAGATTGTATTTACCACCACCTATTGCTTTGTTAAAAGGTCAAAATATAAATTTAAAATTTTTCAAAAAAGATTGGGTCTTCTTGGGTCCTCATTGCTACATGGAACACCTTGAGGCTGGGTATAATTTTACCACTGTCCCCTATTCCTTATGACTCCCTGTTACCCCAGATACTAAAGCTGAACCCGCTCCACACCATCAGTACCCACCTGGCCACTATGACATGCAAGTGCATGGCTTGCAATTTATTCTATGTCTCCATGATGTAGCTGGAGTGGGACCACCGTCTTCCAGGAAAATGCCAGCTCCAGAAGATTTTGCTTTTTTGTATCCACTTGCATCATTGATGGACTCTGTCACCAAACAGAATTTTTGATGGTCTAGATCATGTTTGAGGCCTGAGCACTGATCCACAACTCTGAAGTGTAAACCTCTGTCACCTGTGCAGATAGGAAAGCTCTGAGTTCTCAGCTGCTGCCAGTCCAGTAGCCAGATGAGACTAACTGATGAGATTCAGGATCCAGAATGAGTATGAAAGAGAAATACTCATGCTTGGAATTCCTTCCCATAGAGAGAAGCAGACACACCTATAAGCCCTCACAGATGAGATACGGGGTGGCTTTGAGTGGGCACTTGAGTACAGTAAAGCCCATATGATAGGAGGAAACACAGAGGGCATTGGAAAGTGAGGATGCTAAGCATCTGTCACTCATGCCAGTGCCAGCTCTAGCAATGGGTTCCCCTGGAAATCAAACAAGCCATACACGAAGTTTTGGAACTGTACCTTATGTACTCATAGTGTGTCAGAGTATGTTAAAGATTCTGATTAAGCAAACTTGTTCTTGTTCCATCCTGGTGAAAGAGGCAAAGTTTGGGGAGTCAAGGGGTCAGGGAAATCATTTGCTTTTGGGAATAACCAGTTAGAAGTGTGTTCACACTGTGCTCATGAAACTTCTGCAAGTTGACATCCAACGTCCACCTCGGTCGGGTCTCCCGATGCTACCCTAGCTTCAACACATCAATATCAACCAGGTCAGTTCTTTGGAGATCAGAGGTTAAATGTAAAGGGATAATTACTTTCCTTTGTTACTCAAAGCCACTGGTGGCCTGATGTGGGGTGTCCCTTGTGCCCCTTGCCCACTGTCTGACTGAGGCGCTAAAGGAATGAAGGAATGCTGCTAGTGTAGGCCACAGATGGATGCAGCCACTGCACCGAGGAGGGTAACCAATCCACAAATTGGAGAGTGAGCCAATGAATAAACACACATTGATTATGCCCATTTAACTACCAGTATAACTGCCTATGGGGAAGATGGACTAGTGGGAGGAAAATTGATGAGCTGGTTAATGTGGCTTATTGGCGAGACAGTTTTAATGTCATGCGGCTTTAAAAGTCCTGTTTAAAAAAAATAATGTGAAGATTGCATTTTAATGGGGCTGAGTCCATAGGCAGAGAGTTGCAAAAATGTGTCCCTAGGGGCAGTTCCTGCATTAGGTTCTTTGCTCTGAGATCCTTTGGGGCAGAACAGGATAACGGGTCGTATTGAACACTTGTTAAGTGCAGCAGTGCTGCGTACTGCCTGCAGGGAAGACTTGAGGTAGGGAATCTGACTGAAGCCAGGTGGCTCCCAGACGACAAGCAGCCACAAGTCCACAAGGTCCCAGAGTTGGGGAGCCAGGATGAGGTTGAGCAAGGGTTGGCGAGTGAATGACATAGACAATGGGTAGATGGTGATGAAAGTGATGGAAAGGAGAAATCAAGGCTAATGGGTTGAGAGGTGATGAACATGATACTGGATGTATTGAGAGAGGAATTGTAAGAAAAAAAAGGAAGGAAGAACAAAGACAGACAGAGACAGAGACAGAGAGACAGAGATAGAAAAAGAAGAGGTAAGAAAAGAAGGGATAGAAAGGGACAAGGGAGGAAGGGAAGTAGGAAAGGAGGAGAAGAGAAAAATCAATTCTTTCTCTCTATTCCTCTGGGCCTCTGCATCCAGGCTTCTGCCTTGTTCACAACATTTTCCCAATGAATTGTACTCAAAACCTTACTGAAATCCTTCAAGAACCTTTGCAGGACCACCTCAGCTCATGAGGATTTCCCATACTGACGGCCTCTTTGGGTGATATTTCACGTGTTACTGTTAATTATTTTGCTCTTGTGTTAGAACAACATTAAGTTTCCTCAGATATGTTATAAGCTCCTTGAAGGCAATGATTATCATTTGTTTGTCTTTTCATCTCCTACAGTTCTCAGTGTAACACTAGAACAAAACTATGGAAAGTTGACAGTCGTGAGCTATACGTAAGTTGAAACGATAATTGCAAGCAAAGTAAACCCCACAGGCCTGGGCCAGTCATGACCAACATCTTGCCGGCTGAATTTGACTGATCTTTGACTCCTTGGGTCTTCTGTGCCTTAGTTTTTATTACCAGAATGCTGCTTCTCCTCCCTCTGCGATCTTCATGTGCCTTCCCTAGAAAGAGTGCATCTGTAGCAGAGATGCCTGTCATTTCTGAATCTTGTCTCCAGTAACCTTGGAGACATTTCCTTCCCAACAAAAGCCCCTGAACAGCTCTCCCCTGGATGACAAGTCCACCTGGCTTTCTCTTCTCAGGTCGCGGTTTCTATGTTGTACCCTCCAGCCTGGAGCCCCTTGCCACATAACTCTCCAATTATCTATGCCATTTGGCACCTTGTGTTGCAATTCAAAAATAGATAATTTTCAACTGGCAGCAGATCCTTTTCCCAGAATTCCTGGTCAGTAGAAGCTGATCTGGATAGGGCTTTTCATTAAATACGTGCCCTAAGCAAAAAAACTCCAGCCATGATCAAGTGTGACCACCTTGCCTCTATGAAAAATATCAAGAAGAGCAGTACTGGAAGACAAGTTGCCACCTCCTCTCCATTAGAAGATCTGCCTTCTTTTCAGCGATACAGAAATCTTTGCTAATCTGTTACCCTCAATTTCCTCTTGCCTTGAGTACTCCTTAAGCTTTGAATTCCAATTACACTTCACCTAAAAGCAAGTCCTATAGAGCTTTTAACTTTTCAAAGCATTTTCATACCTTTAATCTTATTTGATCCTTATAATATTCCTGTGAGGTAGGTAAAGCAGACATTATTAAGGCCATTTGAATAGTGAGCAAAAGAGATCCAAAAAGATATAGTATCTTGCTCCATGTCCCTTGAGAAGGGACCCTTGTCTCCTGAATCCTGGGGTCAGGGCTTTCCATCATTCTTGGGACCTAAGAGACTTGGCTATCCTTTTTTCAAGTTCTTTTGTGTCCTATTTTCATCCAGCAGGAGGGAAGAGAGAGGGGACAGGGTTGTGGGAATGAGGTGGGGAGTACAGTAAGGAAGAAGGGCTGGGAAGAGAAAATGCTTATGTGACATACATATCAATGACTGCTCATTAGTGAGGAAGAGGTCAGGGCACCTGCCGATAATGATGTCTGCATTATGGTACTTAATGGAAATGGTGCAGGACCTGCCCCATCAAAAGCTAATCTGCCCAAGAGAGACCCATGCCCAGCACAGCAGGAATGAGATCCCCACTGGGGCTAGCTCCTGGAACTGAATCCAAAGCCATTAGTATCTGAAGGCCCCAGTGGTGCATCCAGCAGGTCCTGCTGATTCAGAGGATGCAATGGCTCCAGCCATTAGTGGGGCCTGGAGGGGACTGGAAGAGCAGCCCGGGAGACTAAAAGGCTGCCTGCGAGAAACAGCTGAGGGTCTTCTTCGCCCCAGTTCCATAGGAATTTCGGCATGAAAGTTCTGCCAGTCTCGTGAAATGCAGGCCCCTATTTGTCCTTCCCCAAACTATCTTCAGTGTAACCATGAGCAGAGAGTCAGGAAGTTCTGATTCCTAGTTTCTGGTTTCCCCACAGGAAGGGTGGTTAACTTCCAAGCCTTGTAAGGTTACCTGCAGCAGTATCTCTGGTAACTGTGCCTGAGATAGAGCTAGAAGCTGACGGGGACCCCAGGCATGAGCATGTGAGCAGGTACTTTGGGGGTAACCTTGTCTCTACATCAGCTAGCTGTGTGACAATGGCCAAGACTTCCCCTCTCTGTGAATGACTGTTTTATCTGACTGTTTGGTGTCCTGACAGCTGTTCATCCGGTGGCTGCCATGTCTTCATTTCATTTGAGAAAAGCGGAGACAGAGTTACACAGGTGAAAATACTGCTCTTACATACAAGAGAGCATCTATTCTTTTTTCCACTTGAGCCATCACAGCCAGCTAGTGTCTCCAGGGGCCACTGGGTAAGCAACAAACCTGGCACATTAGATTTTCTCTTGGGATCCTGTGGGTTCGGGGAGGTCTCAGACTTCAGCCATTAAAGGGTCCATTGTGGAGGGAAGGCTTCTGCATGGGCCTCCAGTTAGCCATCCAGCGGTCCCCAGGGGCTGTCTGTCCATGTGACCTTGTTACTTCTCTTCCCTTTTCCCTCCCCAGAGCAACAAGATTTCTATGCCACTTGGTATCTGTGACAGCTAGTTAGGGTTGGAAAACTTCAGTAAAATGAAACAAGCTCTTGGTTCAATAGAACAAGGAAACAAATCCCAGAGAGGAGAAACAGCCTTCATGATAAGTTAGCAAAGGATTCCAGAATAAACCCTGATTTTCTGAAGTCAAAAGTTCACACACCAAAACATTAAATGGAGTGGAAACATGAATTTATACCACCTCCATGGTCCAGCTAAATCTCTGGACCAAGCTTGTAAAAAAACACTCTTCAGATTCATTCTCTGATCATAAACAGGTAGGTTACTTATTTTGATCTACAAGAAGTTCTGCATTGGTATACTTCTGTATGGTAGCCACTGGTTACATGTAGCTATTCAGTTAAAATTAATTCACTTAAACTAAGAGTTTTGTTTCTTAGTTGTGTTTATCATATTTCAAATGGTTAATCATCACAAAGATGCCAGAGGCCATCACACTGGACCATGCAATTGTATTTCCATCCTACAGGAAAATTCTACTGGGCAGTGTTAGCAGAAGACTGGAGGTGATATGTTCCATTTTTCAGATTGAAAAGCAAAGGCATAAGAAAAGAAGACAGTAGTGTGTTTCCTTCAGTCAGGAAAAGAGTAATTCTACTTTTTGATACATCAAAGTCTAGGCTTTTACAATGAAAGATAATGATTATTTTCCATTTTGTGGTTCCTGGAAGTGGTGTCTCCCAAATTCATGTAAGAAATGGCCTAGAGAAAACAATCCAATTGGAGCAGAGTTCTTGGCACTGTACTTTATATGTGACTTAAAAAATGTTGACTGCTCACATCAAAGATTGGGAGAGGATAAGAGACAGGAGACTGTGGCTAACACTGTCCTTCATCCATTCTCCTTTGCAAACTGTCTTTCTCTTTGTTTTTATACAATAAACAGACTGCTTTCAGAGGCTTACTCTTCACAGCTTCACAAAAGAAACTTTTCTGGAGCTATCTTTAACTTGCGGTAGAGATTAGCTGACTTGACTAACTGACAGCTGATATTACAGGCTTTGTCTTTGTTAGTAGAAGTACAGTTTTTAAAGGAAGAGGCCCACACCAAAGCCTACTGTGAATGGCCAGACTACAACTGCATTGATAAGGAAACTTCATTTTAGAATCAAGAATGTTTAACTTGGAGAAATAAAGGCTCAGATGGAGCACATGTACTCTTGATTGTTGAATGAAAAAATTATGTTTGTTATGTGCTTGTCTATTGGGTGGAATTTTAGCTTGTTTTGGCATTGTTATTATTTATTGTTAAAATTTTATTTTCTATAAAATAGTACTTTGAGAAATTCACTATGAGCTGCACATTAAAGGCAAGCTTATTTTAAGTCAACAGAAATAAGAATCAAGTCAAACTGCTTTAATATGGAAGAAAATGCCCAAGAGGACAACGAAGTGCCCATTCCTCTGTGGATTTAGGCAGAAACTGGGTGGTATCAGGCAGGAGTGTTATAAGAAGCGCTAGAATGTATAACAGACAAGGAGGGACCTCACATTTATTAGCCAGGACAAAATTGATTATTTGATTGACTTTGAGATTCTCTGTTTTTTCTTAAAGTATTTAGAAATATGGAGACTTTTAGGAAAGGGAATCCTGGCTATGCTACCTTTGCTGACAAGCTTGATGAGAAGGGTGAGGTCCAGCCCCAGCTAGCCAAGCCAGAGGCTCACTGCGCTCCCTTGAGTCCCCTCTCCAGTGTCCTCCTTGCATTCTGGAAGCCATAGCTTGGCTGCTATGCTGTTATCTAGCCTAGGTAACTGGTAGTCTTGAGTCCTTTCTCATGCACTCCTCTACTAACCTCATCTATCTTAGACTGTAGGCTATGTGTCACTTTCCTGAGAGTCACTTTCCTGAGAGCGTGCTGCGGTTTGAATAGAGTGTGTCCCCTCCATGAACTCAAGTTGTCATCAACTGCCCATGGGGAGATACTGAGAAGATGAAATCTGAACCCAGTATGGTATTTGCAAGGGGAGCATTCAGGAAATGATTAGGATTAGATCAGCTCATCAGAGTGGAATCCCATGACCAAACACTGCTGACTTTTTAAAAAGGAGGGACAAAAGATGAGATACACACATACACTTTCTGTCTTTTGCCATGCCATGCCCTTTACCACCTTGAGTCTCTGCCAGCCGGCAGAGCATCTGCAGATGTGGCCTTGCAATCTTGGGCCAGGACCAGGAAACAAAATGAGCCTCTTCTCTGGGTAACTTACTCTGTGGTGTTTTGTTATTCACAACAGAAAGCACATGGAGGCCGCTTGCCTTTTAGAATCTGTGTCCCTGTAAAGAACCTCAGAGGTCTCCATGCAGAAATGCTTCCGGTGTGTGCCCACTGACCCCTCTGCTGCCATGACTTCCCTGGAGTTGTTAGTGAGAGTCTTGGTGTTTTCTGTTTTCATTCCAATAAATAGGGACCCTGGAAAATCATAAAAGTGCCTAAAGGAATAATATAACAATAAATGAATATAGTTAAGCAGAGCTGAATGCACAAAAAACTTTGAACTCACCCAGTGTATGACCATTGTCAATATCCTTTTAAATTCCTTCCAGGCACCAAAGAGCATAATAACTAACTTAATAGTCAGTACTGGTCTGTCTTCAGTATCGTAAGGCCATTTATCACATTTGGCCATTGTTTCATGCTACACCAGAAGTCCGTTTTTCCCATTGGTTTTGGGGAAACCTTCCTTGAAACTAAGTGTATCTAAATTACTTTGAATGAATTATAAGGCTATTTCCCTAACATCAAATCCTTAGTAGAAGTTTCAAATCATCAGACTATTCTTCAAGTTTAACTGAGGTAAAGTCTGTATTGTCCTTGCTCTACAAAATATAGTTAGAAAAAAGAAGTTTAAAAAAAAAAAAACTCATCAGCCCTTCAGCAGAATCTCCATTTATAATTCAAGAACTATTTTAAAAATTATCTGGACCCCTGAATTACATGTTTTATTTAATGTGCGTTACATGCCCCCAAAGCATGGTTTTAGATACATGCCTTACCACTCCAGTTTCTGCTCTATAAGGTGGGGATCAGGTGGAGAAAGACAGAGACTGACAGAGAGTCAGAGGCAGAAAGTCAAAGAGAAAGACAGAGAGGACTCTGTTTCCTAAGTTTCATTTATTTCTGGGCCCGTAGCTAGACCTCACCTCCCAGCCTCTGCCATCTGTCTGACCTATGGAATGAGGGCGTGTAGAGTGGATGTGAACTTCAGGCCTGATTATTAAAAACAACAACAGAAAAGCTCTGTATATCTTACCACACTTTCTTTTCATGTCCTTGGCAGTCTGGATGTGAGCATGTAGCTAGGAAATTCAAAGGTCACAGGTGCCAATGACAAGGATTCTAGGTCCCTAAATTATTGCTGGGTGTAAAGCCACTCAGGAGAGCTACATGATCCGACACACCTACAATGGAACAGTTTATCCAAACTGAAACAAAATGTTACAGTGTTTAGTCACTGAACTTTGTCGTTGGTAGTGACAGCAGTTAGCTCTTGCCTGACTAATACATTGTTTCACTTAACCTAGCATGTCTATGTCTAAAAAGATTTCAGTATACACAAAACGCTAGGAAGCCGAGAGTACACATCTACACATCCCTGTGCTGTAATACATGAGACTAGGAAGGTACAGAGCTGAAAGGTCTTCTGGTTCTATGGAATCTGGTTGCTTGAGCTGTCAAAAGGCCAGGCACTGACTGCGGCATGGGTGTAGGAGGGCTGGAGGTTGGTTTGATTCAGGGACTGTTTTCATTCACATAGGCCCTTGGGGGACTATCTGATTTTTAAGGGTGAACTTTCTTGTCCATGATAGACAAGGTGGTGATCAGGAAGATAGCAACATGAACAAAATCTGAGGAAAAATTGAAGCCAGCAGTGGAGGGTAGACACCCCAAATATTTAGTCCTTGGCACGTGGACTGCAAGCAGTATGATTGCCAGCAATGAGTTTCAATAAATGGTTCAAGCAGAGGCTCTGAAAGGCCATGTGTGTTGATTTATAGAGCTGGTTTTGTTTGGAGCCAGTCCCTCTCACGGCTTCCAGACAGGACGGTTTATGAATCAATCAAGAAACAATCCAAGTTACATTTACTCTTGCTATGGGGCTTATTTACAGTATAACTTTTTACATCAAAAATATCTTTAGAAGTTTAATTGATTACTATGGAATACGTACATCTTCCTGCCAGCGAAGCACATCATCCCTTGAAAAATTTAAATTGTAGATAAGAAATACACCTAAAAGAAGATATTTGAAAGAATTCTAGAATATATACCCTGGAACCTGCTGGCCAAAAATAAGTTAGGTGCACTAGGCTTGACTTTCACTTCAGCTATTAATGTGTAGCATGACCATAGGAAATCGGTCATCTGGTATCGTCCTCTGCAAAACAAGGGAATTACATCTGATGACAAATCAAAAGTGATACTCAAGCCTTAAGTTCATTATTTTGCAGAAGTGGTGAGACTGGTAGAGAGCGACCACATCCACCTTCCCAATGAAAACTGGCCCCTGACTGGAAAGCCTGGCAGCCTCCAGGCACAAGCTGTCATTAGAGTGTGACCCCGGTCTAGCAGTGCAGGCAGCCCAGCCCTCTTGTGGCCAGCAGCCTTGCACATCAGCTTCTTCTGAACACACAGGGCAGAGGAAAAGCTCGTGGGCTTCTGTGTCCACAGTATCTCCAGCTATGGATGTCCTTTCCCCTCAACTCTTTGAGCCTTGAACACTGATTAACCTGCCCAGACCCTAGCCCTCTGTCTATCCATCAGGATAATAGCTAAGGTCTCCCAGAATTTGAGATCAGCAAAAACCACTCTCATTTTCTGAGTCTCCTGATTTACTAAAGAAATGAAAATAAAAATTCCATAAGAAAAGGCAAACATCCAACCATATTTCAAATGTGTATGCTTCATGAATGCTGTTTTGAATGCAGACAGATACAACATCCTTTAGCAACATGGAAGCCCTTGTAAAAGTGAGGGCAGATCGAATGGCCTTTCTCTGCATTAAATCCTACTATACCCTCCCCTGCCACTAATCATCCTTGTGGTAAAGGATTCAATGAGAAAATGTTTGTAAAGTGCCTGGCATGACAAAGAGAGTAGGCACTCAATAAAAGGTAGCTATTACCCTGATGATGATGTATGGGCACGTCTGAAGTTGGGCAGAGCTTTGCAGACACCTCCAAGTCACCCTGGGGAGTGTGGTGTAGACTGAACATTTGCCTGGCAAAGACCCCTTCTTGGGTCTCCATCCTTTCCAGGTAGTCCTCTGGTAGCCAACAAGTGTCCTTAAATGCAGCCTCCCTGAGCACGGATCTCTGGCATCCAGGCTGGTGAGTCAGCCCCACACCACCGGGAGGGCCACTGGAGTCTTTAGGAAGGAATGTAGAGGATCTCCCTGCCCCTTGGCATTTGTTTACTGCAGATTATTTATTGTGGAAATAGGAGATGGATGGTTAGGGGAGGAGAGAGCAAACAAGCCTACCTTAGTTACTTGCTTCACTGTGTTTGAGTTCCTACTCATATGCACTGAAATGTCTATAATTTACTTTTCAGTTTTGCAATGTTTATGGCTTTTATGTCATTTGAAGGTTATTTATAACAATTATATAAGGAAGCAAAGTGCCATAAGCTGAAGTAATTTACTGTAAAATATCTGAAATGCTAAAATATCAAACGGTGCATTACTGTAGTGCTGGTACTGCTCTTGGAGGAAAAAAAAAAGGGAAAGGGAAAAAAGTCTAAAAATACAGCCTCCACCCCACCAGGCAGTCTCTTTCATCCATCTTGCAGAGATTTACAAACTCAAGAGCAACTGGTAAGTATTAATTTAATTGCTTTGTGGGAGGGGTGGAAATTGAGAAAACACGGCTCTGTCAGCGCTCGCAGATGTAGCTGAATTATCGTGAGTAAAAGATAAAAAAGAGAAGCCAAGCACAGGGCATCAAGTGGCCCATGACCTTCTCATCTGCCACTAAATCCTGATGGCTTGAATCAAAACAACCATCATCATATTACTGCAAACGGAGAGTTAGCCAGTGTTGGGTCCAAGTCTAGCTCACTAGTCCCAGGAAGCCAAGTAAGTAACTTGGGAACACGAAGCCAGGAAAAGATTAAGGTCTGGCAGGTGGCTGCCCTGAGACTGGCAAGAAGCTTCTCAACCTGCAGGAAAACATTTGGTCTTTCTAAAGATTCATTGCCTTATCCATTAGTTCAACAAATGTTGAATACTCATTATGGCTCCAGTTCCAGGGACACAAAGGTAAGGAGATAGTAGCAGCCTTCACGAGACTTAAAATCTGAGACATTAATGTTAAGAACTTTGGAGATATGAGCACTGTGATGCTGGTCACCTAATGGATTCCGATCTAAGAGTAGGGAGAGTTACTTTATGAAAGTAGGAGAATGATTGTGTTGTGGGCATAGAAGGGGGACTGCTTCCAGAGCATGGGAGGGTAGGCTTCCCTGTGAGTAGGGCTCAGAGCTGGCACAGGGATCACTTTGCAGACAGCCCACCCCTCCTTTTACTTTAGCTGTGGGAAGAAACCAAGTGTTGCCTCCAGACCCATTCATGCAATTCTCTGCTGAAAGTAAAACCTGCCTTGTGGTCCTTTATCAATCTGAAGTAACCCCAAGAGACTAATGAGTTTCAGGTCGGTCCCCTCCCTGTGAACAAGGGCATGTGGCCTCTAGGAGTCCTCTTGCAGTTGTAAACCCCTTATGGTCACTGTGTAGTGGTAGAGATACACAAGCAGATGAGTACCAGGTCACACAGGCTTGGAATCACATGCAGGTAATTTAGACCCTTATCTCCCATGTGTGATTGGGGGGCTGAGGAGGAAGGCAGCATTTCTGCCTCTCAATTTTACCTTCCTCTGGGGTCACAATATCCCTCAATCCTTTATCACCCCTGCATTCCTTGAGATTCCTTTGTTTCCTCCCTAGAGCCTTTTGTGTGATTTTTAAATTTCCTTTGTTAAAAATAAGCACAATTCTAAAGTATAACCCATGTCAAAAAAAAGAGCATCAGCCATAAGTGTACAACCTGATGAATTATTAGGAAGCTAATGTGCTCATTTAAGTACCACTCCCATCCAAATTCAGAACATTCCCAGCACTGAATTAGCTCCTCAGGCTCCCTCCTAATCATCACCCCACCTCCATCCCGAGACCAAAACTTCTATAGCTTATTGATATAGTACATTCCCTTGACTCTACATTTGGTTTGGGAATTCCTTTTTGCTGTTGTTGCTCATTCATCTTCATCACCATGTAATATTTCATTATAAGGTAATGTCACAACCTATTTATCCATTCTACTGTTGGTGGACTTTAGGATCACTCCTGGCTACAGTGAGTATCGTTGCTATCAGCACTCTTGCATGCATCTTCTGGTACACATGATACATTTCTGATAAGTAGGTATATACCTAGAATTGGAACTGCTGACCCACGAGAGTGGGTACACAGTCAGTGTTACTACATACTGCTAGCTGGTGTGTTGCCAAGAGCATTGTTCTGATTTTTATTTTCCCCAACATTGGAAAAGAGTTCTGCGTGCTTTGTATTCTCATTAACCCTTGGCATTGCTAATCTTTTACATTTTATTTATTATGGTTGGTATGTATTGCTCTATCCTTAAATTTATTTTTTTCTAAACCAAATTTTTGGAGTTATAATCAATGCAAATTTTGTACCTGTTTTAAGTCTTCAATTTGAAGAAATTTTGATAATGGGTTCTTGCTAGCTGTTACCCCAAGCAAGGCATGACATATTTCACTGTCTCAGGAAATAATCTCTCCTTGTAGACAACCATGCCACCCACTCATTCCATGACAACCCTACATATGATTCCTATCACTTTGATAAGTTTTGTTCATCTAGAAGTTGATGAACATGAAATCGTGATGTATGCATGCTGTTCTGTCTGGCCTACTTAAAGTTGGCATCATGTTTTGCAATGCAGGCATATTGTTCCGTGTATGTGTAGTTTACCTCTTCACTGTGGAGTGTTCCACTATCTTCATATTACAATTTATTTACTGATTTGGCCATTGACAGATACTTGAATTATTTCTTACTTAGGATTATAAGCAAGCTTGCTACTAATAGTTCTGCTTAAGTCTTTTTGTGTACTTACAGTTTCCTTTCTCTTTGATAAATATCTAAGAGTGGAATCATTAAGTCCACTCTTATGCCAGTTTTAATAAAAAGTGCAAACAATTCCCCCAAGCACTTGTGCCATGTGACATTTTACCCCCAGTGAAGGAGAATCTTAGTTATTTCACATTGTTTCCAACATTCAGTAGTACAATCTCAGACATTCTAGTGAATATGAACTATTTTTAGATGCGTTTTCTTGATATCTAATTCAGTTGAATATCATTTTGCTATGCTTATATAGCCCATTCTGATATCCCACTTTGTGGAATGCCTATTACCTCTTTTCTGATTTTTGAATGTTGAATTATTTGTTTTTTAACTTGTTGAACTTTACAACAAGTACAATAAGCTATGTCTTGGATACTTGTTCTTTGTTGGCTCTCTGTTACAAATATTTTCTAAAGAACTTCTTTTAAAAGACAATTCCCATGGAAATAGAAAACATGCTGATTCACTTTCACACAAGTTTATATAAAAAATCAATTCTGTCTTAGTGGAGGAATTAGACTATAGAGTTTATCGAGCAACAAAGAGCAAAGAAGAAAGAGGAACAGAACTGAGTAGAACAATAGAATTGGGGTGAGAACAAAGGTGTTGACATGATGCCTCACAGGAAAAGGCTTTGGGAATTGTCACAGCAAAATGCTGCAATGCATACGCAGTGCACAGTGACTGCCAAAGCTGGGGAGGTGAGGGATGAACTTATATTTAATGAGGATTAGTATGGAGATTGATTAATATAATCTGTCATTGGTTTCACAGTGGTGAGTTGTGTTGTTTTTGACGAAAGTGCTATAAAACTTAGTTTCATTATTCTTAAGAAACCTGGGAATTGGCTATACTCATATTCCTTATTTTGCAGATGACAATTTTACCATGTAAAGAAAAGTGGGTTTCACGGTGTCATAACATTCTAAGGTCTGATTTGATCCACTCTGGGTCTGAAAAACTAGAAAACATGTGTGCTTAACATCCTGATGAATTTGTGAAATGTATCAGGAATCAGTAATCCCTAGCAGGTGTTGCCTTCAAGGTACTTCCTGTTGAATGTGGAGGTAGCATTCACCCACACAATGGTTTAAGAATGATAGAGGAGGATTCATTTTCAATTGCAAGCACCAAGAAATTGGCTTAGTTCCTAGTGTTTTCATAGTAACTGGCCTTGATGGTATTGAGGAAAGTCTTGGCAGATTGACCAGCAGGGTCTCCGCCCATCACTGGGTCCTCAGAATCAATCATACTTCTTCTCTTTAGAGGCCAAAATACCTACTGGTCTTCTGTTTAGCCAAGTCCTTGAAGACCTCCCTGGAAGTGGGTTTGTGGGCAGTTCAGCAGAAGTGAGCGGTCGATAAACACTTGTCCCCTGATGGATGGGTTGAGTTTGTTGAGAGCTGCAGTGGAAAAAGAAAGTACACTAGGTTTTAGCTCTTCCCAGGGCTGTTAGTAGAGGAGACTCCATCTCAGAACTTTCAGGAGACAAGAATCTGCTGAGAAAGGTCATTTTCAAGTGGCATCAATGCCACAAGTCAGCACTCCAGGAATATGCCTGATAATGCTAGCAGTTTTGCAAGAAAAGTAAATGCTCCTTCTGAAGAATAAGCAGTAAGAGTAGATATTTGTATGCTACCTCATCTTTATTAATGGCCATAATAATAGGTGCTGCTTATGGAGCAAATTCTGTTCTAGGCAGAGTTCTAGACACTTCACAGCAAAATCTTCACAGTGATCAAAACCCTCATTCATCTCACAAACACCGTGTAACTTATGTGGGGATAATAATAATGTTTTTCTATAAAAGATAAAGAAACAGAGGTCATGTTTAATATTAGAACCTTTTCACAATTGATTTTATTTAACTCTTTGCTGATGCAAGAAGTAGGTATTGTCATTTTCATACAGCAAAGGAAAGGACAGAGGCTTGAAAGGCTTAAGGCTTTGCAAGGATAAGTCTGTGGTAAAGCTTAAAGCAAACCCAGGCAACCTGCCCTCTACATTTGTGTATATATTATCATTACTTTTGGCATCATTTGGTCATTTGTTTTCAGTGCATATAATTGTTGGACTAGTGACTCAATGGCATAGACAGTTTCACCTAGGAGAAGGTGTGGAGTTGGAATCAAAGACATCCACTACCCTCCTAGGATCAGATAAAGCATAAGATGTTCCTGAGTTCAGAGGCATCAGCTGTTAGCTCAGTTAGTCATGGATCTACCTTACTTGTCACTTCGTCTTCTAGGATTCCCATTCTGAATTTGTTAAACAGAAATAGTTCATTTTCTAAAGGAGTTGGAGTAAAGAAAGTGAAGGAGAAACCACACCAGCTATGTGCTGGCCAGTGGGGAAGTGCATAGAAGGGTCCAGCAGGGTCTCTGCCCTGGGGAAGTACTCCTGACCCAAAACCTGCTGGCCTTCTGGTCCCCAAATTGCTCAGAGCTTCCACTATTTAATAGGCCGTGCTTCACTGTCCTGTTCGCCACCTTCTTTCAACTCCCAGAAAATTCTATTAACTGTTATGCTCCCCACTTTGGAAGTACATCTGTTGGACCATTCTGTGCTTTGGTTCCTAAAGGTCCAGGTGTTAAAGACTTGGTTCCTAGGATGACACTGGTGGAAGGTGATGGAACATTGCAGAGTTGGGGCTCAATGAGAGATCTTTAGGTCATTAAGGGCATGTATTCAAAGGGGATTGTGTGTTTCCAGCCCCTTCCTCTTCCTCTTGCTTCCTAGGCATGGGATGAGCACTTTGTTGTGTCTTCCTGACCTTGCCATTATGCACCCCAACCAGAGACCCAACCAGTGACCCAAAGCAATGGGTCTGCCCAATTTTAGACTACAATCCTCAAATAGTGAGCCAAAGTTGTGAGATGAAAGAAACATTTCTTTTTTATAACTTATCTCAGGTACTTTGCTTTTGTGACAGACAACTGACCAATATAGGCCAATCCAATGAAGTGGCTGGCACCCAGGCATTGCTGACCAGTAGATACCGAGCAATGGGTTGCAGTGCAGTGGAGATTGTATGGCACTGAGTAGCCCAGTGGGAAAAGGTTTGTATCCCATCATATTATCATGTCCTTAGGACTTTTACAAGACACTTGGCCCCTCTAAGCCTCGGCTTCTTCATCATCATCATTACAGAGATGATTTCTAAATCTTAGTATATTGAGAGACTTTGTAAATGCTAAAGCTCCCAGGTAACAGACAGGATAATGGCTGGCCTTGTACAAAGTGACTTTTTGCAAAATAAATTGCAATTCTTGCCTTAAGCCCTTGGTACTTTGCTTCTAGGCCATCCAGTGCCTACCATATGGGAATTTCTATCCTTCTTGAGGTGGATTGTGACTGGCAGGTTCCTCTCACTGTAAGAAAGAAGCTCCCTACTCCACACCTGAGTTCCACACCAGGCTGTTGGGATTGACACATCTTGGTGTAGGGGTGCATCTTCAGAGTACAGCAGCCTCCTAGGCTGCAAAGCAGGTCTGGTCAGGAAAGCAGAGACCTGGCTTCAGAAACCACAGCAACACCCACACAAAGGGGCCTCCTCTGTGTCTCAGTTTCTCTACTTATCAAATGGATAGCTGATAAGATCTCTAAGAGTCCTTCCCACTTTAAAACTCTATGACTCCTCAAAGACTAAACAAGCAAAACTAAAAGGCAGGAGCAAATATATTCATCAAAATGAAACACTATAATTCTGTTATTAGACACAGGCACTGGCGGGAAGCCAGGAAACGCTGATACAGCTTTCACTGGCAAAGGCAGTGTCTCCATCAATTTCTCCTCTTCTTTGCTGGCCCCAGTGTCACTGCTACTTCATGGTGCTCAGGAGGAGCCGGTAGGAAGGTCTGGCCCTCCATCCAGAGAGGGGATAGTGAGGGCGCCAAGGTAGAAGGGCACCTGTTTATTGAGTGGTTGGGCTGCTGAGTTCCAACTTCCTTGGCAGTTGCAGGAACTTTTGTAGACTGTCTTCCTTAGTGCACTTCCTGGGTAGAGGGAAATCTAGATGCATGTCTGAGATGCAGAACGGCAGAGGAGGGAGTCTGGTTCTGCTCTCAGAGGGGGCTCTTCTCATCACCTTTTGATGCATAAGCTTGCACCATTATGCACTCAGAACTGTCTCCTCCACACTGAAATAGTCCTTCGAGGGTTCTGCCTACCTCAGCAGCTTTGTTTTGCATGACATTTTAAAAAATGAACTTGAAAGTGCTCAGTGAAGGCTAAAGCCTGATACAAATCCCAAGTGTCATCATTACTGGTAGCACATCTGTACTTAAAGCTGGCCTCCCTGCATTCTGCTACCTGGTACCTGGTACTGGCTGAGCATCTTGCACCATGTAGCAGCTGGAAGAAAGACGGAGTCCCTGTTCCCAGCAGCTGGGGATGGAGGTTGAGCTCTGAACTCTTGGGGGAAGTCTTCATAGACTGTGCCACTCACCTCCAGCAGAGCTTAACAGCGTTGCCAGAGTGGCTGAGCCAGGGCACACAAGGTCTCCCTTCTGCCCACTGAGAGGAATCTATCACTTGGCAAGACTGGCCAAGAAGCTGGGGAGGAGATGGTAAATCTTCCCTGGAGATGTCATCTCTTTCCGTCCTTGCAGTTAGCACCAGTAGAACCCCAAGACACCAACAAGGGGTGCACCATACCTCTCTGCATTGAAGTCGCTGCTTTCTTGGGATGAAGACTCTATTATAAAACAAACACTAGGACTCTCCCAATTTCAAGTCCTCTGTCTACCTCATGCAGAAGCACAAACATACATTAGGGTACAAATAAGCACCCCTGCAGAAGCATGACAGACTGCTCTAGAAGTTCAGAAACTCAGCAGTTCTGGCCACTATTCGAAGCCAAAGCTTAAGTGGCACACACTGCCATCAGCTGAGTCATTCAGTCTTGAAAGCACTTATCCTCTGTCAGACAAGGTGGTGGCTCTGAGAAGAGGAACACAGAGTGACTTCCCTGGCCACTAGGATTTTCTAAGATATCTGCTCTTGTCAAGATCAGGTAGCCAACTTGTTTTCCACATGAAACAGTTCATTTCAGACATGATGTTTGTGACCATATCTAGAAAAACTGAGAATGTTCAGAAGTCACGAAAACAAATGACTTTTGAGCTCCTTTGGTAGCTCCAGGGGCAGGAGCACGTAGTGGGCTGATTAACCCTCCCTGCATCTCTTCCTGGGCCCACACTACTGCTGTCCCTAGACCAGCTGCCATGGAGGACATTCAATGCCTTAAATGTCTTAAATACCCATCAGGAACTGTAGATCCCAGGCCTGACTGGGTATTAGGATGAGACTAACACAGTTTCCCTTCCTGAGGGTCCCATGTGGCCAAGTCCTTCCTATTTCCTTGGAGTGACTCTGGCTCCTGAAACCAGCAACTCCTGCTCTCAACACAATTGCCATCCTCTGCTGTGCCCCCACCCCAGCCGACAGTGCAGACTTAACCCATCTCAAGTCTTTTCTGGCACTGCCAAGCTTCTGATGAGAAGGCTGATGCAGGGTGAAGTGGTGGATAGCCTTGGTTTGGGGACCCTGACCCCAGGATGCAGGTTGGAGGAGCACCACATCAGAGCAACAGGATGCTATGGAGTGTTTGGTGACTATGGCACTGTCCACCACTGTCCCTTGCAGCAAGGGGTTGCTGCAAGTGCTAGAGGCCAGTGCCATCTGCTTGTGTCCCTCCTCTTTCTCATCTTATTTCAATCTATTGTCACCAGCCTTCTCAGCCTCCCAAACATGCACCCTGGTACCTGCTGGCTCCTTTCACGATCCAGAGGAAGCTGCTTCTCTTTCACATCTCCCTCCATACCTTCACAAGAAAGAACGTGGACTAGCAGTTCTCAGGAGCAACTTTTCACTCAGCAGCTAATTATTAGACAACTTTAGGCTTTCTTTCTCTAAAGTCAGGAATGGAACCTGGAAAGCTTTAAAAAACAAATGTTAACACTCTTTCTTTCTTGGTTTTTGTTAGAACATGTCTGCGGTGCATAATGTTTACATCCTTTTGTGGAGTTGGTGCAAGTACACAACACACCTTGATTCCTTTTCCATCCCTTTTCTTTCCCTTCTTCCCTCTTGATTTCTTGATTTCTCTATCACTTGAGAAACATCTGTCTCCCTACTTCCCATTATCTATCTTTCATTTTGCTCATTTATATTTTGAGTTTTCATACAAGACAAACCACACAATATTTAAGTTTGTGTGTCTGGCTCTTACAGAAAGGGGTATTGCCTAGAGTAACTGTCCTTCTGGTTTCATGACAGGGTATCAGTCTTTCCTGGGAGGATGCTGATGATCTGGGATCCTGGTGCAGCTGTGTCACTCTCAAATCCTGGGTCCTCCCATCACATTCTCCTGTGGGGGGCTTGGCTCAGGTTGGAGGTGAGACCCTCTGATTTAAGTTGTCGTGTCAAGCACACAGCCAAGAAACGGTGTGAGGTGGCCTTCTCCTACCACACCATGGTGTCCCTCAGTAGCTCCTGTTCTGTGCTCCACCTCATCCAAGAGTCAAGACAAGGCCTGAGCACAAGGCTGCTGGAGACACCATTGTTCTCTATCCACAGGGCTGAAGGACAAGGAAGAAAGGCTTCTCTCCATGTTCCCCAGCATGTGACAAACATCAGGAGCCCAAGCACTGTGTGGAGACTCAGAAGCAGAGCATGAGTGGAGCCTGTGGTGTGGAAATTCCCCCACGTCCAGGCAGGTCTGTAATGCATATATCTTTAACTCTCTCTAAATTATTGCTCGACTAGACATAGAAACAGCAAAGCTATTGAAAGAAAGGAAAACAAATAACCTAAACCCACTGGCTAATGTAGGAATTATATGTGCCTGCCACTTCCTTTCAGCTGAAACTAAAAGAAAAATAAGATGGATTCAGACAACTTTGATCTTATAGAAAGGAAAGTGGCATCTTCAAGAGAGACAAAAGTCACCTCTTTCCCACAACAGCACTCAGTGCTCAACCGCAGTATGTCTTATAGCACCTTTGCAAAAAGTAGCTGGAGACAGGCAACCTGGGGACTGCTGGGCGGCTGGGCAGAGCTGAGGCTAAGCCCTGTTACCAGCACTTTCCCTGCCGTTCCTGCAGCTCCTGGCCCCCACACTGAGGAGAGGAGGGGGAGCAGCCTGAGGAACAGAGCCAGGTGGGAAGCACAGTGCAGAACCAACGCAGTCTGGAGACAGGGGAAGCTGGGGAAAAAGGAAACTGGATTTCTATTTCTTGTTTGTACTGTTAAAATGTTCCTTTAATGTGAATGCCTTTCTGTTAAATGAGGGGGAAAGAGAACTCTAAGACAAGTAGAGCTGTAAAACAAAGCGAACAAAAGGCGGAAACCAGCGACATGGGTTTTGTTGCTCTAGCTGTGTGGAGACGGAGAGCAGAGCTGATGGATGGATGGAGGCAGTGCTTGGAGCAAAGAGGCTGAAACACAGGAAAGGAGACCCTGAGCAGAAAGAGGAAAATAGCTCATTTCCAGAAACTCACTGGGAGTTAAAGCAAGTGGCTGAAAATGAAACAGCCAGGTCAGATGCCACTTACGGGGGAAATGTCAGAGGGGAAGTCTGAGGACAGGACAAACATGGAAATGACTTTCAGTCAATCTTATGACATGTGCATGCCCCAAGGGGTCAGCTCTGATGACACCAGGCAGCAGGAATGACCCAGAGGACAGCACAGTCTGAAGTCATTGAATGGGAAATAAAAGAGCCTTTCAGTACAAGATCTGAAACCACTATTCAGTCCAGCTCTCTCTCCTCTCTCTCTCTCTCTCTCTCTCTCTCTCTCTCTCTCTCTCTCTCTCTCTCTCTCTCTCTCTCTCTGTCTCTCTCTCTCTGTCTCTCTCTCTCTCTCTCTTTCTCTCTCTCTCTCTCTCTCTCTCTCTCTCTCTCTCCATCTTCAAAAAGGAACAAATAAGTTACAATAGCAAGAGACACTTAGAAGTAAACCTGTCTTGATGTAGGTAGAGAAGAGCATAAATTTTGTGTAGAACCAATAAAATGAAGCCACTCTCCTCCAGAAATGGGACCCATTATTGCATCAAAGGTGACCTATAGCCACAGAAGGCCTATAAATTCTGGTGTTTATAGAGTCTTTCCTCATCCGTGCTACAGGTAATTAAATTGTGGGGGTCATGTCTTATAAACTCAAGGGGCTTCCCTGTAAAGTCCCCAGACCATCTGACTGAGGGCAAGAAAATTCAATCAATGGCCCAGGGCCAGGGTGGCAGGACCCCCTCTCTACCTGGGGCCTGCTAAGTGTCTCCATGCCTGTCCAAACTCTAGAGTCATGGGATGCATCAAGGCTAGGCTGCTCTGTACAGGTCACCAGGGAAATTGAGACTGGCATGATGCTGTCGGGTCTACTAGAGCTTCATAAGCTAGGGTTTGAAATGAACCCTAGAGACTCAGACATCACCTTTTCTGTATACTGCTGTCCTAAGAATAAAAATCAGGGGCCGAGGGATTTAGCTCAGCGGCATAAGCGCCTGCCTTGCAAGCAGGCAGTCCTGAGTTCGAATAAAGAATAAAAATGAATCATGTGGTGTGTGGTCTCCTTTCATCTCCCCCTGCCGCCTCTCAGAGGTATCTATGCTCCCTGTGTGTCTTTGCTAGGAGGGAACAGCACGGTCTCAGGCCACTGGACCATGTCTCTGCTAATGCACTCCTTTGCCTGGAAGGCTGCTTTCCCTAGGGGTCCTTCCTCTCCATAGTGTGTGCTTGACCTCCCCACCAGAAAGAGCCCATCTTCCTTTATCAAAGTTGGAACAGCTCTCCTTGTTCCTGTCTCCTGGCACTGGTTCTAGCTGAGGGTCCTTTCCCCGGATTGGATGGTGCCTAAGTGCCAGGACAACTGGCTCATCTCAGCAGCAGCCCTGCGACTGGTCCTGCAGTGATGTCAGGAAGGTAGGAAGTAATGGGCATGAGACTGTGAGGGGAGGGATGTCAGGATCCTGGAGGAGTACAGAGGTCCATCGACCTCTGCCTCACAGCCTCTCCCTCACCATGGACAGAGAAGAAAAGGGGGGTTACAGGGATGAGGCTCAGGGCACCCCACCCGCCTGACCCTTCTCCAGCACTCACAGCCACCCATCCTCTGCCCAGCACCACCAGGGCAGAAGCCAAAGGTGCTCTATTCCTTTGTTCTTCTTTCTATTAGCTGTCTAGAAGGAGAGGGCGAGGAAGCCTGGGTAACTTCTCCCCAGCCTGTAATAATAATCTTCAAATAGCTCTCAGGGCAGAGAGGCACCCTCTTTGTTCTTTGCACCCCACTGTGCTCTCTTGTACTGATAGCTACCTGAGACACTGTTTCTTGCTTCTTTATTTTACTCTCTCATCTTGCTAGGAAGTAGACATGTTTGTCCTTTGTTTGCTGTCTTAAGCTGGTACATGGGAGGAGCCTTGTGAGTGTTGGTGAATGAATGAATGAGTGAATGAATGAATGAATGGATGTGGTTCTCAGGTTAAAAGGTCACTGTTTTCTTCTGGAATAGACCTGTACTTCGTCTCTAGGTGGCCTGGGATCAGAAACTTGGCAGAAGTAAGTAAAAGGTGGTGTGATTTATTTGGAGTATGTGGGTGGGAGGTATCTAACTCTCCCCCCTTTAGTTCCTACAGACTGGCCCCTGCCAACCTCAGAGCCTCCTTCCCCGGGTTCCAGCTCTGCAGGCTGTCCCAGGATGGCACAGTCCCTGGGTCTGCCCCTGAGCTCCCTAGCATTCTACTCTTACATCACGCAGGGGCAATGGCTCTCTGGCTGGCTTGAGTTCCCTGTGCATCAATGCTTGGGCTTCTCAGGGCTAACCTCTTAGAATGACTTGCTTGGGATAAAATACTGCCCAGAGCAGAAGGACAAAAACTCACAAGCTTTAGCGTGAAGTATTTGCATGTAGACATCTCAGGAACTCTTTCCCACCTTCCTTAGAGGTCAAAGATGCTACTCATGTTTAAAGAGTCAGGGAGCTGAGGTCAATCAGATATCTTGACCAAGTCACAAAGCTGATAAAGAACAGGGCTTCAATCTGGGTCCCTTTGACTCCATAGAACAGTCTCCTGTGAACAGTCATGATAGCTCAAAGAATCACAATTTAAAAATCTATTAATTATGTATTAATTAAACGTATCTTGATCCGTGTGATTGGCATGTGACATAGCATGAAACTTTTGGAAGTTCCATTTTCTGTGTATTGTGGCAGTGTCTTGATGTCTCCCCAGAGCCTCACACAGTCACAGGTGGGGCTTTTCAGAAGTGGCTGGATATAGAGTGTATGACGCTGGATTAAGGGTGTGTGATCACTAAATCACTCCATTGATTGGCTTGGTGCCACCCTAATCCTGTAGCCTAAGTACAAAATAAAAGGGCAGAAAGACACTGGTAAGGTCCCACCTTTGTTATTTTTGCTATCTTGTAGGCCCCATAAACTGTTCTCTGAGACGCTTCTCTACCAAGCCACCCTGCCTTGGAGTCAGCCAATTATGAACGAAAGCCTCTAGAGACTGACTTACAGAGCTAAGTAGACCTTTTCCCCTTTGCTTTGGGTGTCAGGTAGTTTGTCTCAGCAACAAGAGCAAAGTAATTAAGATGGTCTGGATACAACCATCTAGCTCAATTCCCAAGAGTTCTAGGGACCAAAAAAGGATCTAAGCTATCAAGAAAGGCCCACTATAAAGATCTGAAGAAACTGAGGCTGGAGAGAAAAATGGCTGAACCCATACTCATAAATCACAATAAGTAAAATAGGGCCCAGGCTTCAGACCAGTTCTGGTTCCTTGCCATGGCCCCATTTAATGAAGGGAGATAGATCACTCTTGTTCCATACACAGAGCATGGGACTCACTGCTGAGACCTTCAGGGTAAACTGGACCCAAGACCCAGGGGAAACAGATTCAAAGGTAGAAGCCAGAAAGTGGTGGCAGGTGACATATGCTGAAAGCAGGGGAGAGGGCCACAGGAAGCCCACCCTGGCTTCCACCCAGAGTCCAAACCAGCTCTAACTAGCCTGATTTCTAAGAGCTGCCTGTCTTTCCAAAGTGGACTAGGCAGGCAATGTGGAATGTGCCAGGCAAAAATCATGCCATGCCAACCTCTTTAGCTACCCTGGGGAGAGGGGGATCGCCAGAGATCAGTCCTAGGATGGGACATATTCGGGCTTCTCTGGAAAATCTGGCTCTTGGACTGTTTCCACCTCATACGCAGACCTGCCTGCGTAGCACCCAGACATCCGCGAGTGTGATTTACGCCTTTAATACCACCAGCTTCATTTAGCCAGTCTGGAAAACACATTTCAGTGTGTGAAGCTGCAGCTTTTCTTTCCTCGTCCATCCTCACTAGACATTAATTTTGACGCTGGGCTTTGTCGTTGCTCCTTCTTGGACAGGTCTATTCTTCTGCTTCAGACAATGTTCAGACTGACCCAGCTCTCCAGGGGGCTATCCTGGCAGCCTCCCTGGGGAAGAAGATTGAGAGGACAGGTAGATACAGCTCACATGGAAAGGGTAGGCATGGACTTCGAGATTTTAAAACTTGCCACAGAAGGTAAGTGTTCTAGTGCTCACCCTCCCCCACTCAGATCAGAGGCACACATTCCTGAGTGTTTCACCTGTTTAATTTATCCAGTAAATACACTGCTCATTCATTTACAATCAAGTTCACCGAAATGCTGAAAAAGAGTCTTTAACATGATTGCCCCTTGCTTGGATGGCCAGGTGAGGAAGTTCTTGGTAGTGAAATTTCTTCATCGATGGAGGGGGTGAAGCAATAAAAGATTCTGTGGATTTCTTTTTCATCCCAAGATATCCTTAATCATTTTCCACAGCAACAAACAGCAGAGTGGCACACATGACAGCTTGCCAGCCTTATTATCTCCCCAGGTCCCCTGGGGCCCGGTTCATTTTCTTTTCATGGATTCTCCATGAGTTATACATCAAACCACACTCTTCACATTTTTTCAGATTTCTTGCTTTCAAGTTGTGTTGTCTTAGTTTTGCTGTACTTTTTTTTTCTCAGATGCTTTTTGTCTTTTTTCGTTTGTTCTTAGTTCTTTTCATAAACTTTTGCATCCTACTCCCCATCTCCCCTAAAGCAGCCTCCTCAGCATCAACCTATGCTGCTGTTGTCCACAATGTGATTAAATCTTTTATTGCTGTGGAGTTGCAGTTATGGCTGTCCACAACACTTGGTGGTGGGGGGCGGATAATCTATCTGGGAAACACTTTGAGAAAGGAAGGTTTCATTTTTTATCCCATCTTAAATAAGAGGCCGTTATAGTCAAGCAATGCTGTGACTTGTTCATGGTGTCATATACTAGTCAGGCCACCAAATCCGGGCCCAAAGACTTTCTTGCCACTGGGTCTGCCCAGTCATGTTTGGGACCAGCATCGTTAGGCCTCCAGGATCTCCAATTGGACCCACAATGTATATCCCAGGGGTATGAGAGATCTGAAAAAGATGGTGGGGGGCAGATAGGGGACAGGGACAGAGGAAACTTAGAGCATGGAGACAGGTCAGGTAGATGTCCAAGTCGGGTAACTGATGCCTAATGTTTCCCTGGAGATATGGAGCCTGCTGTAGGTATGAAATGCACAAGGACCAAAGGTGCCTCTATCTCTTGGACCTGTCTCTCACCTGCGAGTACACTCCGTGTTTCTCTTCTCACCTGATTGTGTCCCTCTCACGGACTGATGAGAGTGCAGAAATGCAGAACTGCTGGGAAGGACATTTTTGGGGTCATGGGGACATTTTGGGGGGACATTTTGGGGTGGCACATGATTCACTCCACTGTGCAGCTCAGAGGGTAGGGAGAAACCAAGTGGCCACCATCATCCCTTCCTTATTCTTTCCCATGCTCTAACCCCAGGATGTTAAGCACAAGGAAACCGAGGCCAACTGGGGTCGCTTACCCACCTTTTACATTACAAGGGGTGGTTTTCTTCTTTTGTTTTTCTCCTTTCAACTCTCCTGGAAAGACAGAACAGTTCTCTTGTGAGTGGACACCCTCATTGCCACTGTTCCTGGCACCCCAGTCAGAGTGACAGATGGTGCTTACAGGAGCCCCTGCTCAAGGCTTCCCACACTTAATGAGAAAAGGGAGGGCAGAGTGGGCCAGGAGTGGTGTGGCCGAGGGCTGTCCTGCAGCTGTCTTCCCCAATCAGAGCATCCTGACTACCCTAAGCTTCTGGCCCTTCTAGCCTGCTTCCGTCACCTCCCTTCTTTCTGGGCATCAAGGATTCCAAGGAGCCCACCCCATGTTTATTCCCGAGGGAAGAGAGGTTTAGATTCACCTGTGACCAGGTGTGAGTAAAAAGGGGGGGATCTTGTGTGCTCAGAAGAGTAGACAACAAAAAGCAGGAGAAAAGACACAAAGGGTACAAAGGCACAAACAAGTGGAAAGATGCAGACAAGAGGAAGAGTAAGAAGCATGACCAGAACAGGGAGCAGAAAAAAATTCGGGAGAAAAAAGCAGCTTCATGTGTTTCTGTGCACACTGTATAGAATGTGAGTGGCGGGATGCCTGGTTTATTGCAGTGCAATTTTCCTTTTTAATCTACCTCTCGGAGCAAGAGGAAAAAATATCGTATTCCTCTTAACTTCCAACCAGTCGTACTCCATTTACTCTCCCCTGTTCCTCGTAAACAGCACAATGGCTGTCAAGCTCTTACTCAAATAGGATCTATATAATTGAAAACGGCTTTGCAAATGGCATCAAAACGGGAAACCAACAGGCACCCACATGTACAGATCTGGAGTCCGCTGTCCAAACCCACCATGGCTTTTCTGGTAGGAAGGGTGCCTTTGTTTCCCTAAGAAAAATATCCCTTTTTCTTCCCACTATTTGCTTTGGCATGAAAGAGAGAATTATCTGGATGGAGGCTCGGCAGGGAGTTGCCTTGTATCTGCTTTGCATGCTGTGCAAAATGAATTGATATTGTACTGGTAATTTGCAACAGGGGAGGGGCGTATGTGGGGAGAGAGGAGCTGGCATTGTGAGCATCTGCAAAAACCACTTTGCTAAGAAATGATCTTTTCCTGTGCACAATGACAAGATGTTACCCACAGAATCTTCCCCCGACAGTGGCTATGGTGGCAGAGAGTGAGCATAATTTCCCATGTCTCCATTGAGGTAGTTATTTATACAATTCCACATTGGAGTCAGTCTTTTTTTTTTTTTTAACTTTGCCGACTGCTGCAGCTTTTGCAACAAAATAATTACTTTTGTGCCAAGTACTTAGGTAACAAGATAAACAAGAGGCAACATAAATGGAATGTAAATATGGAACAAGTGTCTGTGAAGGGAAAAGCAGCCAAGGCAGGGAAGAGCTTGCCTTGATTTTCTGAATCTAGTAAAATTCCTAGGGACCCACACAAGCCTCCTTTCTACCCTGCATTGGGTCTGGGACTCATCAGGGAAGTGCTGGTGCCCACACCTCAGGGTGAAGGGAGGCTCACCTTTGTCACATGGTCCAGGTTAATGGGTGGAAGCCCAGGAAAGAGGATTGCTCCCTACTGTAGACAGCTGTGCGTGCCAACCCTGAGCAGGGAAAAGACCTCAGCACTGTTTCTAAACCGGGAAAGCTCTCTGTGAGTCCCAGATCTGACACCAATCTTTGGGTGACCTTACATCAGTCACTTCTCTTCTTTGGGTTTTGTGTACTCAATTCTAACACTGGAGTATAATAGGATGATCTCAAACAATTGCCATTGCCAAGCAGATGCAGGCATCCAGAACTCAGGAGCTAGAGAAGGTGGAACCATTTCCAAGCCTGGAACTTCTCCTGGCCAGTCAGATATAAATAAAAGGGTAATACCATCCATAGTACTTGCCACCACCAAGACTCATCCAGTGGGAGACACCAGTGATTGTGATCTTATTTGAAGAAAGGATTTGTGCAGATCCCTATTATATTAAAGATGTCAAGATGAGGTCTTACTGAATTAGCTGGACTCTGAATGCAATAAATCTTTAAACTTCCTCCAGTGGGAATGGTGGATTATCACTAACTGGTTTTGATGTTATGCTGAAGTCCAGGACAGAACTAGAACAGCAGTTAAATTTTGAGTCTGGTCCACTTAAATTTGAATCCTTTCCTAGGGCTGGGAATGCAGTCAAACTGTCAAACTGTTTCCATAAAATGAAGATAAAGGCACCATATTAGTTACTTTTCTCATTGCTGAGACAAAATATCCAAGATTGAAGGAGAAAGATTTATTTAGCTTACAGTTTGTAGAGGTTTCAGTCTATAGTTGGCTCCAGGACAGGGTGGCATATGGCAGAAGGGCAACAATTTATGGCAGCAGAAGACAGCAAAAGCAATGAGAGAGAATAAGATATGCTTCTTTCTGTCTGTTACATTGTGTGCATTTTAACCAGGATTAGGGCAGTGCCCGTCCAATCAGTGTACTGATGCAACAATTACCCATGTTTAACCCCAGCACACTTTATCCCAGCATTGCACTATGAATCAATCACATTCTCTACATTGAGTCATCACCAAAAAAATCTATGACTGCATGAGGCTTTGAGGGGACATTGAGACACAAGCCATAGCATTCCACTTCTGGCTTCCCAGAGACCCCCTTTATTCAAAAGGCATTTAGTCCATCTCCAAGAATTACCAAAGTCCTACAATTTCACCATTGCTGAAAAGTCCAAGTCCCAATTCTCCTCTGAGATTTAAGGGAAACTCTTAACTGTGAGCCCCTATACAAGTGAAGAGAAAATTAAACACTTCCAATATTCAATAACACAATATAGGCACTTCTATTCCAAAAGTTACAAATAGGGTAATACAAATGAATAGGACCAAAGCAAGTCCAAAATCCCATAGGGCAAATATTAAGTCTTGCAGTTCCATGTGCAGCATTGGAGCCAATTTTTTAACTCCAAAGAAGTTGGGTGGCTCCACACCTACGGCACTGGGGGTAGAGGGAGCTCCCATAGGTTCTCTCTTGGGCCCACAGTGCTCCCTTATTCCAGTTTTCCTCAAATGATCCATATTTCTAACTTCTTCAAATTTCTGGGATTTCCAATGCACTTTTGGCTTCACACACACACAACATTTCCTCTCAGGAAATGTGACTTCACACACACATTTTCCTCTCAGGCCACACTGCCTGGCCTCTGCAGCCTTCTTCTGAAACCTGGATAGAAGGCTTGCTGGCCCCACAACTTGCATTCTGCATGCACCTAAAATGAGTGTGATGTGGGTGATGCCCAGGTCTGCTGCCAGCTGGAGCACTAGCTAGACTTCCATCTCTCTTGGCTATGGGGGTTGAGTGTTTGGATCATTGAGCACTCTGAATTCAGTTCTGAGGAACAAACTCTATATGCTGTTGCCTTCTGGAACACAATGTGCTGGGGGTTTCTTCTCAGAGCAAGGTGTCTCACTTTTGCAGTTTTAAGGGTGTGGTCCTACTGCTGCTTATGATGTCCCCAGCTCATTTTTTCTATTCTCCTCTTCCTTCTCAGCAATTGAGTTCTCTGCTCAATCTTTGCAGTTCACAGCTTTACCAGAGTTTCCTTTCTGGCCAGACTCATAATGTTTTAAGTCATTCTTGTGCTCTTTGCTCTTGACTCTTAAAATAGATTTGGGTAAATGCCCCCAACAGTAGCCATGCCATTGCCTCAACATTCGAGTGCTTTGAAATTTCTTTTGCCAAATTAATTAGTCTGCTGTCTTTAATCACAGTCTCAGGCAAAGTCTCTGAACGTGATCAAAATGAAGACAAGCTTTCAGCCAAATCATAATACACATCATCTGAAGTCCAACGATCAATGCAGTCCTTCTTCCCAGCAGAAACCTCCTACGCCTAGTATTTACCAACAGGATTTCTATCAGCCATCTGGTTTTCTGAGCTCTGACCAGAATCTCCCACATGAATAGCCTATGGTGTTCCAGCTCTAATTTGTCAGATGCTGTCTCTGAATCATTCCAGTTTCTTCCCACAATCCATTCACAAAGGCTCCTGACGCACGTCGTCAAGTATGTCATAACAAGAACCCCAATTCTCTCGAACCAAGTTACGTTTTTGTTATTTGTCCCTCATTGCTGACAAAATATCTGACACCCTAGTGAAAGGGGAAAATGTCTATTTAGCTCACAGTTTGTAGATGTTTCAGACCTCTGGCTTGCTCCAAGGCAAGTTGGCACATGACAGAGGGCCTACAGTTCATGGCAGCAGAAGACAGCCAAGGCACTGAGAGAGAGAGAGTGAGAGAGAGAGAGAAGAGACAAGTGTCTGTCTCCTCCTTATATGGTATCCAGTCTACCATGATTATGGTGGTGCCAAACCACCATATTTTAACAATTTCAACAATTGGGCTATTCAAGAATTATCTACCCTTAATCTCAGTACTCTTAATTTTAGCATTGAAACGTGAATCAATCACAAACTCTAGATTCAGTCACCCCTGAAAAAACCACTGTGACTGTGTGAGATTTGGGGGAGACATATACACACAAATCACAACAAGTACTAGCTTGTGAGATAGTTAGGTTCGTAGTAGGGACTGTTCACACATGAGTCTTGTGATGATTCTGGCCAGCAGTAAGTGCTCTGTCCAAGTTGCTTTTGTTGTCTAGCTAACTCCGCTTCACCAATAAAAGATGCAGTAATAGGAAGGGATCTACTAGTAGCTCCAGGGAGATATCTACGCCGAGCATCAGATTCAGAGCTGGGCGGCAAAGCCATTTTTTCCCTAGGAGGGTAAGGATAAGGGAAGGAAATTAAAAGCCATTGTCCCTTGCCTGGAATCCCACAGTGTTGATTAGAGTCAAGCTAGGTAGCACCCAAAACAGAGGTGGGAGGACAGTTTCTCTCATCAGATTCTGTGGTGGCAGGAAGCTGGGAAGCATCGAGTGATGCCTCAGTAAGTTTCTTTACAGCATCGGGGTCATTGCTTTTCATTTTGCCAGAATGAACCCCACTCGGCTCAAAAGCAGAGTCCCTATAGAACACTCTCTACAGAACAAGATGGATCTAAAAGGCCCAAAGTTCATGCCAGCCACAGCCTTCCATGGATGAGGATCAGCACAGTGTCCATTGATCAAATCACAGCTTTTATTGAGGTGCTTTATCTTCCTAAGTGTACAGCAGATTGCATTCATCACTTCCTGTTTTAAAGATTTCCACTGACTCCGCTGCACTGACATGTAGAGCTTGTTATGTGGTGAAAAGAGCCCTTCTATCTGCTCACCTCCAGAGCTCAGAATCCCAGTGAACACAGAATAGCCACACCCATATGCTGGAGGGCCACTTCAAGGTCCTTTATTATACCCCAGAGACACTGTGTCTCTTATCTTCACCTGTGCTTTCCCTCTACTTCAATTTCTGTTCCTTTAGTCACCATGCAGATTTATGTCAAATAACATTGGTGTCATGCCTGGACCAGCAACTACCAGCAAAGCTAGGATCCTCTCTCTGCCTCATTTTTTTCTTATCTCTTCTTCTACAATGATGATTAATGTGTGTTAGATTCCTTATCTCCTTCATGACACTAAATATTTCCTCTTTTCTGTCTCCAATTATATAATCATGTATCACTTGTTATTTGTTTCTAATTATGATGCTTTTAATTTCCAGAATTTTAGGGGCTGGAGATTTAGCTCAGCGGCATAAGCGCCTGCCTTGCAAGCAGGCAGTCATGAGTTCGATCCCCGGTACCGGTAAAAAGGAAAAAGACCAAAAAAAAAAAAAAAAAAAAAAAATTCCAGAATTTTTGATTATTCTGTTAAATATGACTCATTGCTTTTGTTACCTTTTTGTTTGTAAGTCATATGTATAAGCCTTTCTTTTATTCCTTTAAATGTATGTGTAGTTGGCCCACTTGGGCCAGTCAGGGCTTGTGCAGAGAACAGTTAGAGTCAGGACATGGAATTTATAATATTGTTTTATGATGATCACCCAGAGTTAACACAAGAAAATGCAGGGATTTTATCCACAACACCAAAGACACAATATTCAGCCAAGGGTCTGAGTCCCACAACAGTGTCCTACAAGAGTCCAGATTAAAACCCGGAGCTTGTGACAATGCCTCCCACAAATCCAATTAGAGATTTAGAGTCCACGAGAAGGACTCACACCAATCCATTTTACGGATCCATGCTGGGAAGTCCCAAAGATCAGTGGTGGAAGCTAGAAAGTCTATGCCAGCGAGGTGAACGAGCTGTGCTGGTGGGTTGAAGGTTCTTCACTGGAGCTGAGAAGTCATGCTCATAATAAAGACCAGGGCTGAACTGAAAAGCACTAAGGCCATCCTCAGTGACATGGAGGTCCCAAGCTCCTCTGATGACAAGCACAGTCGAGTACATGCCAGAAAGCCAGCATGACAAGTTTGCCCTGGAGATTAAGCAGCATACGTCTTCACCTCTGAAGCCAGGAAGCCACTTGATGTAAGGACCAGAGCACCTCTAGGACAATCAGCAACTCAAATAGCAACACTTAGTGAAACCCACAACACCTAATGCCTCCCTTCTCCTTCTCCAAGCCTCTATTTATGCTGGCAACTTTTCTCAGGTGAAACATCTACACTCAGCATGGTAATTTGACCAGTTTTTAATCTATAACATACCATCTTTACTGAGGGTTCTGCCTGCTTGGAGTCAGTCAACTACAGATTGAAAATAGGGAAAGAGGCCAAGAGATGGAGGGAAGGGGGCAGGCAGAGATGAGAAGGAAATGAAAAATAAAGATGAGTTCTAGCTCCCCACAATGAACATAATCTTGTACTACAAATGACTACTAATAAAAATAAAATAAAATAATCACAAAGATGTATGCCTGCACTGAGTGCGTATAGACATTTTTCTTGTCATTATTCCCTCAACAATACACCACACTATTTACATAGCATTGTATTTTATTAGGCATAAGTAATGGAGAGATGATTTAAAGTATATAGGGGGATGTGCATAGGTTTTAGGCAAATACTACATCATTTTATACAGGGGACTTGAGCATCTATAGATTTTGTATCTACTGAGGTTCCAAAATCAATTCCTCCTGGATACAGGGGATTACCTGCATTACTTTCCTAAGGCTGTCATAAGAAAATATCATGGATGAAGATACTAAAGCAGCAGAAATTTATTTTCCCACAGTTCTGGAGGCTGGAAACCCAATATCCATGTGTCATCAGGGTTGGTTTCTTCTGAGACTCTCCCTTGGATTACAAGTGGCCATCTTTTGGCTGTGTCCTAGGGCCTCTTGATGCCTCTCTTTGTCTATAATTTTTCTCCTCTTGTAGGGCTACCAGTTGGATTCTATTAGGTTTCACTCTAATGGCTTCATCCTACATTAATTACCTCTTTAAAAGCCCTATCTCCAAATATACCCACATTCTGAAGCACCAAGACATAGAGCCAACATTGAGTCTTAAGGGATCCAACGCAGCCCATAACAGGTGTTCAGCGATATACTTTTCTCTTATACATGTAACTTTTGCTAGTCTTATTATTTGGTTGGAAGGTTTCTGCTGACTTGTGTTTGTTATCTTGTAACAACAGTGATTTTCTGTTAGGAATGTATGCTCCCTGGAACTTACATGTAGGAATTCTTAGTGGCCTGTGTCTAATGTGTCCTCTTCTGGAGACAATTTGCTTTTGCTTCTGGCAGGCATGTGGGACCTTCCAAACTCACGGTCCCCTAAAAACTTAAGCTTTGAAGCTGAAATTTTTGGAGTTTTTTTTTTGGGGAAAAGGTTACAGTGTCATAGGTTTTAAGGATTTTATTCTTTAACTTATAGGATGGTAGGTTTGCAGTTAAAACATCTCCAAGAAAATTGTATTTTTTTTTATTCCATTCAAATACAAGGCCAAGAAAGTCCCAGTTCCCACTATTATTTCTGCTTAGCAGATTTATTCTTTAAAAGTTTCCCCTCTGGAGTCAATAACTGTGTTCATGCCCATCATGGTTGAGTTTTCCAGGACTGCAGCAACAAATTATCACAAGGTTGGAAGATGGAGTTAACAGTGTGTTCTCTGACAGTTCTAGAGGCCAGAACTGAAGTCAAGATGTTGGCAGAAACTGCCTGTCTCTTGCAGATTCTGATGGCATCCAGCATTCCTTGGCTTGTGCATAAGTCATCCAATCTGTCTCTATCTCTATGTGGCCCCTTTCCCTGTATGTCTCCTTGTCCTCTCCTCTTGTAAGAATACCAGTCTTTGGGGTTTCTTCTTTTTCTCAAATTCAGGGTAATTTCCCCTTGATATTCTTAAAAAGTACTGTTTCCACATAACGTGATATTCAAAGGTCTCAGTGGACATGAGTGTCAGTGGACACTCATCAGTTCATTACAATGCCCATGTGCTGTACATTCCTTGCAGCCTCCTCCCCTCCTGATTCTTCATAAAACAATGAGGCATGGGCAGACTTTGAAGAAGTTCAAAGGAACTTTCTTTCTTTCTTTCTCTTTCTTCTTTCTTTCTTTCTTTCTTTCTTTCTTTCTTTCTTTCTTGTCACTGGGGACCAAGCTCACAGCGTCACATTTGCCAGGCAGGTGCTTATGCTGCTGAGCTATATCCCCAGCCTCAAGGGAACATTCACTCCCCTCAAGGGAACTGCCCTCTATAATTACCATTATAAGGCGACACTCCCGAGCTCAGGCAGAAGCCATCGGGCGTACCATCCAATACTACCTCAGCAGACAATCAGATGACCCATGAAAATGTGAAGGAGTCCCTCCAGTATCAGCAGGACTGCTGGCTGCTGCATCAGAGGTGTGAGTGACCAACATTACTGTGTGTCACGGAGGAGCTATAGTGTCTTTCATGCAGCAGTACCTTGGCCAGAGGTAACTGGCACTGGCTCTGAGTGAATGTCCTTTCCAGGATCTTGGCCTTATAAGTATTTCCTCTTTGACTTCCTGCTATACCCAGGATGTGGACTTTATGCCCTTTCCCTGAGGCTCCAGTGTTGTTAAAACAGGAGCTCTAGGACTGCAGGGGTGGCTGATACCCGCTGAGGGAAGGCCAGTTCTGGGGCACACCTACCTTCATGGCATCACACTTTCTTATCAACTTGTGGCCTCCGTGGAATTCCCTTACTATTTTAAACACACACCCACACACATACACATACACAGTGGTATCTCTGTTTACAAACTTAATTCTGAATTTGTTTCACAATTGGGAAGACAGCTATGTCTGTGTCTGTATGGGGAAGATGGCTGTGGTAGTGTTGGTCACTTGATGCGGAGTTTGTGAATGGAAGCAAAATTTTGCTAAATGCTTTTGTTTGAGAACCAAATTGTTTGCAAATAAGGATTTATGAACTGAGACATTACTGTATATATAATTGTAATTTTCAGTATACATTGATGAGAGTGGTTGTTAGGTTTGAAACTCTCATTTGTAATTGATTTTCTCGACATATCTTGATCCTCTCTAAACTATAGTCTTCTAAACAAGAGAGACACTATATAGTGACTACATTGCTCAGAGTGCATTTGTCTGGTGTCCCCGAGGCCAGCTGGAAGTTCCTTCCTAGGAACTGCTCTTTGCAGGACACCATTTGACATCTTGCCATGGGAGCAGCCAAGATGACCCTCAGTGACATGTTCTAGAAAACATATCTCTTCTGGTGAATTCACATGCAATGTCCCCATTCAGGATCCTCTTTTCTAATTCAGTATTCATAAACTGTCCCTTGGGCCAGTGATGCACAGCCCGAGGGACATGTGATTCTGTAAGCCAAGCAGAATTGCACAAGAGCTCATCAGTGAAGTCTATCTTCATTCAGAATTAAGCCTATTGCATCTCGGAGAGGACAGCTTTTTTACTCCAGGTCAGTTGGTAAATATTCTCTCTCCCTTATAAAGTTTAACAGCGTCCCAACACAGGCACTGATTCTTTTTAAGAACATATCTTCTGTAAATGCCAACAAGCTGGGATTTCCTGTCTGATCCTGAGTCCATAGGAGGCAGCCAGCACCCTATCAGCTTCAAGACGGCTACACACACTCTCTTTTTCCCACTGCAGCCCAACTCCTCCTCCCTGTCCCTGCTGGCCCTGGGCTGCTAGGAAGCTAACACAACGATGGGAAGAAGCTGATTTATCCAGGAAACCCATAAGCTCCTAGCATTTACCTTTGGGAGTCACTTGTTGGCTGAGGCTTTTGCGGCTTTTCCCCCTAGGGGTTGAATCAAACATCTTTCTGTGGCTGCCGTGCAGACTTGATTGTCTTTGGAAAGTGGAAGGAACAGCCACACTGTGCAGAAGTCAGGAGGCCTAAAGGATACTCTCTTTACCTTCCAATTGGTCTAATCAGCACTGACTGGAGAGTGTGCCTGAGGACAGCACTGAGCGTCAACAGGAAAAGAGGAAAGGAGGAGACAGAGGTGGAAATGTAACTCATGGGAAATGGGAATCGCCCAATTCCAGTCAATCAGGGATGGCACTGCTGACACATCAGGGTCTCCAGGTTAACCACAGACGGGTGCAAAGGGAAAGACCCAGGCTTCTTTGGAAGACAGAGCATTTCAGATGGAATCCATATTTTCCAGTAGGCATTGTGCTGTTCTCATTCTTGACCTCCTAAAAAAGCAAGTGTGGTGCACTCCTGTAAGGGTATTCCAAATGAAACAAGAGCTCACAAAGGAGTCTCATCCTTAACATATCGTATGGTTCCTATCACTCTCATTTGAAAAGAAATTGCATTCGCTAAACCAATATTATAGCTAGGATCTCAAACTAGTAAGACATATTCTCATAAACAGTCAAATTTCAGAGGACAACAAATCACCAGACTGAAATTTTATTAGTTTACAGTCATAAGTATCACTGAGCCAGAAACTGTCCCCATTAGTAAACCTGTATTTTCAGCCAAGTCAAAAATAAAAAGATTGGCATGAAAGGTTAGAATCAGAGCAAAGAATTCAATCAGAGGCACAGTGCGTTCAATGGTGTCAGGCAGGCACCATCCAGCCCCTGTCCCAGACTGGTTAATCTACTGGTGCAATTGTCGAATTCGTATTGATGACATGTTTTCCATAGTAGAATGGTCTTGGGATTAGGAGGGGTCACTTCTGTGTCTGAGAATCCTCTCTGTCCCTTTAGTTGAACAGATAATATCACTGCTGGATTTTGGTAATCTTTTCTTGGCCTTATAGTTGATCTTCAGTGTGAAATATTCTGCCTTTAGATTTGTTCAGGTTTTCAATAGAGCTACAACAGCCAGTGGACTGTGACCATTAGAGAATTCTCTCCTCTCTTAAGCCTATCATTCTCTCTATTACCCCTTCCCTGTAGTGGCTCAGGTTCTGCTTTGTATGGATACACAGAAACACACTACACCATCTCTCATGAAGGTATTTTTCAAGAATTGGAAGCTTGCAATTGTCAGGGTTGCCACATAGAGTTGATTACCTTGTGCGCTGAATAAGAGAACATGGCTGTTGGAGAGACTGGTGTGAGGTTGTTTCTGCTCTCTGCAAAAGTATTTCCCCTGCTTGGCACAGAGGTTCCATATGAAGTGACGTGTTAGTTACCTTTGTTGTCTCTGGGATACAATACCCCAAAACACACAAATTAATATGAAGGAAAGGTGGATATTGATTCATACTTTGTAGAGGTTTCAGCCCTTAGTCAGCTGACTTCAAGGCAGGATGGCATAGCGGAAGGTCATAGCTGAGGAGAAAAAATAGCTCATGGCGTGAAGGGCAGAAAGCAAGAGAGAGATCAAGGGAGGGAGACTGATCCTTCCAAGCTGTGCTCACTATGACCTACTTCCACAGACCAGTCTTCACCTCCCACCTTCACGTTTAGCTACGGAACTCATCAGTGAATTAATTTTATGAATATTACACACCTATGATCCAATCCCTTCTCAAAAAGTCCCACCTATGAATGGATGAGGCTTTGTTGGGGGAGGCGGGGTAGCATCTAAATATAAACCATGACAAGTACCAATGGATGTGGCTACTTCTGTACTTTGATATCAACATTTTTGGATTCAACAACTGTTTCTCAATGCTTATGACATTCTGTACTCTCTGTAATGTTATCCCCTTGGGATGCTTTGAATTTATGGATGTCCTGCCTAAATGTGACATCCTAAATTGGCTACAATCCACCAAAAACAATGACATGCTTACATTTACTCAGTCGATTTATTACTGTGCACATGGCTAGAAGTCATACTGACTTTTTTTTTTTTTTTTTTTAGCAGCCTCAATATACTGTTGGCCCATGCTGAGCTTGTGATCCTCAAAACCCTCAGGTGCCTTCTCCCTGGAAACGTGCTAATCATTTCAGTCTTCAAAATCCCAGCCAGGTTATGGGCCATGCACTAATTTCTACTAAAATTCAGCATGTTGACATTAGTATTCAGTGTCATTGATTGAGGACTGATGAGTAGTGTGATTTTATCTATCACTGTACAGCTCGCTCCTCTGCCTCTAAGTTGTTCACCAGATTGATAACATGTTTTCTTCAATTCTAAGAAGACAGCAGGGAGGGGAAAGGGAAGATGAGTGGTATTTTGGAGTGCTAACGTGTTCCACCACACTCTTAGGTACATCATCTTCTTAAATCCTTCCGACAATCCATGCAGATATGCAATGGTATTAATGTTAAACTCAGAGATAAGTAACTCCCTTGTGGTTGTATAGCTAATAAGTTGCAAAACTGTGATTTAACTTTAATAGCATTTTTTTAAATGTCAAGTTCTTCCCAAGAAAATAAAAGGTCTCTGAAATCATGCTGAATGATGTCTGGTCAAAGCCAAGTGGAGAACTTTCTGACATAACCTAGGGTATTTGTTCAGGAAATGGCTAATGTCGCTTAGACCTGGGAAATTGTAGGTCTCTTTTAGGGAACTCCAATTAGATTCTCATAACAGAAGCTGTCCAGCATTTCAAGGAAAAGATGGCCCCCAAAGTCACAGCACATGCCCTGGGGTTGGCTTGGCTGGAGTACATCTTCATTCTTTTCTGTATAATTCTCATGATGAAATCCACATTGGTATCCACCTGTTATCTCCTCCTGGGAAGCTGAAACAGAGGAAGATATGGATAGATTTTTTTTTCTGCCTCATCCCATTCTTTTATGGGCAATTCACAATAAAATAGAATATTTGAGTTAGAATCCTGGAAATCACAGTATGATTATGCCTTTTTAGGGACAAGTTTGTTATGGCCCAAGTTGTTCAGTAACTCCCTTAAACCTGAACCATACAGTACAGTCTTATCTCTAACCCTCATCAGGAGGGCCAACCATCAGGCAGCATAGCCTTCTGTTCATTCCAAAATGACCAAGTGAATTTTCTAAACATAGCTACTGCTAGGAACAGCTCTTTAACTTCTAAATGTCCCTGGAGACTAGAGATTGCTTTGGCCTATAACTGGCATTCTAGAATGTTCTCAGGAGCCTCTGTTTATCCCAGCTGTGGTCCAGATCTAGCCCCAGCCCTGCCTCTCTCTTTTATTTCCGGTCCTCCATTACTTCTTCTTACCTAGCTCTATGCACTACTCCATACATGACAGCAATCAATAACCTCCTTATTAATTAAATGACACTTTAGAAAAGCTCTCCTCCAGGGGCTCTGAGAAAGTCAGCTTTGGCTAGCTGTAAAGTTTTCAGTAATCATTTAAGAAAAAAAATGTTATTCATCATCTTTATGGCAGATCACGGCCGCCACATTCTCCCCAGGAGTTCAATTCATCAAGCTCCTCAATGCAAGGACGGCTAACAAGGTCCCTGTCACTTTGGCTGAAATATACAGGTATCACCAGAGGCTCTGAACACCTACCAGGTACAAAGTTGTAGCCAACTCCCCAGCCCAACATCCTCCAGCCAGAATGTAAGCAAGATGCCCTCATCCTCCTTCTCATCTTGATTTGTAGAATAAGAGTGAAAAAGAAGGCATTCTTCAATCTCCATCTCTTAGGAGACTTGTTTCCTGTGGGTAGGAATTTTGACGTTAGACAGTCAATGGTTGATGTATAAGAAAATGCTGTACCTGAGGTTGTAGGCACTTGGACTTCCAATCCAACACCAAGGACTACCAGCAGTATGATGTCCTGCAAAGCGATCACAAATATGTTATCTCACTTGGTCCTCACTTCAACCTTAGAAAACAGATGTGGGAGGGCTTATTATTGTTCTCACTTCACAGTGGAGGAAATCAAAGCACACTGTGGTGACTTGGGCACTGTAGGATTTGAACTCAGATCTCACTTCAGACCCTATGCAATTTTCACTCTTATATCACCATGTTTTTCTTTTCTTTTCTTTTTTTAATTTAAAGAGAAAAAAGAAAGGACATAAAAAACAAAGCAGTAAAAGGGTACAAGTAATACAGAATTTCAAGAAAAAAATATACAGTAAGAAATCACTAGTTAATAGGTTACCTATTGTCTCCTTAGAAACAGTTGTCCAAATTATAACATTAAAGCATATAAAGTGGACATTCATACAGTGATATTGGAGACAGTTCCATTCAATGATCCAACAAAAGCTCAGAAATATGATTTTTCATCCTACACACTCAAACATACTTGCAGTTATATCCCTTAGTTCACCTTTCTTTCCTCTCTTTTTTACAATAACAATTACAGTTTTTGTGTTTTATTACTCCCACAGTTCTTATTACTTTTTTTGAAGAGAATAAAACCAAACGTGACCAGGAAAAACAGAGTCAGTTAGAACAGAAGGATGGGCATAGTACATGATGCAAAAATAGAATACCAGGTGATCAAAAGTAGTTACCATTGTGCCTCTCGCTATTTTTAAATTGAATTGCCTATATCATCAGGTATAATAGAATTGATCAAAATGGTACAGAACAAGACTAATAAAACCAACTTCCGGTGTCATGGCTGCCCTGACCACAACGTAGTGCTGAGAATTTCTGTCCCGGCTAGACTGCTTACTGAGACTTCTACGGCCTACAGGCCTCATGGAAGGACTCTTACAGACCGGAAAGACACACAGTGATCTTTTAATATATTATGGAGGATGTCAAAGATGTAAGATCTAGCCAATTGCTCAGTACACACAATTAAGTTGCCATTTGACTCTTCCGGGAGAACATGGCGGACAGATAACAGCAACTACCGGCGGCTCTCTGAAAGACTCGGCTCAGAAGCCAGGAATGGTGCGGACTAAGGAGACATAAGCAGGTGGAGATATGCTCTGCTGACTCAGGAACGAACTGGGCTGAGAGAAGCCAACTTGGAATGCAGTCCTGGTGCTAAAACAGGAACAGAAAAGACTCGGTGTGGAGGCTGGAACCGCGCCATTGTAAGCCGCGATTTGGGTTTCCCGCCGCGCAGCGGCTGGCTGCCTCTACAGCGGCTCGGCAAGGGGAGAGACGTGCAGAAGCTCTGAGAACGGCAATCTGCGAACGGCAGGGAGGCGTGCACTGACTTATGGTGAGGTGAGTGAGAGAAACTGACACTCTACCACAGTTTGACTCCAGCAGAGGACTTTCTGGGCCCGAGCAGTCCTGCGGGAGCAGGGCGCGGTGGCGACTCCAGCCACACATCCCCCTCTCGGGCGGGATTGGTGAAAAGTGCCTGGCCTGCGTGACGCTGCCGGCGGACCTGGTAGACTGTCCCAACCCAGATCCCAGAGCCTGACGGTGGCCGGGAGGGGAGACGCGTAGGCTGCCTGGTCCGTAACTCCCTGGTGCGCAGCGGTGAGCGGGAACACCTAACTGGCGCAATTCGATCAGGCTGTGGCTGACTGGGAGAGAAGCTGGGCCTCTTATATAAGCTTGCATATATAAGGAACAGAGAAGAAGAGGCAGCATGGGAAGAGGCAGCAACAAGAAAGTCTCCTCGGCCCCCAATTCTGAGAAACAGGCAATAGCAGACACCGCACCAATACACATAAGGCACCATATAGAGAGCCTCATAGACCAATTCAGGAATGAAGTTATCAACGACCTGAAGCTAGAAGTATGCAGAATAGTTAGAGAAATGCTAAGCACCACCCAAGAAAAAACAGGTGATGGAATGGAAGAACAGAAAAAAAGGGGAGAATTGTTTGATAGAGAAAACAGAGAAAGCATAGAATACGTGAAGCAGGTTCAAAAGGACTACCAAGATACTAAGAAGTCTATCGAAGACTGGCATAACAGCTTGAAAGAAACTAAGGACAGACTATCTGAACTGGAGGGCAGACTTGTAATATGGGAGAATGAAATGAAAAACTTCTTAAAAATAACAAAGAAACAAACAGCAATAATACAAAGACAAGAAGATGATAAGAGGATCCATAACTTAAGGATTAAGAACATAAAAGAAGAAGTAGGGATGCAAACAAGTGAACTACAAAAGCTACTCACAGAAATAATCCAGGAGAATTTTCCTAATTTAGCAAAAGGTAAAGATACTCAGATGTATGAGGCATACAGGACCCCAGCTACCTACAACCCAAACAGAGCAACACCCAGGCATATAATAATAAAAATTCCAGAAATTCAATACAAGAACAGAATATTAAAAGCTGTAAGAGACAAGAAACAGACCACTTACAAGGGAACACCCATCAGAATTACAGCAGATTTCTCTGCACAAACCATCAAATCACGAAGAGCGTGGGGGGAAATAATTCAAGCATTGAAAGATAATAATCTCCAGCCAAGATTGAGATATCCTGCACAACTGTCCCTGGAAATTGATGGAAAAACAAGGTGCTTCCAGGATAAAGAGGAACTGGGGGAATTTGCAACCACCAATTCAACTCTACAGAAAGTATTGCAGGATATTCTAAAAAAAGAAAAATACAAAGAACCCAGAAATAGTGGCGGGGAGGCCACAACAAATGGAGCAGAGAACAAAATGAAGAAGACAAACTGACAGCTACTGACAGAAAAAGAGCTTAACAGAAATGAGGCAGAGAAGATTGGATGATAGGAACAGCTATTTTGGAGAAAATGACATCTTAATAGGTAATACTGATTTAGTATCATCTTGTTTTGAAGTCTCATCTAGCTTTTGTCCTTCTGTCTCCAATGGTCTAAATAGGCTGTATCTTATTGGATTTTATTATGTACGATAGTATAAGCAAAAACCTTTTAAAGACAAGGAGATTATACAGAAACCATTGTTCATTTTCTGTTAGTCGATTCTAAATACTCTGTAATGCTGTCATTCTCTTGAATGGTTTTACATTGTTTTGATATACTTAATGCTACAGTATACGAAGTTGTACTCAAGGATTTCAAAGAAAGAAACAATATGGTAACTACTTTTAGGTTAGGATTATCTGGTGGTGAAACACTATTCTGCTTAAATGGTTATGTTTTGATCTGCGCTGTTTCGTTGTTATGCCCTCTTTTATCTCAATCTCCACTCCATTATTTACTTTTTTATCTTTATCCTTTTAATTAAAGGAAAAAAATAGCAGGATATATTATAGTAACCCATTTTGACTTTTCATTACCTTGATTTAAAGCCCTGTATTACTCTCACCATCTGGTTTTTAACTGATGTTCCCCTATTCTGTTTTGCTGGATAGTATCAGGTTCGAAAGTTTAGGCATCAGCTGTGAAGATAATGAGATTCATTATGACGCCCATTCTTGTTGACTTTTAGCTACTTTTGAAGACCTACAATGTCTCCAATGTTTTGGTTTTGTCGGTTTTATTCTTTACGGTTTTGTTCAATTGTATTATAACTAATGATATAGGCAATTCTATTAGAGATAGCGGGAGACATTATGGTAACCATTGTTGATCACCTGTATTATGTTTTTACATTATCTATTATGTCCACCCTTTTGACTTGACCGATTCTGTTCTGTTATGTCACATTTGGTTTTACTCTCTTCCAAAAAAGTAATAAGAACCGTGGGAGCAATGAAACCCAAAATGTGTAATAGTCATGGTACAAAAGAGAGGAAAAGAAAGTACTCTAAACTATATAACTGCATGTATATTTAAGTGTATAAGATAGAAAATGATATCACAGAGTTTTATTGGATCAATGAACAGAACTGTTTGCAGTATCATTGATGGAATGTCCACTTTACAAGCTTTAATTTTGTGACTTGAACAATTATTTCTAAGATGACAATATGTAATCCATTAACTAGTGATTTCCTACTGTTCATTTTTTTTCTGTAAATCTGTATAACTTGTACCCTTTCCCTGCTTTTTTTTTTCTTTTCTCCTTAAATAAAATTAAAAAAAAAGACTAATAAAACCTACACTGGAGACCTTATAGGACTTCAAAAAAAGATAATAGTCAAACCATAATGGGCATCATAGTATATTTTATTGCCATCAAAGTGGTTGCCTATACCCTCAAACTTGATACTATCAAACAAAATAGAATATAGTATAATCAGACAGAACAAGATGGGGAGAGCAATACTGGGGTTCAATTCAGGTTAATAGGAAAACAAAGACATTAGTATAATATATCCTGCTATTTTTTAATTTAGTTTTCCCTTAATTAAAAAAATGAGAACAAATAGATTAATTTTAAAAAGGGGAGAGATTGAGATAAAAGAGGACATTGTAACAGAACAACACAGGTCAGAACCGAACAATTTAAGCATCATTGTGTTTCACCCCCAGATAATCTAAATAATAGTAGTCACCATAGTGCCTCTTTCCTTGAATTATTTGAGTATAACTCTGTATGCTATAGCATCAAGCATATCAAGACAGTGTGAAGCCATTCAAGTGAATGAAAAAATTACAGGGTATTCTTAGAACCAGCTAATAGATAACAAACAATGGTTTCTATATATCACCATGTTTTTCACCTGACTTCTTGTTTTTTATTGTTTTTCTTTTCTCCTTTCTTTTCTTCTCTTTTTTCTTTTCTTTCCTTTCTTTGCTTCCCTCCCTTCCCCTTCCCTTTCCTTCCCTTTTCTCTTCACTGTGGGCAGTACAACTGCATTTAGAATGAAGTTGCTTTGTAGTCCCATAGCAACTATGCCCATAGCAATCTATTCGCCCATAGCAAGAACATCTTCCCTTAGATACAAAAGTTCAGGAACAAGACAAGATACCACGTTTCAACTTTTCCATCAACTCAGAGGGGCCTGAATCCTCAATACTCTTTGGTTCGGTTTGCAGAAAACTTAAATTGGGGTCCCTAGCTTTTCTCTGACAGCTGAAACTTGGGCCAGGATGAAGCAGGTCAGTATCTCTTGGGATGTCACTCTGCCTGCTTCTCCAGCTACTTCAAAGGAGATCATAGCATATGTGAACTGAATCCAGGACATACTCAGAGTTACGTGCTTGTGTGTTTGTGTGCATGCCTGTGTATATATGTATCTAGTGTTTGTTTCTGTTGTAAGTCACCCAAATTCAATTTGCATACATTATTTTCACTGTGTTAAGTGTTTTCACATGGATTGTTTTATTTAATTCTAATAATTTGAAGTGGATTATATTGTCTCCAGTTTTCAGATAAGGAACAGAAGCTCTGAGAGGCTAAGTGGCTTTATGTTTGATGTTATATGCCCTTCTCCCACCCCTAGAAAAGGGGTGAAAGCTATTTCTGTAGATTTATTGTAATTATGGGCCCCTCTACTTTTTCCTTGATGAGCACTTTTTCCACGGGCCAGGTTCCTGTACCCTGTAGCTTAATTTCTCCCTTATCACTATCAATTCTAGAAGTGACAAATAGGGAACAGATCACTGAGACAGTGTAGGACTTTTGTGCTGCTCAGGCCAGGGTGCAGGTTTCTGTCTTGCTCCACAGCAAAACCCTAGTTTCTTTCCCCTAGCTTGGGGTACAGATTAGAAACAAGCACTGGAAGCTTCTGCCTGAAGTCCAGTGCTTTCTTGTTTTCCTGCAGTCTGTTTCCTGACACACGGAGCCATTGCAACCTGATTTATGTGCTTCCTTGGGGTTGGAAGCAGGTGCTAAAATTTCTCATGATGTAGGCAGGAGGGGAAAAGCATGAATTGGAAAAAACAGGTGTTTCTCAGAATAGTGAGCAGAGTCAGGTCTGCACCTCTGCACATCCTCCTGTGAGGCAAACTATTGGGGAGAGAAGAAAGAGAGGCAAGAAAAAGGACAGGTGAAGGGAAGCAAAGGGCTCAAGTGAAATCAGGGAAGACAAAAAGAGCAAAAAAGTGAAGGAAGACAGAATTTGTAAGAGAACACACAACTTTTTCACTTTGTTATAGTGAGATTTAAAATGTCCCCCAAAAGACTCAGGTTCAGCAATAGGGCTTTTGAGAGGTGATTGAATCCTAGGGTGCTATACCTAGTGGATTAGTCCATTTGTGAGTTTATCACTGATTTTGCTATTTGGAGGTGGGGCCTGGTCAGAAAAGTGGGGTCACTATGGGTGTGACCTGGAAGGTTACGTGTTTTTCCCTTCCCCCTCCTCTTCCACTCTGCTTTCTGGCTACCATGGGATGAGTACTCTTCCTCTGCCATGCCCTTCTGCTATATCATTTTTGCCTCAAAGCCAACTTTCTATGGACTGCATCATTCAAAGCCATAAGCCCAAATAAACTTCTGCTCCTTTAAGTTATAGGTGTACAGTATTTTTTCCCAGCAATAGGTGAGTGACTAGCACATAGCTGGTCTAGTTTTCATCCCTCTTGTGTTCTTTTTGTGGCCCAGATCCCCTACCTCTCATTCCTAGAAATGGTCTACCAGTATCACTACCATCAAATTCCAAGAGACACTTCCATTCCCATCCCCTTACTGTGAGTGACCTTAAAGAGTTGCAAAAATCCCCTCCTCAATTCAGCTTGGAAGGACTCTAAAGGCAGCATCTGACAGACTGTGGATGGATGAGTGGATAGACAGATAGAATCAATAACTACAAATACATATAAACGAAAGAATTGTGAGGTTCCTTTGTCTTAATCTAACTGAATTGAAGTCTAGCCAAAATGAAGAATTTGGGCCACAAAAATTCCACTGGCTAGAACTGCCCACAAAGCTCTGGCTTTCCAAGTGTCTTATATTTCTCCATCCCACTTTTTCCTCAGCATGTTGGCCATTTCAAGGGGAGAGTAACTAATATTTCAAAGTGTGTATGATGTGAAACTGCTTGCATTATAATCAGAAGTCTTCCAGTTGTAAAGTGACATACTTATTAACTCTGGATAGCTTAGTCATAAAAAGGAAATTCATTGTTATTCAACCAAAGCCTGCAGAGGCAGGAGGAATTGCAGTCTCCTGTTGTGGACCCAAGGACAGTGCACGAGCAGGCATGATGCACCAGGTCTGTACCTGTCTTCTCACATGAGTCTCAGGATGGAGGTTATTCTCTCAGGCTCTTTTCATAGAAGACCAGGGTTACTGGAGGTTCGTGAGACCCTGAGAACCAAGGGAATCATCCCAGATTCAGAATGCAGATTCCTGGAGAAGGATTCTATGTGCTCTGAGGTGAATCATACAGTTTACTCTGGACCAACACTGAAGACAAAAGGGTGGAGAACCAGGATGAGCTAGGAGGTGGTTCCCTGACTAAGCCTGCAGCAAAGGATGTGGTACTCTGTTGGGTAGCCAAGCTGTCTGTAATGAGGAGAGCAGGTTTCACATGCAACAGTAATGGAGGGTAATACTGTTCACAAAGGGGGAGATAGAAGCCCCACAAACATAAAGGCACAGATGTTCACTAAAGTATTGTATAGTCATCATTTTATACAATCCTAAGGCCAACACTACCTATAGGATGAGTTTCCCTTGTCATACATGCTTGAGATGAGAGGTATTTTGGATTTGGATTTTCTAAAATTTTTGAATCTTTGCATATGCATAATGAGAGCTCTTGGAGGATAGAAACCCAAGTAAACACAAAACCATTTATATTTAACATATACTTTATTCATTAAATTTTAGGTAATGTTTCCAGTGCCCCACATTTGCACCATGACATAAGGTGAAGTAGGGAACTTTCTGCTCATATCATTATATTTACGTTTTAGAATGTCAGGTTCTGGGCCACTTTGGATTTTCAAATGATGAATGCTCAACTTGGATTTACTAAGTTTGTTTTACACAGTGTTTTAACAGTGTATCCTCAGTGGCCAGGACAGGTCCTGGCTTAACTATTTGCTGAATGGCAGTGAGGACCTGATAGTAGCGAACCATTGTACAGGCTGTGATTCAGTGAAGTGATCAGCCCAAGGGCGGTCTTGCCTCCTTCTACCTCTAGCCACCATGTGGGTTGTTTCCTGCTGTGCAGCATGATGAGCTGTCTGATTGCACAGGTTTCATCTTCCCAGTGGGGAAGGACCTAACCAGGGCCAGCCTGGTACAGTCGTTCCTTTCCTCTGAGCAAGTAGAGGTGGAAAGAACCGCACAGGGCAGTTCAGATGGGAGGCAGGCAGAGCAGAGGGCAGAGGGTGAGGAAAACAACTGGAACTAATGCCAAGAAAATGCATCCTGGTCCAAGGCTGGTGCTCTGAGCAGGTGCCCAGCAGGTCGGAGCATGATGTGTGGAGCACTTGCTGGTTTCAGATAACTGTTAGCATCCATGTGGGGCTCCATGTAGCAAGGGTAAGCTGGGAGCACTGAAACGCAGACAAGTGGAAGCTCATGTTTTGGGCAAAGGTATGATTTCAGAGCAGGATTCTGGCTGTGAGAACAGCACACAGGCTCAAGGTCCAGGCAGGCCAGGAGGCCAGGATCAATGAGAAGCTGTCATGCTGGGCAGGGAGTCCAGATTTGGGGATCCCCACAATCATGAGAGGAAGGGTCCAGTGTTGTGAACTTCTGAGGTTGCACATGTTTAGGTGCATTAAAAGTCTTTTCCACATACAGCATTTTCCACTAATGATGGCTTTATCAGGATTTGACACAAGTGGAAGGCAAGGAGCAGCCAGGCACAACCAAGAACAGCACAACAAAATTCCTTAGAATCTGCACCTAAGTAGATTTAGGCTAGTGTTGTACCAAGCATCAGGCTATGGTGATTTGAAAACAGTCATATGCTACACCATGGACCAAGCCACAGATGAGCTATGACAGGACTGAAGAACCCCCCAGGGGCACTCGCTCATTGAGGACTGTTCTCTTCATAGACTATGATGACATGCAACTGTAGAGTCTCTGAGGCCAGCTTGGTGTTTACTTGCCTTGTCCCCATTAAACTAGCAAGTAAAACCAATGTCCTTGATCAGCTCAGATTCTGCAGCTATTAATAGAGGACGATTGATAATTGGCTGTCCCAGAGGAACTGTGGAACCCTCAGCCTCCTAGGAAAGCTGCCCCATTATTCTCCGGCCAGGCAGCCATGCCCCAGCATCGAGCCTCCCTTCACTTGGTCCCCACGGGCTCAGCTTCCACCGCTCTGTGCCCACTGAGCTGCTGAAGCACCAGGAGAAGCAGAGCCATTAGCTCCTCTGAAGAGCACTCCCTTGATCAAATAAACTAACTGCGCTGTTTACTGTGTAAACTTGGACGAAGCTGCCGCGTGGAGGGGGGTTCATAACAAGGGCTGTTAATATTTATGGCTGACATCAGCAGGCTCTGCATGCCACCCTAATGAGCCCATCACCTCCTGAGTTTTGCATCCTTCCAGAGGAAGCAAAGAGGAGGTGGGAGAGCTGGAGTGACTGGAGAAGCATGCGTGCCAGGCGGGGAGAAGCCTTCCTGGGTTCCTGGGTGGGTGAGAGAAGTAGAAGTGCCTGCTGGACACCTACTCTGTACAGATCACAGAGCTGGTATTTGGAGAGATAGAGGGTGTGTGGTTGCTGGGCACTGGGGTGTAATTACTCGAAGACCCCCAGGTAACCAGTAGAGTTATAGGGTTAAGACTTAGGCTAGGGTTATACTTAACCTGAGAACAGAGCAGAGAAGAAAGCCATGGGCTCTAGCCAAGTAGCACTTGCTTGGGGAGACAGCGGGGGGATTCTCACCTGGTCTAAGCCTCTCCGTTGGGTTTGAGCACTGTGTTCCCTGAAGCAGCTTCATGAGCTCTTTGCCTGCTCTGCTCTCTCCCAGAGGAGTCCTTACTGAGACCTGGCAGTGGGAGGGCTCACAGCACAGGGCAGTCAGAGACCTTGAGAGAGCTCATGGTTCTCCCAGCTCTCTGAGCGGTCGTCTTGGGATATGAATAGAGGAAGAAGTGAGGGACCCATGTGTGCCCAGCAGCAGCTGCTCTCCCAGGTGGGCAAGGTCAGCACTGCACGTGGGCCTAGGATGCTTTCAGGCCTGAGCTGTCCAAAATAGAGTGTTATGGCTTTAGTCCTGTTCCACAGGCCCCCACTCATCACATGTGGGACAAAAAATCTCCCTTCTCTGGGCTTGACTCCATGTTTTCAGAAAGAGGCACTTGGGCCAGATTGGAATGCTGAGCTTACCCTCGTTATGTAGCCTGAGTGGCTTGAAGAAGCCAGATTCAAGGTGTACCACTATGGGGGAACCTGTGAGGGACTTGGGGTGCCACCGAGGCCCAAGACTGAGCTTGTGGGCTCCAAGGACCTCCAGAATGTGAGCAACCATCCCTAAGTGCAAATAGCATCCACTAGATTCTTAGAGAGATTAGTACAGAACAAGGATGTGCTCAAGCCCACGAAGATCCTGTAACCCTCCAATGTCTGTCAAGTCTCTTTATGTTAACTTAGTGCTGGGATGATCCTGTCTCCCTGAGCATCCAGGCAGCACTCTCAATTGGCATGCCATGAATTCACACCCACATGCTGGTTTCACCTAGCACAGGGATGAGACCAGCTTTTGAAGTTAGACAAAGCTAAGCTGGAAGCTCAGCTGTCCCTATCACAGTGCCACCTAGAGTCTCAGTTTCCTCATCTGTAAATTCAGTGCAGTAGTGCAGGGAGACACCAGGTCTGGGAAAAGACCCACATGCAATAAGCCATTCAGGACCACCATCTCTCCTGGAGCACTGGAGTCCATTATAAGATAATGTTAATAGAGCACTTAAACTGTTTGTGCCATAGAAGAAGCTGCCTCAGAGCGTGGGTAAGAGGACAGCATGTGTTGATGAATATAATTTTCTTGGCACTATGCAAGTGCCAATAAATGTCACCAATAATAATAATTAGTGCAATTTTTATCTCTGTGCCATGGTCTGTATCCCAGGTTAATGTTTTCATCCTGTCACTAGCCAGATGATGCCTCTGACTAGTGGCAAGCTCTCCGGTTCCTCCAGGGTGGGGTGTTGGGAAGAATTATCAATCCACGGCTTTAATAGAAATTAATAGGCCAGGAAGAGATGGACCAGGAGTTCAGAAGTTAGACCAAACAACTAGGGGCACAGAGACATCAGACAAGAGGTGTAGAGGGGCAGAGTGCAGGGTCTAGGAGCAGCAGTGAGACAGGACAGGGATGCTGCCTAATTCACTGCACCCCACTGTGGGACCCCAGAGCTGATTGTGGCCAGAGGCAGAGGAGCCAGACACCAGCAGGTGCATTCTACTTCTGATTGCTTCAGGTTCCCAGGTGCTGTGATTACTTCTCAGTGGGAGGGGGCAGTAGAAAATGTGAAGCTAACGGCTGGGTAGCTGAGCATGCTCCAACAGCGGAGAGGGCCTGATTTCTTTCCACCAACCCGGACCTGCAAATGCCTCTGGTTCCCTGTTCTTTAATTAAAACCAAACCCTTGAGCCTTGCCGGGGTGGGACTTAGCAGCTTTGCAGCAGAGATGCTTAGAGAAGCTGGAAGCTCCCTCCTGGGTTCCATGAATGAGACTGAGATCCCAAAGGGGTGGGCACGGAGTAAAGTTTGGAATGAGGGGAGGTTGTTTGATGGATAGAGAAAGGGAAAAATAATCTATTAACAGTGCTTTGAGCTCTTTAGAGAACAGTTCCCGAGGATGCCAAGTAAACAGCTTCCTGATACTCAAGATTTGTTAATTAAGCACTCTGAACAGGCTGGGGGGGGGAGGCAGACAACTGGAGAATCTGATTTCTGAGAGGCGTCTAGCTTCAACAAAGGACAGCAGTCTCAGGGTCAGTGTCCTGCCATGTCACAAAGATTACTGAGGAGGGAGAAGGCTGCTATCTGTACAGGAGGCCATGACCATAGTAGGAGGGCTTGTCCTCTTATAACAAGGACATGTGACAGGGCAGAGCTGGGCACACAGTGATACACACATTGTACTAGCCCATCTTGGTGTCCACGAGATGGGTAACACACAAAGCTGGCAAGACTAGACCTGCTTAAGAAGTAGGGTACCCCACAACCAGGGGAAGGTCTCCCAGGAAGGCACTTCTGCCCGCTGATACCTGAAATTTCATCAACAGTGGCCTCGTATCTTTAACGTTGGGATTGGATTAAAACAGCTGGGTTACTTTTGAAGGATTTTAAGGATATTGAGGCAGCGTTAAAAAATATATGTTACCTTTGCTGTGGTGAAAAAGAATGTACCAGGTGTCCTCCATGGGAGCTGATGGGGCCAGCTAGTTCTCTGGCTGGGGCTGAGAGTGTAGGGGACTGAGGCTGCTCCCCACCCACTCTGGGGAAGGAGTGTCCCAAACAGAGTCCCAGGCCCTTGTTGAATGTGAGGTTGGTTGCATGCATTGCCGACGAAGGCCTGGCTGGCCACCTCCCCAGCAGCATCCCCACAGTGAGTGCTGGGCAGGAACTCTTCATGAGAAAGTGGGCAGGGGACAGGTAAGGAAAGAGACGAGGAGCCAGGGGTGGGTCTGTCTTGTGCTCATCTCTCTTTTCATACAGCTCTGGCTGGGGCTTTCTGCTGCTCTCTCTGGAGCTTCTGCTTGGAGGGCTGGGCTTGACCCCTGTTCCTACCACTGCTTCTTGCACCTTATATTCCCAGTGTAGGTTTCTTCCTTCTGCCATTTATTTATTCTCCATTGTGACTGGATGGGATGCAGAAGTTTATGTACTTTGGAAAGATAAGGAAATAGGACCCTGCGGAAGTTAAATTACCTGGTAAAGACCACACTCCCTGGAAAGCTCAGTTCCAGCCTGGTAGCTGTTTCATGTGCACGTGACACCTCTAAGTTACTCTGGAAGGCCTTATATAGGGCCTCATCTAAAATCGCCCTCCCAAATAGCTGCCCAGGTTTCAGACTTGTCACTGTCTTTTGTATGAATGACAGATTTCTTCCAGGTAAGGTGGGCCTTGGGAATAATCCATCAGACCTTCCAGAGAAAGAAGTGAAGCTGTCTGGATCTGTACCAAGTGCCACTTAGCAAAGACTGATAGTTGGGGACTCACAGGGTAGACAGCCCAACTCTTTGCCCAGACTTACCTGTTTCCCAAGCCTCTAAGGACAGCATGTGTACAGAGAGGCAGAACCTCTATGTGTGCAGTTGCCAGAAGTGAAATCAATAGCCATGGACTCTGCTAACCCTCAAAGCCATCAGCTTCTCCAATTGTTTGGGGTCTTGTGGGTCACAGGGATAGCAGAGGGCAACTTCTTTAAAACTATCAGGCAAAAGTGAGTATCAGTGAAATATTGAGAGAGCAGTGTGGTTAAAGTGTAATTTCTTTCATAAGTAGCTAGGATATTTATATTCATGTCCCCAATGTGGCCAGTGGCACGATTTGATGAATGAAATGGAAGTTATCTCAGCAAGTTGTTTTGGAACATCAGGGAAGCCACATAGCGAAGGAATATGTACCCACTGCACTTAAAAAGTCCAAACTTTTACCATGTTTTACCAGATCCTACCTTGTCTATTGCCACTTTTTCCAGATGCTTCCAAGCCCCCTATTCTTCAGATAGATTGGCCTGATGACGTTTCCCACCTTAGGTCTCCCCACACTTAGCCCACACTGCCTGGAATGTTCTCGCCTCAGTTCTGGGTCCCTGCCTTTTGAATCCAACCCTACCAGTTAGTGCTTTAGCCTTCATTTCCTTTGAACAAGCCTCCTGTATTTCTCAAGTTAAATGTAGATGTTTTACTATTTTCTCTTGATACTCTTCTCCTACTTAGCTGGGGTTAAAGCTTTATATGTGAATTAATGTGGTGCCTAATCTGCAAGTGTTTGTCTACCCTAGATGATGAGATGAAAATAGGACCAAGACTGCTTCTCACATGACCGAGTACCTAGCAACTGAATAAGTGCCTCAACATAGTCTATGGTCAATACATACTTTGTGGGTAGAAAGATGGACAAATAGATAAGTCAATGAATCAGTGATTTTGATTCATCCTTTTTAAATGAGTGCAGTATCATGGTGAAGGCAGCATGCCACGAAATGCAAGACCCAGCTTGGGGTATCAAGTCTCATATCGTTTGTTGATTCATAGACTGGTTCTTATCCCACAAGTCTAGGTTGAGAGTCAAGAATGCCAACATTTATGGAGATTCCAAGATCATTGTGATAATTAGGAGTACGTGGCATAACTAAGGGGACATATATATACACATTTCCTTCATGAGGATGTGCAAATTCATATAAAGAGATATTAGAGCCATTCTTTCTTCTAGAAAATGATATTCTATTTTACTTATTTATCAGCATTGTTTTTATCATTTAACAATTTATTAGATAAATCCCCTCCAGTTTCTTGGCACGGCATGGCTTCTTTGACCTTTTCTAACAGACACATGGTAAGATACAGGGCGTGTGATAGTCCTTAGTGCTCTTCACCAATACCTTTCATTTCTTTTCCTTTTAGGGATGAGTTTGCAGTTTTTGGTTTACTTTTGGCTAAATGGGGCCACGTGCTTAATCTTAGCTGATGAATTATGACTTCTGACTTGAAACTTATAATCATCTGGTGCAAAGCCCTCCAGAACTCTTGTTATGTTCTAGGCCAGTAACTGCAGATATTTAGGGTGTGATCGATCTATTAGTGAAGGCTCCTGAAGAACTGTGAGGAAAAGACCTTCGTATCAGCTTGAATTGGACATGCAGTAGGACAAGTCACTCATTTTTATTATTTTAAGCTACTGCAGTCTTGAAGGTATTTTTAAATTTCACATAAATATACATGCCAAGCTCACAGAAATATATTATTGTACCACTTTACTTCTAGTGTTTTTTAGCTATTAAAAGTAGTCCAATAAACTTCCTTTTACAAATAATTTTATGTACTTGTATGATTATAGACAAAAAGAAAATTACAGAAGAATACACAAAGGTTAAAGTGGGTCACATAGTTTTGTGAAGAATTTGTGGCTGAAGATTATTAGTGTGGGAGAGGTTGGAGGGGGGAAGGAAGAACTAAGCAAAACCAAAAGGTGAATAAACAATTCATATGAAAAGCTACGCATGATATGATCACATTTTATGCAATTCTGTGAAAGCATAAATCTATATCTAGTTCTACATAATTATATTTCTATCTATATATGAAATTTCAAAAACTTAAATTACTTAGTAATTTTTCAAAAAGAAAGCCACTAGACCATTTAAAACTGTAATGAAAATGCAAATGTTATTTGGGATGATCAAATACTAGGGGATTATCAAACAGCTATTTAAACTTCTGCTCAGGTCACATGAAGGGATTAGTAACTGCATGCTGAGGGAGGGAGGGAGGGAAGGAAGGAAGGGAGGGAGGAAAGAAAGAGAGAGAGAGAGAAAGAAAGAAAGAAAGAAAGAAAGAAAGAAAGAAAGAAAGGAAAGAAAGAAAGAAAGAAAGAAAGAAAGGAAGGAAGGAAGGAAGGAAGACGGGCACTCAGGATAGCCTGGCATTGATGGGGAATTGGGGGATGGAGGGTGACAAGACTGGAATTTGCTAAAGTCCCCACTTTATAGGGCCAGGTGCAGACTCCACAATGGAAGGAGAGAGGCACATGTGCACAGGGGTCAGGTAGGGCTGGTCCGTGATACACACCTGTGCAATCATCACTCAAACATCATCTTATAGGAAGGAGTCACTTTTAGAATGTCTCCAGTAACTAATACAATGCGTGGCGTGTCAGAAAGAACCTTCAAAACATTTGATAATTAAGAGAGAAAAAGAAAGAAGGAGAGGGAGAAAAAGGAGGGAGAAAAAGAGAAGGTTCAGGGAGAGAAAGACAGAGACAGGAGAAAGGAAGAAAGGAAAAAAGAAAAGAGAAATCTGATTGCATAGCTTATCAGTTGTAGAGACAGGACTCACATGCAGGTGCCGGCTCATTTTAGTCTAAGTTTGTTCTAGAAGGACTTGCTAGAGATAGGTAGAAAAATAAAAGCCAGGGTGGAAAACAAATAAGGAAGGAACAAGAGAGACAGAGGCAGGGAAAGATCTCCTTTCCCAGGGGCCGAGGATTTAGCTCAGCAACATAAACACCTGCCTGACAAGCACCAGGTCATTAGTTTGATGCCTGGTACTGAAAAGGAAAAAAAGAAAAACAAATCTTTCCCAATGTCCAGGAGTATCGTGGTATTGGGCCTGGAGAACAGGAACACCACAGCAGGCAGTGCTTCTCCAGGGTTCTGGTGGTGTAACACATAGATGGACACTGGGCAGAATCCCAGTGGGCCCAGTTGCCTCTTCACTCCCTGCCCATAAGCACACACCTGATCCCCATCCACCTGTGTCTTAGTATGTCACCTCCACAGGGCCCTGGAACCTATGTGCATCAGGCATCTCACCCAATGTCTGAAAGATTTTGTCTGCAATTCCAACAACATGGATTGAGAACACGTTAGTAAGGGACCAGTTTTATTTTCTGTGGCCACTTTTCCCTCTCAGTGTGTGTTTTCTCCAGAAAGAGGCCCTCAGTCCTTTAGGCTCCCAGAACTCTCTTCTTTTCCATACCTGACCACACCTGAAAACAATATCTTCTGAAAGCTAACTCCTTATGGAATATAGAAAACCAACAAAGAATTCAAAAGGTGGTTAAATGCAGAGTAATAAACTCACCTGTACCAAGGTATTAGGGCCTGATAACTCCTTAATGTGTGTCTTACTGAGCACGCTTGCCTTATTATAGAGTACAGAGGAAGTACATTACTATGACTCAACTGATGAGGTGGTGGACTCTGGCTCAGTTTTCTGAAAATAAATGTGGGATGTAAATGGATCATAGAAACCAGGTGGTTAAGTAAGTATCAGATGATTTGGGGCATAGTAAGTATAGGGTGGATACAAGTTATTAGGAACTGAGCTTGGCTTCTGTATCCATGGGATACTTTCAACCTGAAATAATGGATTATACAACTCAATGTAGCTAAAAGTTGAAGAAATTTTATTACATTGCATACCAAGAATTCCAGCATGTGTAATTCAAGAGCCGGAAATATTTTCTCTTTTTGTTATACATTATATGACTGCAGGGTATCTCTAGCTGTTCTATGAAATGGAATGAGCAAATAAGACAGTCTTTAAATAAATTATAGGAAGGAGACCACCTCTCTTACCTCTCATTCCCCATGCATCTTTTTTTCAGTAAGGAGCAATACCTTTGCAGAAGCCCTTTGTATTAATCCACATAGATGGATACTCCTAAAAAAACAATCGAAATTTCAAAAGAAAAATACAATAAAGGCTTATTTCCTGTTCGTGGCATCATCTGGTTCAAATTTATTGGGTTGGAGAGGATGCCCAGCTCCATGGAGAAATCCAGTTATCAGAGACTGAAGTTCCTTCCATTCAGTGGCTTCATTATCCTCTGGGACTCAGAATAATCTCACCTCTGAATGGGAAGAAAAAACAGTATAGAAAAGGCCCAGAAATTATAACAGTCACTCTATTCAAATTTCACTAGAGAAAACTAGTCACGAGACTTGAATTCCATGCAAAGGACAAGGACATTCAATACAATTCTGTACCCTAAGAGAAGATGATGTGAGCATTTGCAAGAAACAGTAGTCTGTGTCACACATTCATCAGACACCCCAGTCCCTGTGGTCCAGGAGTAAGGCACCTGCCTACTTATTGAGAGTCACTGAAAGGTTAAAGAGAATTATCAGGACACTGTATGAGATCCGTAGACCCTAAAATGACCCCTAATAATCCCTCCTTGGTATTGTGCCCTTACAGAATTCCCTGCCATTGAGTGGGCATAGGATATGTGACTTTTTGACCACACAGTGGTATGTGGCAATAGTAAGTGATGTCACATCCATGATCATGTTTTGGTACATGATTACATTATGTCATGGTATATGAGAGGTTGCCTTAGTCCATTTTCCAGTATCATCATGCAATAGGGACATAATGAATAATGTGTAAAGAAGCTTACAGTTTTGGGAGCTGAAAGTCTGCATAGCATGGCACAGGCATTGACTCTGGTGAGGGCTCCTGGCTGATCATACCATGAGGGATGGCAACCAACTAATAACTCACTCAACCAAACCAGTACAAATCCTCAGCAAGGGAAGCATCCCAGTGACCTCATTGCTTCCTAAAAGTCCCCACTTCTCGAAGTTTCCACCTCACCTCCCAGCGTAGCCACACTGAAAACCAAGCTCCCAACACAGCATCCCTCAGTGAACACAGTCACACCATATCCAAGCTGTAACAGCTTCTGCATCTCTAAAACAGGGGTGGCAAACCTATGGCAGCCATGCCACATGAAGAATGCAGAGCCCTCTCTGTCAGCATGTGAGCTATGTCACCCCAACACTGCCCTGGCAGCAGAGCACTGGATAACAGTGCACACAGGGGCCACGTGCACGCTCAGAAAGAAGTAGTGGTGCCAGGCTACAACATCACAAACTGTTTGGTCACTCAGTCTCTAAAAGGCTTGCCATTGTTGCCCTAGAGATTCTCACTGTGGTTTGATAACCAAAGCTTCCCTGGGGTTAAACACCATGTGGGCAACCTCTGGGAGTGGAAGGTACTGTCAGAGAAACAGCCAACAAGGAGATGATTTATGCTTTACAACTGCAAGGAAATGAATTTCATCAATAATGACATCTTGAATGAAACATCTGAGACCTAGAGCAGGAGGCCCAGCTGAGCCAAGACTAGGTTCCTGATCTATAGAGACTGTAAAGTAATAAAAATGTTATTTTAAGCCACAAGTCTGTGCACCAGTGGGACATTAGTACATCTTGGTTTAATCATAATTACCCACTGGTAGTGGAAAGGAGTCAGTGTATTTTACCCACTGGAGAATAAACACCTGATCTATCAAAAGCAGACTATTTCTGGGAAGCGATGTGATTCCAAGCCATCAGTAAACCATACACAGTATTTACCATAGACCCCACTCTATAAAAAAAAGGTCAAGGCTATTTGGTGGCAAATCCCTAGATTACAATAATCTCTAGAGCAAACATATACGTACATACATGGAGACCTTACACACAGCAGTCTCACAGAGGTAGAGATAGGCTCTCTACTTTTGTGTGGAATGGAGGTGAACACCATGCAGTTTCAAATGGATAGGATAAGAGAGTAAACATCAGCTTTCATTAGGTCCCAGACCTCCTTGAGAATCTGATAAAATTCTGGACATCTTATTCCAAGAAAATAAAATAACTCCTTGAGTATTTATATATAAAATTGTGCATAAAACTTTTGGAAGTTATGAGAGTCCCTGAAACCTATCCAGAGGCTCCTACCAAACCTATCCAAACCTATCCAGAGGCCCCAATGTCCAGAAAGTACCACGTGAGCTTGGTGACCTGGATTGCAGGGTCATGGAGAAGTGGGAAGGTGACATCAGCTGATAGAGTTGTACTTGGTAAGCTGGTGTCTGTGACCCACAGACACCTCCACCTGTCTTCCTATGACAGGACACGGTTCAGAGTGTGACCAGGACCTGCCTGAGGGAAATAGGGCTGGAGAGAATGGGGTGAGTATACGCTGGGGCAGAGCAGGAGGGCCTGGATGCAGACAGTCTTCTGGATCAGCCCACGTCAAAAAGTAGCTTGAGATACAGAAGATCCAGAGTCCCAGAGTGGAGGAAGACGTAGGACAGGGTTAGAAAGAGGACAAGGTGAGGAAGCAGCACAGGGAGAGAGCAGCAGGAGCAAGCAGGACACCTGTGTATGAGGACGGGCAGCACTGCCCCCACCTGCCTTGTTGTCTGTGCTAGGGGAAGAAAAAGGAAATAGAAAAGAAGTGCAAAATCCATGCTCCCACAGGTTCTTTGATCTCTCAGTGAGAACTGTTTCACTTTGCTTTTGATCTAATAGTGATCCCAAAACATTATATAAGCATTTTCCGGATCATATAGATAACTACCTTGTAAGTAACTGCCAATTCCATTGCCCACATTCACTTTTGCATGGTGATTGTGTCAGTAGCAATCAGCATTACAATAATTAATGTGGTCTAGTGCAAAAAGAAACAGGGGAAATGACAATGGAAATGGTGCACTCCCGCCAAGAGAAGCCAAATGACCTCCTGAATGTTTGTGCATCAGCGGGAGAATTGGATCGAAATGTGGCTCAGCAGGCCAAGCACAAAGACCTGTTGGATTTACCCATGTCCTGGGGGAGTGACTCAGTTTTTGTAAAGCAATATTATCTATAACGCTGAATTAATTTTGTTAATTTGTGTGTTTGGATTCTATCATTTTCTTGGCGTTTAATCTTCACATGCATTTTGTGGCACCTATGAATACTGCTTACAGAACTCCAGTTAATCTTTCCTGGGCACAAAATAAGATGGTACTTTGGGGCCCCTTCTGTTGAGTAAGACACGTGATCATTTTCATGAATACAAAGTGATAGAGCCTCTGATTCTCACTACAGTGTTACAGTGTGATCCCCTCCAGGACCAACCTTGCTCTAACATTTTAAGTTTGGGCTGTATACAATCAAATGCTACTTGGCAGACTAAATTCTGAGAAATGTATCACTAGGTGAGTCTGTTGACCTGTCTACAGGACAGAGTGTTTTCACACATAGCTGCATGATCTAGTTCAATCTCTTGACATGGTCTTTAGGAATAGCCAAGAGACATGGTAGAAGTGGGCTTGTAGCTCAATGGTACCAGGCCTTCTGAGCATGTCAAAGACCCTGAGTTCTATCCTCAGTTCTACAAAATTAATCAGTTAAGTAACTGATTAAAATAGAAATAACAAAAAGTCAATAGAGGTTAATTACAAGTCTGTGCATTTTGAAAGCAGATATCCTGATTAAGTTTGAGGGTACAAAGCAATGTGCTTACCCATTGCTGAGTGCTTTAGAAATTCTTTGATAAAGTCAGGTGTTGTGGCAGGCACCTTTAATCACAGCAATGCTGCGGGCTGAGGCAGAAGGATTGCAAGCTCAAGTATATCCTGGATAACAACGTGAGACCCTGCCTCAAAATTTTTTAAAAAGGGGATAAGGATATAGCTCAGCAATCAAGTACTTGTCTAGCATTCACAAGGCCCTTAGTTTAAGAATACTGTCCAAGAAAAAAAAGCACCAAACACCAAATGTTAAAAGCAGTTTCCAGAGGAACACAGCATACAGTTTTAGAGTAAATTTATTGCATAGAAAGAATACACTCTAGATAATGACCAAATCATGATACAGTAATTACCTAAACCAGTACCTTAGTCACTTATTAAGTATCAGGTACAGTAAATACTTGTTATGTGCTGTAATTTTACACAGTTGACAGAGGTAAATATTTTCACCAGTATAATCACAAACTCATCAGTCATACATTGTGTAATGATGTCATGATGACTTTGATGTCATTAGGTGAAAGGCATTTCTAAGCTCCATTACAATCTCATGGAACCACGACTGTATATCCCTACTTTTCCCCCTGAGTGAGGCTGGCTAGCTGGTCCCAGCCCTTAGCTACTGAACTATAGATTGCTATTTTTCCTGCCCCTGCCTTTTCCACACAAACAATACCAATAAGCAGTAAGTCCAGTGCCCTTCAGAGTCTTCAGCCTAGCTGAAACTTTTCAGCCTTGCTGGTACATGGTGGGCCACAATAGCGGCTTCACCAGGTCACCTCCTTGCTATTCTGTGATGCCACGTAGTGTAAAGAAAGTAAGCCATATGGTAACTAAGATTTTGGAATTTTTGTTATTATCCTCTATCCTGAAAAATACAGGTATTACAATATTTAAGAGGTTAAGTGTGAAAAATTAATACCTAGTTTAATGCTGTGGGTGTCTTTAATCTGCTTTAAGTTATTCCTGGCAGGAATCCATAGTAAATTTTGTTTTCTCAAAAGACTGTGTATGCCTCCTGTTGAGGAATCCAGGTCAAGGCAAAGACCTTGGGTTGGTGTGCTGGTGCCTCCAGCCACTTTGCACAGAGCTTTTAAGCCTCAGTTTCTACATCTATCAAAAGACAGCTAATAGATCTGGCTCAGGGGGTTGTAAGGTTGAAGTAATGCATGTAAAATATTTAGCAGACAACCTGACATCTCGCATTTGCTCTATAAATAATAGCCAATGTTAACTCATTAATGATAGCTACAATTAAATTGTTATAAAGATAATCTAAAGGATTAAAGCATAGAGAAGAAATGTGTAGAATCACTGGGCAGAAACCAAGGGAGAAGGATTCAGTCAGGTAAGAAGGACTTAGATCAGCATAGGAGAGAAGAACAGGTAATCAGGAAGATTCTGCTTCCAAATCATGGGGCAGGAAGAGGCTTGGAGAAGCCCAGGGAGATGCTGCGACTCTGTGGGAGGGGAAGCTCGAAGCAGGTGCTGCCCAGAGCTGGCTGCTCAAAGCACTGAACAAGCAAACTATGTAGATTCTCTGGGAGAAGGTGGAAGCATAAGGCACAGAGTGAGACAAAGTCTGAAAAGCTTCCCCGTTTTTCATATGAACCTCATTATCTTTGATACAAAACATCCAGAAAGTGCAGAATTTTCATCATTCCTAAAATAAGCCATGGAGCGCCAGGGCATGGACCCTGCCTTGATTACAATCAGTGTGCCAGACAACTGAAAGCTGATCTCATCAGCACCGCCAGCCCCTTGGGCCTTGCTTAGCTTTGGAGACCTCATTCTGCCAGCTGGGATATGGAGCTGTGGGAGACCTTGCTGGTGTCCTTGGACCTTTTCTCCTTCTTTGGCTCCTATATGGCTCGTGGGGACAGTGTGCCTGAGAGCAGACTGAGCACTCCGGGTACGAAGTTGGCGCCGGGCCTGCTCTCCTCAGAGCCTCTACATCTCCTTAGCGCTAATAACGCTGAATCCATCACCACATACGGAGGGAAATTCTGGCACCCCATAGCTGTTTTTTATTATTAACAATGCTAGGAGCAACACTAATAATAAGTTTATAGCATTTTACCCAGAGTAAGCTGAAAATAGGAAGTAGGGCATTCAATCAGCAAATGCATCCTACTCTCTGAGGCATCTTCAGAGCACTTTCCTTCACCCATGCATCACACACAGCACACATTCCACACATAAACACCACAGACACACTGTATACAAACACATCACACATATACACTGCACACACGTACACACAATGTATTGTGAACTTTCCCTTTGCTGGAACAAAATGCCAGACACTTGCAACTTCAGGAAGGAGAGGTATATTTTAGCTCACAGTTTCAAAGAGTTCAGTCCATGGTTGGCTGCTTCAAGGCAGAAGCATCATGGCAGAAGAGTATGATTGAGCAAAGCTGCTCAACTCATGGCATCTGTGATGCAGAGAGCAAGGGAAGAGTTCAGGTCTAGACTGTCTCCAGAGTCACACACAGTGATCTGTTTCTTTCAACCAGGTCTCACCTCCTACTACCTCATTCAGCTATGAACTCATGAATTGGTAACATACTATGAAATTAGAGCCTTTGTGATCCAATCTCTTCTCCAGGATTCTCTTTAACTCATCAAGATGATATTCAAGATGAACTCATACATACTACATACACACACTATATGTATACAACATACAAACACACATATGTATACATCCTGTACACATACATACACATACTATATACATGCTACACAGCATTTTATCTGTTATACAACTTACAAGATGGTCATTGTTCTCATTCTTAGGAAAAACAATTGAAGTTCAAGAATTACTTTTTGTGTGTGTGATAGGAATTGAACTCAGGACCTCACACTTGTCAGGCAGATGCTGTACCACTGAACTATATTCCTAGCCTGAAACTGAAGTTCAGGAAAATTAAAGAAACCACTTAAAAGTTCAAAGGATAAGAAAATGCTGGCCTGGACACCCATCAGAGTGTCACAGGTGTTGGGAAGGAAGTCTGTGACCTGAAATGTCAGGTAGGTCCAGTGCTGGCCTCTAAAGAGTGACCAGAAGCTGGAAAGTCTAGCCTCCTACAAAGCTGACAATCCAGGCATGGGTGTTGTAAAATCATCAAACTGACCTACCTATATACAGTTATTTTTAAAGTATATCTTGTTTGGTTTTTTATATTCCTGAATGTATTATAAATTGAATCAAACTTTATGTCCTCTTTTCCACTCTAAAATATATTGCAGTGGTCATTTATGTTGAAAGATGGAGCACTGACTAATTCATTTTCACTTACATGACTTTGCCACACTCTATTTACAGCTTTGTATATTGGTAGATCATTCCTGCTCCACCCCCAAATATTTACTATGATAAATGTTTCTCCCATAAACACACTTGCGGATGTGCCAGAGTTTCTCCACACAAAAAAATTGCACGATCATAGGATATTTGCATTTTGAACTTTGTCAGAAAAACCAATTTTTTTCTAAGTACTTGTACCAATTGACACACCCACCAATAGCTGCATGTGAATTTTTCCCATTGTTTTGATGATACTTGGTATTGTCAGGCTCCAAAATGTCTTTGTGTCATTTTGATGGACAAATGTGTCCACAGTCTTGATTTACAGTTCTCTGACAAGTATATCATATTTTTTGACCATACTAGTTTTCATTTATGCTAAGTGTCTTGTCGTATCTTTGGCTGATTTTCTATTTCTATTTTGGGGCAGGGACCTTTTTATTATTGATGTATACAAATGCTTTATGTATTTGAATTCCAATCCCTTGTTATTTTACATGGCAAATTACCATCTTACAGTTTTTGGATTTTCTAATGTCTTTTTGGTCTCTTTGGTGAACATATGTAGTTGTTGAAATGAATTGTTACTTATCACAATACAATGAAGAGCCAAATTGTTTGGTGATGGTAATAGATCTAGACAGTACAGAAAATTTCTAAAATGGTTGGGTGGGCTAGACACATGATTATCCTGGACAATATGGAGAAGGAAAACAACAAATTTGGTTCTTGAAATTTTCACTCATGATAATGCTAGAAAACTCAATGATTCTGTGATTGAACTTAAAATTAATTATCTGCCACAGTAAAACCAGTATACCTAAATATGAGTTGGGAAAATTTGACCTTGTAGGTTGTATAATTACAACATATATTGACTTTTTTTGACTCTCCAAAGATGTTTTATCTAAAAGAAAAGCACGAGCTAAGGAAAAAAAAATCAACTAAGAATTGGAAGGGTGACTTTCAGTCAATTTGGGTAAGTTTAAGCAAATCAATGCTTTCCAATTCCAAACAATTCCATCTGTCACAGAAGCAACTCATCCTCTTCTGTGTAAAACACCAGCCTTTCCTTGCTTAGCACCTGGGAAATATCTTACCTGAAGCAGCCACCTCACAGAGGGGTGTGTATTTCCCTCAGAACCCATCTCCACCTCTCCTCACTGCCTCAGGACTCACGAGAAGAGGCCACCCTGCTATGTTATATAGTGAGAAAGTTGGAAGCTGGGGCTAGTTCAAATCAGAAAATTAAAAAAACAGGAAAATACGTGGGGTGGAGTCTAAGAGTACAAGCTCAGAGAAAAAGAAATACAATGCAGAATCCATTCGAATGTATTGATATTGGTTCACTTCATGGAGATTCTAGATTTGATGCACTCTCTGGAACCACTGAGAATTATCCTAACTGTGTTTGGGACATAAAGTTGTCCTAACCTGGACATAAAGTTGAAGTCTGGAACTGCAGTAAATGAAGAAACAATCTCTTTGTCATAATACCAATAAGTGAAATTTTGCACCTTAAAAGATGTGGGCAAAATAGGGTGGATTTTTACCTACTAATTCTGTCTTAAATGATCCTCTATAGGTCTCAGAGCATGCTTTTTTTGCAAACAAACAAACAAACAAACAAACAAAACCAATAGCAATGTATCAGTGCAGCGGGGGGAAGCTACTTGGTAACTCTTTGGAACCTGCCCTCTACAGGACTGACAAAGGGGTATATGGCAGAACTCAGCTCCCTAACTTCAGCAAGGATGACTGCACACTGGAATGGCACCAGCCAGGTGGCAGCCCACTGGTCACCTGTACTGAAGAAGTGCAACAGAATCAGAATGGTAATTATATACCTAAAGCTACAGGAGTCTTTGGTGGAAATTAATTCATTTGTGGAATAATCAGTAACAAAATGAATTCATTACTCAGGCTCTACAACTGAAAAAGCAGCTTTACTTGATATGGACAATTGAAGAAGTTTCAAAGCTGGTGAATCCAACCTGGAAATCAGATATTGTGGCCTTTCATCCAATTCTAAGGCCTGAGACAGTTTGCCAACTCAGAGACTGGTCTGAAGGAAAGACCAGGAGTTGCTTAGAAAGGACTCTCCAAGACAATGGTAGAAATTTTCTTCCCTAAATGTCACCCCTAAATCCTCATAGCCATTTACCAGGAAGCCTGTGCACAGTAAAAAGAGGTTTACCCAGACTTTAGGGGATTATTCTCTATTCACTGACAACTGACTCTGACCTCAGAAGACTACAGACATCGCTGAAGTCCACTTAGGAGAGCCAGACCTTGTGGAATCAGAAGGTGCATTCACTGAGTCCAACTCTCTACTATCAAGGACCTCTCAAGGTCTTGGCATTGTGTGGGTATCTCTAGTCTAATTCCCATGTCCCTGTCTAGGTCCAGGTTGTGCTTGTAATCCCTACGAAGCTGTTGAATCAGAGGCCCTAAATCAGCAGGATTAGACAAAAACCAAAGACAATCACTGCGTTAGTATAGCTCACGTCCCAGATTTGTGTTTCAGCTTTGGCTTCTAGGGACTCCTCCCACTTTCCTGATAATTCAACTCATGTATTTAAAAATGTGGGCAATTTTATCAATCTTGTCAGCACTTCCAGGTGTTTTTAAAAGAAGAGAGATATGTTATCTAGTCTTCCATATTGTTGGAAATACGGCACCAAGAGCATTTAGAAATGCTTGGTTTTGTAAGGCAAGGGCACCTATACATGCCTTCCATTCTCCTAGATACTACATTGCCCACGGGCTAGAGCTAGCTCAGTTATTTTCAGAAGTTCAGTTCCGCAAACACGATGTGCACTTACTCTGGACTAGGCATGATGCTGCCTGCTGAGGAACAAATCTGGGTCCTTAGATATGAGTATTTTCTAAAAGACCAGCCAGCACCCTGCACTCTAGCTGGACCAGCGTGCAATGGGTATTGAGACAGCTCGTACTCCCATGTGTTTGTTTGCCTGTACTGTTTTTCTCACCTGGAAAACCATCTTCTCTCACCTGTTCTTAGTGTATTTTTTATCAGCTTTTAAAGGATATTAAGCCTCATCATCTTCATGAATCTTAATCTATATATTTCTCTAAATAATAAAGAAAATCTGCTCTCTGTCTTTCAATATAATAGGCTGTTTGTGCTGATCAATGTAAGCACATTTGAATCCCTACTTCTTTATGTGGTTTAATATCGTCAGCCTCTTCCCTCTCCCATCTCCCGCTAGATTTCAAGCTCCCTGAAGATGAAGGCTGAATCTCATACCTGCCTTGTATCTTCCATGGCTCATTGCACAAGTGCTTAGCTACATAGAAAGCATTCGATAAATATTGAATAATTCAAGAGGAGCTCAATAAACAACGATCGCTTAATTGATTCACTCCATCAATAAATCTTGCTTTGAATAGAGGTAGAGGCATTGAAGATACTTAAAAGGCAATCTGGGTCACCGTGCCTCTGGACAGGGGAAAGCTTGGTAAATATAAAGTCTGGAGGGAGACAGCACAAGAGTTGCCCTGCTGTGACTCCTACAGGTCTCAGGGCCTCTGAGACCACACGAATCAGAATGCAAATCCCAGTTTCACTTCTTCTCAAATATTTGAACTTGGAAAAGCTATTTAACCTTTAAACCCCAGCTGCTTCATCTGAGAAGCTGGAAAATATCACAACACCTGTCTCTTATGTTCGCTAAGGATGCAAGGAAGGGTATATTCATAAAGCATTTAGCATAGTACCTGATCTGTTACAAATGCTCAATAAGTGTTAATTGATATTAACTACTGACTGATTTTGAGTGGACTGAAAGAAACACAAAAACTTTCTTTCTGCAACAATATCCTCCACTTACATGTTTTACATAAGCAGTGCACATTTTAATCTCCTAATATTCTTGTGAGGTAGTCAACAATTAAGGTAGCTCATGAGTGAAATAGGTGAGCTATACACTCATTTGGAGACTGTTCTCACTCCTGAAACATGGTCTTTCGCTTGATCCATGTCTGTTCAGTGGGAAGGGTTCAGAGAAGAAATGGTATGCATCTCATTATTCTACAGCATTCTCTGGGAACCCTCGATGCATATTCCAGGCTCCCTGCTCACATCAGGATTATTGTCCTAAACAAGATAGACATGATTTTTGCTGAGTCTCAAGGGCTGAAGTGTGTTAAAGGACGTTAAGAGTCTTTGAAGTGGGGTTGTAGGAGCCAATGAACCACATGATCATAGCCCTGCTCAGACTGCCAGAGAAGGCTGCCAGGAAGGTCTTCCTTTGGGGAAGTGATATTTGGTATGGAAGAAATAGATGACTTAGAGGTGGGATTTTACCTCTGACTGCAGCTGCCATTTGCGTGGAAGGTGGAGAAGACAACGTCCACAGCCACATCCAAACCCTGTCCCAGGGTACTGGGCAGCACGGATAGCAGTCTGGTACATCTCTCTGGAGGCAGAATTAAGATGTGGGTAGCACAAAGCAGTGGCTTTACTTGGGATGCCATGGTTCCTTCTCTCTCTGTTACCCACATTGCCCAGCTGCCTGCTGGGAAAAGAAGCACACAAAGCTGCTCTCCTCCCTGCACTTGATGTTTCAAGGGAGAGGGGAAGAGAGAAGGTGACATCCTGGAGCACTTACTTAGGATGGAGTGTTGTCATGGAAACAACATTTCCCCTAGGATTGTTAGGCCTGGCAGGAAGTGACAACCAGAATTGAGGACACTGGCCAAGAGGACATCAAGGGCCATGAGATGTGCTTTTTCACTTGCCTTCTTCCTTCAGAGTCCAGCACTTTCACTAGGGGCCCCCTTCCATGCCCTCAGCCCCTTCTTACCCTCTGTTGCACAAAATATGTCTGTCAATGGTACCTTCCAAACTAGACTGAATTAAGAATTGTTGATCCACCTGTCTACAGTATTTCAGCAGCATTTATCTTACTTAATCCTCTAAATAATCATATTCATTTATTCATACAACAAATATGTATCAAGTACCAGTCATATATCTGGAATAAACTTTATTATGCTCTTGTTATTTTATGAATGGGGACACTGGGCCTCAGAAAGCTTAACAGGCTGACCTTGGGTCACACCAAGGCTGTGAGAGCCCATGAGCAAAAGACAGAACTCAAGCCAGATGAGCTGACTTTAAAACAAATACTTTCTCAACTAGAGTGCAAAATAGCTTTCCCATTCCATAGTGTTTGCGTGATTTTATTTGGAGTTTTATGGAGAGAAGGAATGAATCCTGGGTATGCTAAGCAAACAATGGCTAAGTGTTTAAACCAAAGGCGTAATTAGTAAATTATATTTCTTGCCTGCACAACCTTTTTGGAAACAAAACAAAAATGTAAAAGTGAGTGCTTTGTCTTTCCCTCATTGCCTCTTCTGTCACACATTCCATAATGGCTATAGGATTTACTTGCAGAGATTTAGGTGGGGAAAAAGCTTGCACTGCAACCTCAGTGGATAGGAAAGGGTGAGGGCCTGTCGGTGTGGAGCCACACTTGTTGGTTTGTTGTTATGAAACCACCTCTCATAGAAAGCGCCTGCTTCAATCATAGGCTCAGGGGAAATCGGGGCAGAAGGGAGTGCAGCAGGGGCTGTAAACCATGTTTTAGAAAAACCTGAAAAGCATCGGACCTACACTGTCATAAAGTCAGACTTTGGAACTCTCCATTTGAGTGATTAAAAATGGTCTAGCAGGAAGGACAACCAGAACTGAGGACACTATATTTACTTTCTCCTTCTCTACCGCTCTTCTATGGTGTGTGTGTTGGGGGGGGGGATACTCCCAACAGTGACCAAGCTCTGTTGGAAGGAGAGGTGAGTTTCTCTGAGACACTTCTCACCTGGGAGCACAGTCCTTAAGTTTAATCCTTAATTCTGCCGCTTCCTGATTTGAACACCTCCAGCCACATAATATCCTGAGCTGTAGTGTCCTCCTCTACATGACAAGTGTGATAACAGCAGCTTCGCAGAGTCACTGCAAAGCTCCAGTGGGACCGCCTGTGTGTGGGCTGGGAGCAGCCTGATCCATAGAGGAAGGTAGGATTGAAAGCAAGTGGACCAGGCTGCAGACAAAACTCTGAACACTTAGCGAGGTGACCGTCAGGATTTCACCACTCCTCTCCATCCTCATCAGCCTCCTTTTGCAAAGGAGAACAGTGACAAATGTGTGCCTTGTTAGAATCAAAGGGAAGATAACAAGTAACAGTAATAGTGCTGCTAAACTGAGAAGTGTTACTCAGATGAAAAGACCCATCATTGCCTTTCCCCTCAGCAGGCATTGTGCCTGCTTGAATGCCTACAATCAAGGTGTTCACAGGCTCCTCCTGCCTGCCCTGCCAGTGCAGGGGCTGTGGCTCACAACGGAGCAAAATACACAGGTTCCTCTGACACAGAGCAGTGTCTGGTAACCGGTCAGTAGCATGTGCGTACTGTGCCAGGCTCCACTGCCTCACTCATGCAACACGCTGGGGTCAGAAGAAGATGCATGTTTGGGAAAAAACCCATGGGGTTCAGGCTGTAAGGAGCCTGGAGGAGTAACAGACTGGGTGTCCAAGTCCAATGCCTCAAGAGGCAAGGATTGGACAGGAGTTTGTCTGGGAGATGTTCTCAGCAAGTGCAAGAGAGGGAACAGGACTGTGAATTGGGGAGGTGAGCAAAGTCAGTAAGGATTCATTGTTTTGCAGATTTCCCCTGAGAGCAAGTAGGCTAGACTCTAGGAGGGGTAGGGAAGCTCAGGCTTGCATCTACCAGTTATGGTACCCTGAAGAATGCGCATTGTTATTAATTCTTTGACATTCCCTTAGCCAGAGCAAGTTTTCAGGCAGAGTGGTGAACTGTGGGTAGATGTGCCAAGAGATTATGTATGTATGTATGGGGGAAAAGAGAAGTCTGTGCTATCTGCCAGCTGTAGCCAAAAGAAAGCATGGATATTCCATCTAGGATAAGGAATGCATGGAAAAGGAGAGAGAAGAGCAAGCACCCTTGTCATCGACTCGTGGTCCTTGTCTAGCATGTCCTATTGAGGATGCAGAATCTGCTTGGTGACATTTATGCCTGGGTCATTTTGACTAGTGGTCAGAGCCACCAGACATCAGAGCTTCTCTATGTAAGGCTATGGTAATTTTAGAGACACTGGATAATACTTTCATTTCTTTGAAAAATAGAGAAAAAGATAAAAAAAAAGAATTCAGCTTTGGCTTTACTCATATAAAGACATAGTCCTAAATCAGTGTTAATTTTTTTTTTAATGGAAGAAGGATTCCCCAATAGAAAAAAGTATCTACAGTCCATAAAGGTTCTAATGTGGTGTGCGAACTATTGCAACAAACAAAGTTACAAATTTTATCATCTTAACAAAGCCCAGGTTTATTCCTCATATATACAAAGTACAATTAGCACCAAAGCTCTAAATTTTTCTGCATATGGTTTCAGGGTAATTCTACAGGTTCACATCCAGGTGACAAGAGAGGGAACAGGACTGTGAATTGGGGAGGTGAGCAAAGTCAGTAAGGAGGAGAAAGCCAGGGAACTATGTAGTTTTTGCAGCCAAGTCCAGAAAGTGATGTTCACATCTTCCGCCCAGAGTCCCTAGCCTGCATTACAATTGCCACCATCACATGGCTGATGGGAAATGCGGTCCAGCTGCTTGCCACAAGGCAGAGGATGCATCTAGTGAGAAGCCACCCTGGCTTTGTAACAAAGGAAAAGAATGTTTAAAAGTTAAGCTGTCTAAAAAATCATCAATATATGGGCAAAAATAAGATGGGAAGGTAGCAGGGTGTACTTGCTGGACACTGATGAGGCAAAAGCTAGTAGAAGACACCTCTCTTTCTGGGAAACTGGTTTTCTTCAGCACTGATAGAAGTCTGCTCTTGGACATTGCTGACCAGTTGAGTCATTGTCAGCTGGTCAGTCATGGTCCCACCTACTGCTGGCTGTATGAGCTCTTCTCCAGCAGGTCACAAGGCTCAGGTGCAAAGCTCACAATGGAGCTGGAACTGCTGCCCTGCATGTGTGCCTCCCTCTGTGGCCACATGGCAAAGCGATGAAACCCACACTAGGAACCTGAAATTTCATGAGAGGGCAGTGCAGGAGGGTTCCTGGCAACTCTGCAGACCAGAACACAGACTGGCCTAAGGAAAAGACAGGTGGTTGGTCTCCTAGCCGGCAGTGCCAACTCCCAGGTGCAATCTTGGCTGCACATGGAGATCTGCTAAAGTGACCTGTCCAGCCTCCACCATGTGCAGTTAGCTGCAGCCCACCCTCATGTGGCCCCCAGCTTAGAGACTGCTCCCAGCTGGGGTGAGAAGGATATTATGCCCAACGCAACTGATGAACCAATTCTAATAGCATCTGCAGGCAACAGCATTATGGATGCAGAGCCCTGCTTCAGACCCACTCCCTTGTCTATCACATTGAGGATTTTACTCATTTCCCCCTGTTAATCCTTTGGGATAGAGCTGCTATTTTACAGATGTACTGAAGGGAGCCCTGAGAGATGACGTTACCTGCTCAAGGTCATCTGGCTACTGCAGGATGAACCAGCTGCTTACACCAAGTGCATCTGGCTCTGAGTCCAGTATGCTCTTTATGAACGTGTAGCAGGGCCTGGGCCAGAGTGAGTCATGCAGGTGCCTGAGGTATGAGATTTGAGGAGGGCTCACTCTCAGTGTCATTCATGGGACAGCTTCAGTGCCTAGGAGGGAGGCTTCTTCTATCTATGGCCTGGGCACCTCACAGTTCTCACCCCATCACAGCCCATAAGGCCCCTGAAGCTGCTACTGCCTGAAGAGACTGCAGATGACCCTGGGGACAGGAGATGCCTGTCTTCACTTGTAAGTCTTTATTAAACTGACTGGAAGATGGGCTATGAGGAATAAGGGGCATGAACGCTACATCTGTTACAAACTTGCTCTCCTTGGGTCACCCCTATGGTGTCATGTGCTGCATGAGGAATGGCTCTTTCCTCGTGCACTGTTTATGCTTGGCCCAGGGCTTGGAGCTATAATATCATTCATTTATTCCTTCATTTATTTGTTTAGTTTTATTCTTCCTCTCCACACAGTCTTGGTGAACAAATCCTTTAAACCAAGCCTTATGCTGATCAGTGGAGACACCAGGGCATCAGAGGCCCAGGGGTCCCCCTTCCATGGTCTCCCATGAGGAAGGCAGATTGCAATATGGCAATTAGAAACAATTAGCAGATTGTTCCCAACAGTAATTGCCAAGCATCCAGGATTGGTGCCAGACCTGCTTTGGCTTCAGGGAAGACCCTCTGAAGAAACAGAATCTAAACTGGAGCCCTACAGCTGCCCCAGATCTTCACTCTGCAGAAGGGCTTCTAGGAACCATATTTTATCAGAAGCTTTCTCTCCTTTGGACACTTCTCAGGAAGTGTCTCAGAAACTTTCCAGAAGTGTCCAGAACAGAACATAGGTCCCTCTTCTTCTTATATTATAAGCACACAAGTACCTGTGGATTGAACATTTTTGCTGCCTTTTTTCCTGGTGATATAACAGGCTGAGGAATTTGCTCAAAGGTTCAAGGACACACTGCAAGTTGATAGCAAACCCGAGCTCAGTGGCAAACTTTCTGACTTGACTCGGTCCAGGTCCTGACCTGACCTTTGTCCAAGGTGTGTTTTCATGGAGTGATTCATCCGATGGTGGATTTATTTACACAGCTTCACAAAGGCGCTAGCTGAGGCTGCAGCTCTGCTTGTTGAGGAATCATTTTTCCATCTTCCCCCCAAGAACATATGGAGAAATGGCTGGAGTGGAGCTGCTCTCTACACAGAAGCATTGCCCTGGACATATGGAGGCTCCCAGATTACAAAACTGTGGACAAATTCAGGTTGGAAGTACTCAATTTTCTGGGCCTCTACAGTAGGATCCAGACTGCACACTCCACAGCTTGGGAACAACAAATACTGGTTTAGCTTGTTTAAGGCTAAAGTTCCTCTTGTTTCCTGGTGTGCAGGAAGATTGGTGGCCTTGAGGCATAGCCCCATCTCTTCCCAGGTGAGGGGCAAATTGCAGATCAACATGGTGGATCACAGGCATTGACATTAGAGCTAGATTTGAATCTTACCTGACATGGCACAATTTCAATGTGTTGGGCAAAGCAGTTAAACCCTTTGAGATTCAGTTTTCTAATCTGAAAAATAGCATAAACAGATTCTATTCTTACAGGTTAATGGGCACAGTAAATGATACAGTATACTTGCACTTAGCCCAGTTTGTACCCAAGAGAGAAAATGAGTGGCAAAGATGACCATCTTCTCACTTGTAGATTACTGGTTTGTCATGTGCAGGACTGGGACTTGACCTCGTGATTGAGCCTAGGATTACATAACAATTTGGCTCATCTCCAAGGATACCACAGGGAATAGTACATGGGCATCCAGATCTGGAGTTTGTTGCAGTCTCCATTTCCTTTCAGAACAAACCTAAACTCCCAGGTCTCTAATTTTCTTGAGAAAGCAGACTTTAAACAGGTAACTTAATAAACCATTCCACCATGATTTCCCAGTGCAAACCCTACTTCTGGTTATAGTCTTAGTTTAATGCCTCCTATACGGATGTTCCCCAATTTTGTCCACACATTAGACTCACATAGAAGCCTCTTTATGTATCTAACTTCCAGGCTACATCCCACACCAATTAAGTCATAGTCCCTAACGACTAGGACACTGGTAACAGTATTTCCTGAAGCTGCCCAAGTGGGGCTGAATTCAACTGTCACTGCCAATTTATTCTACAGGTTGGTATCCAATAGCAAGACTGAAGTTGGCTTATCTAAGGCTCTGTCTTTTTCTGAGCTCCCCTACCTTGTGCTACCATACTTTTAGGCCCATGTATGACCTTCTAAGTATTTACATTTCCACTGTCCCTGAACATTTACTTAAGGCTTCAAGGCAGTCTTTCATAGTTGCACTCAAAAGTCTCTCATGCACTGATTCATTTACAAGATATACGGAGCATATGCTGTGAAAACTAGGAATGGGTTGTTGATGTGTTAGGGTAAGGATATTTGAGTGGATCCTCAAAGGGCTACACCTCAGTCACCAACAAAGGTATCATTCAATACCATGGCATGTTCCAAATCTCTCCCCTGCTGGAGGGCCCAGTTTCAACTGTTTCAGAGATAACTCTCAGCTGCTAAACATCTTGACCACTTCATGGGAAGAACCTATGGGTTTTTAGGCAAAAAGTTATCCAGAAAGATGTCCTGATGCATCAGGATTTCTGGGGTGCAATATGCATGTTTGGGCCCAGTAATCTTGGATGAGTCCTACTTGCCCCCAAAGAACTCCAAGCTACTTAAGTGTGATGCTTCCCATCCTTCAAACAGTAAGGTCAGACATTTCTCTGGGTATCTGGTTCACGAAATTTAGTAAATTGTATGTAACCTGAAACAAAGAAGAAAGGAGGAAAGAGTTAGGGCAGAAGGAAGGAGATAGGGAGTAACTAAGATGGAGCAGAGAGACAAAGACAGACTGAAGCTGACATTAAGGTCTTGTTTTTCCCTGCCGATCCCTGGATGGAGACCAAGGAAGGTCCCTTTAAGCTCATGTCCTCTGTCACTTTGAATTTTGCTGTTCAGCCTTCCTCCCTCCACACTTACACATTGAGAATTTGCACACCTTGAAGGCCCTCATTAAAGCATCCTCCTCCAGTCTATTCTCTGCTGAGCATCTGTGCACCAAAGTGTGGTGAGAGCCTCAGTTCTCTCATCATTTGGGAGGGATCTTTCCTTGCAAAGCACTTGACAACAGCTGAGTGACTCAGTCCCGTGCTATCATGATGGGTATTACCAGCTTTAGTGCCTTCTTTGTTCCTCTACACTTCCTAGCTCTGCTGGTCTGGTGGGTTTTCATGGCTTTCACTGGTCATCCGGAGCTCAGGGAGACAGTTGCCAAGCTCAAGCTCCCAGGACCCATGAGGTCTCACATTTGCATGTTTGCTACCCTTCATCAGCCTCTAATTTCCTTTCTCCAAACAGGAACCCTCCTACAGTTATCACCTGTAGATCTTTAGTCACTTGTCACACTGGGAAAAATGTTTCTCCCACAATGAGAAGCCTGGGTGCCTGTGTGTGTGCGAGGCAAAGCAGAGCAGAGGTAAAGTAGCAGGCATGCACTTCTGAGGGGTGTGCAGAGCTCTGCTCAGCTAAGCACAGATTGCAGAACAGAGCTGCTGAATTGTGTTTCAACAACGGCAAGTCCGCAGGGAATTTCTGTAGTATTAGATATATTGCTGGACGTGAATAATTAAGGATTCTGATGTGGTCAGGTAGATTAATGTCCCTCTGAAAGCTCCAGATCAATGTTGGAAAGGGAAAAAATAAAAGACATGCATAATTTTAAAAAAACCATCAGAAACTTTGCTTGACATGATGACATTACTGATTTTTTTATGATCTTCTCAAATATACTCTATAACCGTTATTAATTTAGTATCGTTAATAGCTCATCCTTCAAATGTCAGGCAAAAGCCAAAACTGAAATAGAACTGCTTAGAGCTGGAAAAGTCCAGGAGGAGGGAGGAAATTCCAGGGCATGAAGATGCCGACTGCTTCCAGCCTTCCCAGAACTCCTAGCCAAGGTCTCTATCAAAGCACCTTTCCTCATGGGCACTGCCTTGCTTGTGGTCCTCAAAGAAGGCTATATCCAGCCCATTTGCTGATCATCTGCCACCTTGGCACTGGCCTGGCTTTTTACCTGGTGAAATGCTGGGGACTCAAGTTGGGAGGACTTTAGGACTGACCTAAAAGATAAAGACTTCTCAACAGTTTCTGCTCTCCTTGTGCTCAAGACAGCTTTAAATATTTCTTCCTCCCAGTCAGGTCCCTTTAAAAATGCAGATGTATCTGGAGGGGACAATATACTTATGATATGAGTAATAAATATTTGAAGGCACTATTTTAAGTGCCCTATATTCATTTGATCCTCACTGAACCCAGAACATTATTATTTCCAATTTAATGTCTACACAAACTCTGATTCAAAGATCCTAAGTAACTTGCTTGAGGACACACAGCAACTAATGAAGACTGGAATTGGCATTCAAATCATGTTTGACCGCAGGACTTGCACCTTATTTGCCATATTACATGTGTCCTACTGGTAGTTCCTGCTGCAGGATCTAAGAGGTACTGAGATTCTCTACAAAGAAGAAAGCACTTGCTGGTCCAGAAAGAAAGGTAGCTGAAGTGAAGATATGGATGGATGAGGGCACTCGGAGATATGAAGGCAGAGGTACAAACAACTGGCCTGTCCCTTTCTCCTGCCACAACTTCATCTCCTCTGGATTACTTTGGGGAGCTCATTATGGCACCCCTATTAGGTGTCATGGTGAGTGGAGCATGACCAATACTCCCCAGTGGCTCTGTGTGGCCTGCTAGCCGCTCATCAAACTGGCCTCCTGAAATTTAAAACCTTACTATCTTAATTACTTTCTCATTGCTGAGACAAAATACCTACACTGAAAGTTAAAGGGGAAAGGTTTATTTCAGCTCCTACTTTGTAGAGGTTTTGGTCTGTAGTCAGCTGGCTCTAAGGCAGGGCAGCATGGCAGAGGAGAAACCACCCAAGGCAGGGCAGACAGGAAGCAGCAAGTATCATTCTATCTTTCCCTTTATTTTCCATCCATTTTTCAAACCTACTGATTGTTGTCACTCAAACCCAAGATAGGGCATCACATTACCCATACCCAGAACAGTGCTAAGCCACTTGTGAACTGATCCACTAAATCCACATTCAGACATCCTTGGTCCAGCCACCTCTGAAATGCTCCACCTATGAATGGAAGAAACCTTAATAGGATGTAAGACATAACACTTAGGTTCTGCAAAAACCAGGAACCTAAATGTTCCAAGCATAAATCCAAACATTTTTAATTAGAATGGCCCTGCCCTTGGAGAGCCAAAGTGAGATGTAGCAGAAACAGAAGTTTAAAGGGGCAGCGTAGAAAGATAGCTTAACTCAGAAGCTGTAGAGTTGTTGGCTCCCCTCTCCCCATTCCCTTATCTTCTACATCAGGTCCTCACCAAGACTTGCCCAACACAGTGGACCACCCAGACATTTCTCACTACATGTTCTTCAGGGGACAAATGCAAAGACAGTCTTAAGAGAAAGAATGGCTAATCTTAAACTGAGCCAAAATATAGATTTAATTTATCTACTCCATCCAACTGCTCAGAAAAAAACAAGAGTATTTAGTTTATCTGATCTGATGAGTCCTCAGTACAAATGAGCAAGCAGGGCTGCTTATGTGGACACAGGCGGAGGCAGCTGAGAACAGTTTGCTCAGCTGCCTGGAAGCTGGCTGGATGTCTCCACAATCACGGCACATGTGTGCATTCATGGACCAGCACACACACACACACACACACACACACACACACACACACACACACCTCTTACTATTAAATTAACCAAGCTGGATCTCCGCTATGGGAAATCTTCATTTTAATATTAAATCAGTAATTAATAGCCAAGGCACTTAGTTCGCTTTCCTTTTATTGGCTTTGCCATAGATACGGAATGGAGAAGGGTATCCTTTCTTCCAGCCAGCAAGCTGCCCACCCCCACCCACCTCCTGAGTATGAATATGTTCCTATCTCATTTGCATCTGATTATTAGTGCATTGAAGCGACAGTCATGTACACCCTCTTTATATTCATTGGAAAATTAAATTACAAAAGTTTTTCTATGTTGCAATTTATGTTCTGGTTGGAGACGATTGTTTTTTTTTTTTTTTCCAGCGAATATCACAGTCTCCAAGACTTAATAAATTCATGAGCATTGATTCCTAGGGGGAAGAGTATGCATAGTATATTGGAAAATAGAGATGCTCAGTTTAATGTCAAAATGTTTTACTTTCTCCTACCCAAGCCTTAAATACACCAATGTCTGGAAGCACCTGTCAATGTGCTCTGCAGATGTGGAGGGGGACCATGGAAAGCTATGGCTTTGGACTGTATCAAGTGACAGAGCCCATAGGATACAGGTATTTTTGTGCAATATCAGTCCTCTTTTCCAGGTCCCACTCTGACTATTCCACAGTTCCCCAAACCTGGAACTACTGCCTCTCCCAGTAACATAATAGATAAGCTTCACCCTATAGATATGTTTTATTTGCATTGCATAACTTTTTTCCTTGAAAACCAATATTTAAATATTAAGAAATCTGCTAAAACAAAATCCAGACATTTTTACTTTCTTCAAAAGTCTGAAGGTCTAAGAGCATTGCGCTCACATCCAACACAACAGCAATTAAGGGGACCAAGTGACAGAAGTCAGCTCCTCTAAGCCATATTTCCAGGGACATACTCTACAATTTTCCACCATTCTCATCACTTATGGATGGAAGTGCAGCATAAGTTCCACATTTTTTAAAAGCACATATTTTTCTTATGAGAAGTACTTTTTTTTCTAATGAGAAATATATCTCTATATCCCAAAATAGATCTGGAAAAAAGTATCTGAATACAGGGGCGAGAATATTATTTTTCCAAGGAAGTAAAATATTTTGTTTAATGTTTAAAGAGAAAAAGGAGAAAGACTTCTAACAGAGTTTTTTTGTTTGTTTGTTTTGTTTTTGTTTTTGTTTTTGTTTTTGTTTTAATCTAGCCTGCTTTCCTCATTTTTGTAATTGGCCTTCACCTTGGGAGCATTTGAATTTGAGACATTGCTGACACAGCCTTGGTGGGAGATAGGGAAAGCCTCATAGACTTGCATGGCTCCCATGTCTGGTGGTTGCAGTGTCTGGTGACTGAGACCCAGGGCCTGGCCCCTCATGCAGTAATGCTGCCAGGCTATGCCAGCCCCTGTCACTTTCCTGAGGCCTGAAGCTCCAATGCTGGGTGTCAGGCTGAGTGCTGAGGTCCCCCACTTAGAGCACCTCCCTGCCTCCTAGAGGTAAGAATGAGTCTGCCTCTTCTGAGCCTTTTGGTGTAAAATAATAAGAAATTCACATATTGGTCTCCACTCAGGAACATGTGTGTCCTGTCTGACACGGAGCTCCTAACTCACTTACAATGGGTGCTGGGAGCATTTCGATGGAGTGAGGGGATTTTGAGGCACTCCTGGCAGCCTCAGGATGGGAACTGGTTGCTGGGAAACCACCATTGTGATTAGAGGTTTAGAACTTTCTCATCTCAGTATCTCTCAAGAGGGGAGAGGGTTTCACACTGGAGAAGTGCAGTTGGTCACCACTGGCTGACATGTGACCAAGCATGCCAATATCACAGCTGCCTTGGAAGCACAGAGTAGCAAAGTTCAAGCACAGTTGAGCTGCTAATTCTTGCAGCTCCTGGAGGGCAGAGTGCTTGGGAGAAAACACAGAAGCTGAGACCCCGTGCAGGCCTGTCCCTCCACTTCTCTTTCATCTGGCTTTTCATCTGTACCCTTTGTGATGTGCTTTATAATGAATTGATAAATGTAAAAATTTAAAAAAATGTGTTTCTCCTGATTCTGTGAGCTGTAATAACAAATGAATCAAACTCAAGGAGAAGGGTTTGGGAAACCCGGTTTATGACTGGTCGGTGAGAAATACAAATCAATGGGACCTGCAACTTGCATTTGAAGAGGATGCAGAGTCCTTAAACTGAGGGATCTGACACTGAGTTGGCCTGGGTTACACTGTAGGGTACCAGTTGGGGTGCCACAGGAGAACTGCTGAATCCAATGCCACGTTTCATATCAAAAGTGAAAAATTATATTGCAAAGAGTTCTGTTTTTCCTTCTTCGATGCTTCATAACGCAGAAACACTTTTAGACTTTGATTGGTACTTTTTGGTTCCAAGATCCTGTGTTCCTAACTTCTGCACCATTCCTGAGCTTGTATCGTGTGTTCAGCCTCCTACCCTGCTCATCTCATGGTGCATCTATCCCTCCACCGCTGTTCCTGTTGCACATGACCAAGAATAATGATGTGGGACAGGGACCCCATAAGGAAAAGAAGGGCAATGTCTCGCAGCTTGAATGAAGGGACAAGATCAACACAGAACAGCACAGTAAATGGAGTGAGGTCTCACAGGTGGATGCTGTGAGAGGCTCCCCAGCTCTCTTTGGTATTAGGTATTAGGTATTCCCCCTAATACCTGGGGTCCCCCTGTACCCATGCAAGCAAAGCTGATCAGTTCTTAGTAGCTGAGAAGCAGAGCACAAAAGAAGAGCACCAGAAAAGAAGGAGCCAGGGACCAGTTGTAATCTTCAAAATCATACCTCCATGACCCTCCCAGATATACTGAGAAGTGTGCTTTACTAATCTCCTAGGTGTCTCCAAAGCCAATCGAGTTGACAGCTAAGTTTAACCATCACAAAGAACTTCTGTTGAATCATCTCATTGTCATGATATCATTATTTGTCCCTCAAATATCACAGCAGAACCCAGCAGAACTTCCATGGTTACTGTGCTGTGCTCTGGGTATGGCACAGAGCTTTGACAAAGTATTTTGCAGAAGGAACCTATCAAGGTATTGTCTCTCAGCCCTGTGCATTGTAGGAAATAATTCAAGCCCCAAGTGGGTATCTCTTCCTCCTCCTGTATAATCATCTTAGCAGAAGCAATAATTCCAGAGGGAAACCCAGGGACATTTCAGCACTCCTGAATATGTTCCCTACAGGGTAGAAGGGTCTTGCTGAAATGCACATGAAAATAAACCACAAGACAATTTATGAGTAGACCAAGTTAACGCTGGCAACCTCATCCTGGCTAAGCATGGCTAGTCTCCTTTATTTGGGAAAGGAACCCCAGCCTCACACTAAACCAAGTCCTGGTACCAGGCTAGATTGTACAGTAAAGGCTGAGCCCAGTATGCCACACTCCACTCTTGCTCTCCACCTGACGGTCCACACCTTCAGTCTGAGTCCCAGTCTTGTTTCTCTCCAATATCCTGGTTTTGTTTTTCCCCTAAATTTATAACCTCTGACCTCCTAGCTTCACTTCCAGAAAGCCTATTGTATTACTCAGTTCTCTCTCCTACAAACTCACATGTCCATAAACAGCCAGCCTTCTGCACACAGGAGGAAATGGTTCCAGCTCATCACCACCACTACAGATACTAAAATCAGTGAGTGCACAAGTCCTTTGTACAAAATGATGTAATATTTCTGTAAAATAAGTGTGCTTTCCTATTCTTGAGTCACATCTCTATTACGTACAATGCCTAATGTAAAGTGAGTGTTATATAATTGTACTATATTAAGGAATAGTGATAATTTTTTAACGTATGTGTATGTTTAGTAAAGACAGTATTTTTTAAAAATATTTTCAATCCAGAATGGGTTGAACTGTGGATGCTTAAACTATGGATGCAGAGAGCTGACTGTGTATGTGCATGTCCCTACATATGTACATGCATGCACAGTACAGTGTCCATGTACCTATCAGTATATGTGTCTACACACATTATGAGTACACATGCTGTGATAAGTTAACTAAGGATCAACTTGTAACATCCAGATGACCTGAATCAGCATGGTCCTGGGTGTGGGAGGCCCTCCTGAGGATTGTTGCCAGAAGCATAAAAGCAGAACTGGGGGAGAAGATGGTGCTCTACTTATTCTCCCGAGAAGCTTGTCATGCTGATTTTCCTGGTATGAACTCCACTGTTATCATCAGAGGAGCCTAGGTCCTTACTGTCACTGAGGATGGCTGTTGTTTTGCTTAGGGGGGCTCTGGTCCTTACCTTGAGTATCACTACCTGACTCCAGTGCAGATCCCTCAGCCTGCTGGCACAGATTCCTCATCTGGCTGGCACAGACTTTCGAGCTTCCACCACTGACCTTTGGGCCTTTCCAGTACAAATTCTTGATTGCCATGGACTGTAGGCCTCCAGCTGAACTTGGGGTAGCCATTGCCATGGGCTCTGGGTCTTTATCTCGACTCATAGGAGACACTGCCATGGGATTCAAGCCCTCAGCTGGATTCTTTGGGTCTAGTATGTGGATAAATCTCTTGTACTCTTCTGCATTTGACTCTTTGGGTGAATATTGTAAAATAATCCTATAAATTATATGTACTGTATTAAATCTGTTCCCTTGTAATGCATATACAATGCGTATACTTACATATCAGTACATATATACATATATGCATTAGTACATGGTACATACACATAAACATGCACATGTACATACATATATTTATTCAATAACTCATATGACACACACCTTCTGCCTTCCTTTTTGCCTTCTCCCTGATGAGTATGGACAAGGATGTCTGGGGTGGCAGAATCATGGTCTGACTTTCAGAAAAGCCATGTGAAACCAATAAAGGGAAGGCTGAGATTTCTACCTCACACTTGTCACCTGCAGACCCAGTCCCAGATTCCCACCCTGGATTTTTTGTCAGGTGAAAAACTAGTGTCTATTTTGTTAAACTACTGCTGCCAATTCTCTGGTACTAGAAGTCAAACTTGATCCTAAGGGATATACATGAGATGTCAAGTTTTGCAAAATGTCTTCAGAAACATAGTTTCTTACCACTTCATGGACTCAATCATGTTCCCCCAAAAGTTCTAATGGAGAACATGACCATGTTTGAAGATAGAATCTTAAAAGAGGTGATGATATTAAAATGAATTCACAGGGGCAGATCCTAATTCAATATTACTGATGTCCTTAGAAAAGGGAAAATTGAACTCAAGACACATACATAGAGGTAAGATGACACGAAGAGGCAGAAAGATCTCTTGTAAGCCAAGGAGAGAGACCTAGAACAAATCCTGACCTCCCCACCCCTAAAAAAAACCAACATAGCTGACATTTTGGTCTCTGGCTTCTATGCTACAGAACTTGGAAGGAAATTTTTTGTTGCTTAAGCCATCCAGTCAGTGGTACCTCCTGATAGCAGCCCTCGAAAACCCTCATTTCCTCCTGGTGTTGTCTTAACCTCCCTGAGTGAGGGGCTTATCAGTTAGAGAACCTGCATCTGAATTACCCATTACCCAAGAAGTCTGTAATGAATGGATGGGTTCAGAATCCACATTTTCTCCAGGTCCTCTGGTGACGCTTAAGTGTGCTGTAGTTCAAGAACCACTAGTTTACTTCTTCAGTGTCACAAAAGTGAGAACCGGAGTGACAGAGTAGAGGGGGGCACTCCACTGAGGCTGAGGAAGGATAAGAGTATCTGAAGGTAGGAACAAAACTGAGATGAGACCAAGAGAGTGAATCACTCCACAGGGAATGGAGACTGAGAAAGGAGAGAAAGATAAAGATGTGTTTGGTGACAAAGACACTACAGTGTAATATTAGTGACCTTAACTACCTTTGTACAGGATTTTGTGGCTCTCATAGGCATTTTAATTCCCTTGTCTGATAATTACATTGTCCCTGACAGGGTGAGGTAGCCCAGGAGGTTTGCAAGTGAGGTTTCAGGTCACAACACTCCCATCACATAATATTTTCTTGTCTCCTTTCTATGGTGGGAAGGGTGACTGAATCTAGATACTAAAAGAGTGGGTGCACATTGTCAAAATCTCCGCAGGTGTTTTGAGCAACCAATAAGCTCAGAAGCCAGCGTCACCCCAGGTCATGCCACAGCAGCAGGGAGCTCTGTCACCTTGAGGTACCTCAGCTATCTCTGCATTGTCTTCTGGCTGATGGGGAGCACAGGAAATGATCCCTGGAGAGCATCCTAAGCTATGAAGAACAGGAAACATGGGAATCTTTCTCTCTTCCATTTGCATATTTAAGACCCATCTTCAAAGGTTTGTGGCTGCTCTAATTAAGAGGACTACAGCAAGAAAATGTGCTGATGGGGAGAGATGGGGACTCAGGGTTGTATCACACATTCCATTTCCTTAAGAAGGTGCCCTCCTTCCCTATCAAGCCACCTAGGATGTTTTTGGGGTAAGGCAGGATTTCTACCTAAGGAAAAGTATTTTTCCTTCACACCAATGTACAGCAATAGAAAGGTAATAGGGAATGATGTGCTGGCATAGGGCAGCCTGGTCACTCAACCAAAGCCATATTTGTCCATTGCTGAGAGGGTAAGTCTGCATGTTTGTCTGGCCATCCCCAGAGCTAGCTTTATCTCTTTCTCTAAGTAGTTAAGTCTGCTTATATAATGCCCAAAATATAAAGGAATGAAATAAATACTCAAGGGAACAGTTCAGTTAGGGAGACTCAGAGGAAAATATGTGAGTAAAAATTAAGAGCAAAATAAATTTACAGACTATCAATGCAGACCATAAGGTTTGGTACTGTTTGCCATCAACAGTTCCCAAATGTGACTCTAAGCTTCCCAATAGCCAAAGGAAAGAGAGGATAAATATACAGTTCTAATAAGCAAACTGTCTAAAACAGGAAAGAACACTTTTAAAAGAATACCAGTTGTAAGCAGAAAAACAAAACTCAGCTATTTCTGACAATGAAGCCCAGGAGGAATGTGTCCCATGGGTGTTCCTGAAGAAGAGACACTGCTGTAAAGGAAACATTCTTGGCAGTATCCTCGCCGTGACATTTGTGGGACTATTAATCTGAGTCTCCCAATGGCTCACTGCCAAAGCACAGAAAAGGCAACGTGGTCTAGAATTAAAGCATTTTGATGGTGTTCTGGAAAAGGGTAACATTTATACTTCCTAGAGCAGAATGCCTTAAATTTGAGGGGATATGAGTGCTTTGAGGATCTACTGAAAAGAATGTCACCTCTACAGAAAAATACACACGTGCATGAACCAATATGCACCAAGTGTAATTTCAGAGAGGAGTTATAGGTAACTCATGCTCCAGAAGATCATCCATGGACCAAGAGCTAAAAGACATTGATAATGAAGATAGTCTCACCCTTATGGCTAGAAAAATATACCCAGGAAAGTCTTCTGAAATGCTATGGGGCTAAAAGCCCTACTCCCACATTTCCTGCCCCTGGAGCATATGTTCCTCAGAGAGTTTGCTAATTAATTGAGACTAATCTCAGAGGAAAACAGCAACAACAACAAAAGATATACCTAAAATATTTATGGTTTATGCATAGTTTTTCCTATTCACCATACTAAATATAATGAAAATCCCTGGACATCATATATACAACAAATATTGAAAACATGGAAGAGCAAGAAAAGGATTTAAGAAACAAAATGGGAGGATTTCCTTGAATGTCTTTCTTAGCTTATATTTTGGTGCTTGTCTTCGTTACTTTGTTTGTTGTTGAGGCAAAATACCCATAACTAAAGTTAAAAGAGAAAAGATTTATTGAGCTCACAGTTTGTAGAGGTTTCAATCCATAATTAGCTGGCTCCAAGGCAGGGTGACATGGCAGACAGGTATCACAGAAGAGAAACAGTTTGTGGCAGACCAAAGGTATCAGAGAAAGCAAGGGACAAGCCGAGCTTCTTCCTGTCCCCTTTATTATACCCTTACTACTGGGATTAGGCCAAACCAATGAGAGAATGATTTAGCAATCACCCACCCTTAATCTTAGTACCTTTAGTCTTAGCATTGTACCATGAATCAATCATACACTCTATATTCAACCATCTACGAAAAAGCCCGCTGATGACTGCATGAGGCTTTGGAGGGACATCTACAAACCTTTACAGTGCTGAAGAAACCAGCAACATAAAAATGTATGTATGTGAGGGAATAATAAACTTGACCAACGGTTTAATACTTTTAATGAAACAACTAGTGTAGAAACAACTTAAAGAGACAGAAATATTTGGACAATAATTATTCTACCAAAAAAGAAAAAGAAAACTGAAACCCAATCACTACCTGTACCATGAAAAGGAGACTAGACCCATAACCTTGCCAGGGCATGTTGAGTGCTCTAACTCTGCTGCCAGGATGATGTCAGAGGCCATGGAGAGGCCAGATTTCCTCTGAGCATTATGTACCAGGAAATAATAAGATGCAGTTTATCTCTCTCAATGAATGTCAATGTAGAACACAAGAGGAATATAGGGATTCAGGGCAACTCTTCCCAAGGTGACCAATCGGTAGAGGCTTAGCAGAGAGCAGAATTCCCACCCCTTCTTGGCTATAACAAGCATGATCCTTCCTAGGTATCAACAGAGACCAAGCAAAGGATGTGCACTTCTACCTGGCAGTAATCGGATGGCAGACCCCTTCTTCTCTGGGGTGATATTAGAGGTATTTAAAGTCAGAGATTTAAACAAAACATCATGTCTCACAACATGATGCCTTAAATGTTCAAGTTCCACTAGAAAATTATTTGTTATATCCAAGAACTAGAAAGATCTCAAACCAAAGGGAAAATATCATTTACAGATGTTAACACCAAGTATGACAGAGATGTTAAAATTATTCAACAAAAATGCTAAAGCATCCATCATAAAAAGTTTCAATAAGGAATTATGAGGGCACTGTGAAAAATACAAAGAAATAGGAATGCAAAGAAAAAAATTAAATGATAGAACATAAAATAATAATAATTGAAATAAACTCAATGAGCGGACTCAAAAGAATGAAAGAATCAAGGGAATAATTCTTGAGTTGAAAGACAATACAAATTACTCAAATTGGAGAACCTGAGGGAAAAAAACACACTAAAACCTCTTGAAACATGAATTCAGCAACTATAAAAATGATCTACATTTATGTTATTGGAATGCCAGAAGGAGAAAGAAGGCAAGGTTGAAAAGCTACTTATGATAACAGTTGTTGAAAAAAGACCTCATGTTGAGGAAAAATATAAGCCAAGGAAATCAAAACCCTCAGTAAATCCCAAAGAAGACAATTTTTCAAAAATTACACTATGATACATCACAGTCAAACTTCTGAAAACTAAAGGCAAATACTGAAAGTAGAAGAATAGGAACAATGCTAAATAGAAACTATTTACAGAGTGTCAAAGTCCTCGTGAGGAAGAAACCAAAAAGAAGTGACTCATTTTTAAAGGACTGAAAGAAAATAACAGTCAACCAGGAGCCCCACATCAGCAGACAGAGCCTTCAGGAATGCAACAGAATCTGAGGCAGTTCCAAAAACATGTAGATAAATACTTAGAATGAATATATTATAAACATATAAAGGGTTTTCTCTGCATGAACTGGTAAAATGATGCCAACAGACTGATAAGTCTACTTAGCGGGGTGAATGGCAAACTCCTAGGAAGCCCTACATTCAAAAGCACTATAGGTAAGTCCCAAATCAAATTTTATAAAATGTTCAGTTAACCCACAGGAGGTAGGAAATACAAAACAAAGAAATGCAAGTGGAGAAAGCAAATTGAAAGTACACAAAAGTGCATGATTAAGCTCTCACATTTTTTTCAAAAAGCATTAAATGTAAAGGATCTAAATACACTGAATAAGAGGGAACTTTTAGAAAATATATCAAAAATATGATTCAAAGGTATGCTGCCTTTGAAAGCTACAAACTCAACTACAAAGATAAACAGAAAGGGTGGGAAAATATATATATCACACAGTCTGACTCAAATACAGGAGGGTTACCTATTGGTATACTACTAAAATAGAATTCAGAGCAAAGAAATTTAGCAAACACAGAGAGATATTATGTGACAATAAAAGGTCAACCCTACATGTGGGCATACTAACAGCAGGTCTGCAAATCATAGGAAACCAAAACTGATGAAAGAAAGTAGAAAGAGACAAACCTAAATTATAATATAGGGCTACAATGTTCTTTTCTCAACAATTGTTATAAAAACTAAACAAAATTAACAAAGGTATAAAACAACTCAGCAATATTATTAACCTACAGAAATCAATCTACATTTATGTTACACTCAACAAATAACAATAGAATACACATTCTTCCCAAATTCTTATGGAACGTACATCAATATTGACCATAGCCCAGGCCATAAAATAAACTTAAACAAACTTGAAAGAATTGGGATCATAAATAATATCTTTTGCTGCCACATGGAATCGAACTAGAAATCAATAGCAAAAAGATAAGTGGAGATTCTCCGAATACTTCAAAACCAAACAATACACTCCTAAAAATCCATGGAACAAAAAAGAACTGCCATGAGAAATAAAAAATATGAGATAAAAATCAATATATAACATATCAGATTTTGTGATACACAGCTAAAGCAGTGCTGCAAAGGAAATTTATAGTGCTAAGTACATGTATTGAGAAAAAGGGAAAGTCTCAAATCAATAATATAACCTCCCACCTCGACAACTTAGAAAACCAGGAGAAAAATGAAAGCAAAGCAAGCCAACAATGAAAATAACAAAAATAGAAATCAATCAAATTTTTTAAAAAGGAAAATCAATAAAACTAAGAACCAATTCTTGAAAGGATGAATAAAATTGACAAAACTCTAAACTAACAAAGGAAGAAGAAAGAGAGAAGATTCTGTGTCAATATCATGAATTAGACACAGACTATCACTACAGACCCTGAAGACATAACAGCAGTAGGGTAACACAGTACACACGTTTAAACACATGATATGTGCACGTGGAGGAGGTGGGCTGATTCCTTAGAAATACAAGTGACCGCCTCACCTAATATGAAATAGGAAATCTGACTCACCTATAATAATTGAAGAAATCAAATTCACAATTTTTAAACTCTTATACTCTTAAAAAGAAATATTTAGCCCTGTGTGGTTTTCCTTGAAAATTCTGCCAAATATTTAAGAATTAGGATCAATTATACATAAAACATAGAAAAGTGGGGTGGGAGGGGACACTTCCCAAATCATTTTATGAAGCTAGTATTATCTTTCTATTAAAACCAAAGGTAATATAAATAAAGGAGGAAAAGAAAAGGGATAACAGAAGGGAGGGGGGAGAGGAGCGGGAAGGAAGAAGGGAAGTGGGAGGAAGAGGAAAGCATAGAACTTTATCCTTAATAAATATGGACCTCCAATTAGTTAGCAAAACACTAACATGTAGGACTCAGTTCTATATAAAAAGAATTACACACCAAGGCCAGGTGAATTTTCTTCTAAGAACTGCTTCAGTATTCAAAAATAAACACAGCCACTTTATTAGCCGGCTTTCAAATAATAAAAAAAATCACATGTTCATATAAATTAAATTTGACACCAAATATACAATGTATCAGAGGAAAAATTAATAAATTAATCCTTAGGTACAAAATTTGTTCTGCAACAGGTCCCATTAAGAACTGGCAAAGATATACTATGGAGTGAGCAAAAATATTTGCAAACAACATATTCAACTATGAAATAATACCTAGATTATACAACGGACTCTCAACATTCAACAGTAAAAGACATATCCCAAGTAGAGAATGGGCAAAAGATATGAAGAGATACTTCACCAAGGAGGGTATGCAGATGGCAAATAATTACATGAAACAATGTTCAGCTCCACTAGCCATTAGAAAACGCAAGTGAAATCCACAATGAGACACCACTGTATACCTATCAGTGGCTAAGGTGAAGAACAGAGACATTTCCAAGTGTTGGCAATGATGTTAAGAATCTGGGTGACTCGCACACTGTTGATAAGAAGGTCAAATGAAAGGTACAGGCACTGTAAACAATGGCTTGACAGTTTCTTAAAACAAAAGCAAGCATGTTACTGTCACACTCTTGGACATTCATTTCAGGGACAAGGATACTTGTGTTGACACAAAGACCTATAGGTGAATGTTTGCAGCAGCTGTTGTCATAATGACAACACTTGGAAACAACCCAGAAGTCTCATCAGAAAATTGGTTAAATGACTGTGATCCATCCACACCGTAGATGAAAAGGAACAAATTAATACAGCAACAACTTGGGTGAATCTCTAAAGGATTATAGTGAATGTGTGTGTGTGTGGGGGGAGCCAAACTCAAAAGGTTACATATTATATAATTCCATTTATAGAACATATATGAGCAAATTTTATAGAAATTGGGAGCAGAGTACCTATCATTTGATAGGAATGAAGAGGAAGTGCTAGAAAAAGTGAGTGTAGCTACATAAAGGTACATGATCGATGGATCTTTGCAGAAAGCCAAGGGCTTTGTATCTGAATATATCAAAATCACCAAAGCCTGGTACACCAGTGTCGGTTCTCTGATTGTTGGCATGATACTATAGTTGTGCTCAAGGCAGCTGGGTAGAGCTCCACAAGGAAATCTGACTATGATTATGATTGTTAAGTACTGGAGACTAACTCAAGATTTTTGCACTGAGCTACTTGCCCAGCCCTTTATTCTTATCATTTCTTTTTTTTGAGACAAGGTTTCACTAAATCACTAAATTTCCCAGGCTGGGCTTGACCTTGCAATTCTCCTACCTCAGCCTCCCAGAATGTTGGGATTACAAACACATGTGCCACCTGGCCTGGCTTCTTATATTATTTCTTGCAAAAACATGGGACTCACAATGACCTCAAAATAAAGAAAAGTTTGACTTAGAAAAAGAAAATTGATGTAGCCTGTTTTCTGTGATAGTCATTGATGGCCTGGAGGATATGAGAAAAGGGAGTGGGTTCCTCTTCTTCTGTGACAAACCACACCGCCTTAAGCCGACTACTCACTTCCTGGACCTCAGTGTCCTCATTTGTTAAATGAGATGGCTGAGTAGGTCATCTCTTCATGCTTTCCTATTTTTTGCAGAGCTGTGCAGGTGGGTGACAGGATAAACACGAATCCCAAAGTGCCCCTAAGCACAAAGTGCCCCTTGGCATCTCCATGCCTCCCTAGAGAAGCCATAAACACCTCAGACAGAAAGAAAATAGGTCACCTGTGACTGAGTTCCTAAATGGACCTACAACTTTGGACTTATTGCACACATGATATCACTTAGATCAATCAGCTATGACAAACTTGCAGGTAGCTTTAGTACTATTTTCAGTGAGAAAACTGGGTCTGGAAGAGATTGTGTTACTTTGCTATGAATTTGCATGCATTGAAGATTGCAAAGTATGAGTTAAAAACTCAACATGTCATTTGCTGGCAGAATGGCACATTATTAATCCCTCTAAGCCTGTTTCCTTATTTGTAAAACGGGATGAAATAGACACTGTTCTCTTATGGAGATTGGTTGGTATTATGCATGTGAAATCTTAACACAAAATTTGGAATATGGTGAGCATTCAAAAATGTCTGGAGATCACCACAGCATCATCATCATCACCATCATCATCATCATAATTTCAGCTCCCAAATGGTAGGCTGGATGCTCTGAGTTCAGTCCACACTCTAGACTCTCAGCCCTGTAAGATGCAGGACTCTTTCTGGGCAACTCTAGCCTATCTCCTATTCAGAAGATACAAAAGGAGGAAGAAAAGAATAACGCCTTCCAAATGTCTCAGCTCCCAGCAACCATCCCACCCACTTGGGAATGGTGAAACTCCCCTGATCAGCAGTCACACATGTCTCCTCCCATTCTCTTCCTTATCTCCCTGGCCCTCAGTCTCACCACAGACCACACACTAATTTCATAGGTGGGGGAACAGGAAGGTTAAGTGAGGGGCTGGTCCAGGCTACACAGCTGGTCAGAAAGGAAGCCCAAATTAGAGAGAGCACTTCTGCTTCCACTCCTCTTCTGTGTCCCCATCTTTTCCAAGTGCTGACCTCTTCCAATCTGTGCCCCTAGAGCATCATGTGCCCTAGAGATCCATGACATGCAGGAGAATCTAGAAAAGAGGGAAATGGGTGGATGCCACTGTAGACAGGAAATGCTGAAAAAATCAAGACTTGTTTTGGGTCCTGAATTAACAGAGCAAGTTCATGGACAGATGGGACAGGGGAAAATAGTACAGGCATAGCACAACATAATGCAACTTGCGAAAAAGTGAAGAGTGGCAGAGTGGGAAGATGTATATTCCTCCAAAAGGAGCCACAAACCTGGTTCTGGAGTCTGCTCACTCCCTCTTATTCTGGGATCCTGACCTGGACAGTTCTCTCTGCCAGCCGAGAAATGTGTAGAAGGGAATGCTGACATTCCTAGTGTGGCTTCCTCTGATGGTGACGGGGGAAAGAGAGATGCTCAGATATGGAGTTGTAAGTAGAGGTCCAGGTAGAGACTCTGGTAGCAGTGGGAAACACCAGGAGATAACGTTGGAGGGTTTCAGTGACCAGGGTGAAGTTAGGACAGGATCCTCTAGGCACTGGGAGGACAAAAGTAGCAAGACAAACACAATGACCCACAAGGTCATGGACAGATTCTCCCAGCGAGCTGAACACCAGTATTTCTTCTTTCCCAGCCCTTATGGAGTACACAGCATGAGCACCAGACCTTGGAAAGCACTGAGGCTCCATACTTGTGCCTGCAAATTCCAGAAACTCTCCAAAGTTCCCTTTTGCTCTTCCAGGGGAACAAAAACATATGCCTTTGAAGGACATTTGAATGAGCTCACAAAACCACAAAATGCTGTCACAGTGGGAGAGATAGTTCTTCTGGGAGCAGAGACACTAGGGTCTTTTGTGGCAGGTGTCTGCTGATGCTGACCCTCTGGTGCTTCCCCTGGGGCCCACACTCACCCAAGTCTCAAAGGGGATTAGGCTGCAGAGGAAGGCAGAGGGCTGCTCAGGCTTAACTGAGCTCTCAGGCTGGTACTCTCTTCCCATATCTTCTAATTAATAGTCAGGATTAACAGCTGCTGCTGCTGGGCCTAAGCCATCTAATCACAGCCGCACAGGCTCCTGGGTGCTCAGCATCCCCTGTGCGCTGCAGCTCCCCCAACCCTTGAAGAAATGTGTTCTGAAATTAAAACAACACAAAAATAAGAAGAAATCCAGCCCCTCTCTCCAGGCCCAAAGCCCCCCAGGACTGAAACAGTGCCTACCTTCCTCGTGTCTGAGATGAAAGCGGAAGTTCTCATTTTGCCAGAGCCCCTTTGGGAGAGAGCATTTCTTGAAGCTACCTTTGGAAAGGACAAGGAGTTTGCCTTGTCATGCCAGCCCCCAAACAGGACACATTGGGAGGCAGCAGACCACCTATATAATCACATTACACTATTAGCTAACATTTGTCAAGTCTTTACTAGGTGCCAAAGTAACTCTGTTATACACAAAATACCTAATTTCATATGCACAAAAAGCCTAAGCAATACATACCACAAATCCCACCACCACCACCACTGCACCATAGTCTAGAAGCAGATGGATGAGCACAGAGAGATGTCTCCTGAGCAGAGTCACACAGCTGGTTAGCAGTGGAGCTACAGTTTGAACCCACCCTCCCCAATGTTCTCAACCAACACCCTATGATGCTTCTGTAGAAAGATAAGTTGGGCACCCAGACACGCGGTCTTTCGGCCTCCCCTTCTCGGGCCACCTCTGGGTGCTTTACACATCCTGGGCCCACAGGACACACACTATACAAAGCCTGGTGGCGAGCTCCGTGCTGGCCACATCAACAGAGCCTGGAGTCTGCAGGGGCACCACTGCTCTTCTGAGAGCTGGAGTGCAAAAAACATGATAGGGGTCTTCCTCCAGCAGGCATGGTCAGAGCCAGCAAGCAGGCTCCTCAGCCTGCACAAGCACCTAGAGATGCCCTACTGGGGCCTTTGTTCCTCCTCCGGGGCCCTGACCATCATACTTCAGAGACTCTGGGTTGCTCTTACTGGGCTCTATTTTTGATTCACTTCCCTACCTGCTCTCCTTCTTGCATTTATGTTCCCTCCACCAACATATAAAGACCATTTACACTAAACTAGACACTTCTGGGGGTAAAAGGATAACCCAGTGCCAGTTCCCAATTGATGGCCTATCTGAAAGCTCCTATAGTTTTCATCTGTTTCTCTTCCTAACTGTTGTCTCTCAGGGTTCCTACTGGGCCCTTTCTCAGAGAAGGGTTTCCTGTTTCTTCTCTGCTACTTCCCATCTTCCCAGTGATGACAGTGTCCTCCGGGCCCTGCTCCAGTCCAGCACCAACAGCTTATAATGCTGAGTCATGCTCCTTGTACAGCCTGCATTCTGTTGGGTCAGCCTGATAAGCTAATTGGAGATAAGCTGTCAGCTGTCAATAGTGAATCCATAACGTTGCTGAGAGCAGAAGGAAATCCAGATGGATTTGCTGTGAGATAGAAGGTTTAGCTAAGCCACTTCCTAACTCAGGTAGGCAGGCTCTAAGAGGGTGTCCAGTGATTTCTTCCTTTTGCAGTCTCTTCCTCCGGAGTGTGGACTCTACTCACTGACTTACTTTTATGAACTGCAGTAGAAATGATGGGATGGCCCTCCCAACACTGGGCTCCTTCACTACTTCTCTCCTAAGCCCTCATTTTAAGAAAAGCAAAGCCCACCATGGAAAGGCCCATGCAGCAAAGAACGGATACTCCTGGACCAGAGTCAGGAAGGATCAGACATGCAGGGACCTACAACCAGATCCTGCCACATCAGTCTACCAGGAGAGAACAGAACCCCGGGAAGACCCTGATCCTGCAACCCTCAGCTAAACTGAGTCCAGATTCCTGCCTTCCAGCAACTGTGGGAGAATAAACATAATAGTTTTAAGCTGCTATATTTAGCTTGGTTCATTATTTGGCAATAGAGAACGCTAGTTGATAGCAGGCAACTTTTTAAATCACTTTGTGTGTGAGAAAAACCTCAAACACATTAAAAATTTTGGAATACAACTGATAGTCCTTATGCACAGCTTCCTCATCCTTGGAATCAACCAACCTTAGATCAAACATATTTGAAAAACAAAAGCAGCAATTTAAAACAATATATTCAAAATACAATAAAATATAGTATAACAACTATTGGCATATTATAAATACCTAGAAATGACTTAAAGTCACCTAGAAATTATATTTAATTTATAAATGCAGCAGAGTATGCAGAGGTTACATGCAAAGATTGTTATGTCACTCTATTTAAAAGACTTGAGTATCTGTGTATTGGATGTTTGTTAGGTTCCAGGACCCTCTTGTGACACTGAGGGCTGACTACAGTATAAACCTCCACATAACCATCACCTAGTTTCAACAATTGTCTACATATATCCAATCCTGTTTTATCTCTGTCCCCAAAGGCCAAGGTATTTAACCTTCCTTGATCTCAATTTCCTCTTCTCTAAAGTAATGTGGTTTAAAGCATTACCTATCAGTGATTACCTGAGTTAATGTATGTAAAGTGACTAGTGTTCTGGCACATGCATAGCACAAGATCAATGAATGTCTATTCCTGCTTTTTCTTCCTTTCACATCTTAAATACAGAATTTGCAGAGGCTTGTTTTACAGGCATGACCCAATAGGACATTTTGAATGAAGGTCCCTGTAGATAAGCTTACAATGGTATGAAGATAAGGATCTGGCCCAGAGGTTTTCCTGATTTGTTATATATGCATGCTCATGGAAATTATCATAGAAACGTCATTCTTTTGCCTTTCCATTAATTAGGTGGGAATGTTTTCTGAATGCCTGGCTTATCAGAATTACCAGATACCAGGATGACCTTGCCTTCCAAGAACACAAAATTTTAGAAGGTAGACTCTCATTTTAGTAACCACTGTAACAGTTTTATTGGTTTACAGAAGCATACATTAAGACCTATGAGGTCATCAAGCATAAACATAAGGAGGCTTTCTTGGTACACTGGATGGCCTAAGGGAAGAGACACATTCAGACTCCAAGCGATAGGTTAGCAGTAACAAAGCAGACAGAGGCTGTCCCAGCAGCTCTGGGCACTCTGGGAGTGGTGCAGTGAATGCATCTCAGTGACAAAGCAGGGATGGGGAGGTGAGGAAGCAGAAGCCGTAGGAAAGGAACACTCCATGAGAGCCTTGAGATGGAGATGAAGACGGACCAAGAGGGCAGGCAGCATGGATGGAGGATTCCTTAGGCGTAAGTGCAGACTGAGAAGGAGCTGACGGAGTGAGGGCAAAACCAAAGGTGGAGAAGAGAGGACATGGTCGATGGAGCCAGTGAGGAGACAATGCAGCAAGTGGAGTGAAGGACAAAGTACAGCAGATTGACATCATTTTCTTTGAGCTTGGTAAAGGGACTTCTGGCATCACTGATCTCTTTAGAGTTTTGTGCCTACAGGATTCTAGAAAGGGAGGCAAAGTCATTCACTAAAAGTGAGGATGGGGTATGGATGTACAGGAATATTAAGGAGAAGTGTTCATTGGGGAAAGAGAACATGAGTCATTTCATTAGGTTCCGTCCCTCTGGGTCAGCTAGTTATGAGAATGGCAATGAGAAGTGGCAGATTCAGTGGACAGGGAAAAAGGAAGATGTATGGACTGAATGAGTGTCCCTGTAAAATCTCATGTGTTCAAGTTTTCATCTGCAAGATGATGGTATTTGGGACTGGGGCTCTTGGGAGCACCACCATGAATGAAATAGTGCTCTTCTAAGAGGCAAGAGAGGACTTGCTTACCTTCTCTACTTTCCACTGTGTATAAATACAATGAGATGTAATCAGCCTGCAACCTGGAAGAGTCCACCACAGCCCAACCATGCAAGGACTCTGCTCCTGGAGCTTCCAAAAAGGCAAAATTTAAATTTCTCTTGTTCATAAGCCACCCAGGCTCTGGTAACTTATTGCAGTAGCCAGAACTGTGGCAGATAGGGTGTGAGACCTCTGCAAAAAAAGAGGGAAATGATGATGTGGGCACTGTTGTGGGACAAGGACCAAGAATAATACTAGGTTGAAAAAAATAAAGATGTTCTCATGGACTGAATATTTGTCTCCCATCTCAAAATTCATATGTTGAAGCCCTAATCCTCAGAATGATGGTATTTGGAGCTAAGGACTCTGGGAGGTCTTTAGGCAGTAAGGGAAGAACACCCCTGAATTTTATCAGGCCCTTATAAAAGATGCCTTGGTGAGATGCTTAATTTCTTCCTTTATATAAGTGCATGGCAAAAAAAGTGGTAGCCTGCGAAAGACAGAGAGCCTTCATGGGGAAAGAAATCAGCTGGCACTTTGATCTTGGATTTGCGAGCCGCCTGCATTGTGTGAAATAAATTTCCATTGTTGAATCTAATCAGCCTTGGTATTTGTTGTAGCAGCCCCAAATGACAAGACAGATGGCAGGAGTAGAAACAAAGAGGGGCGAAAGAAACAGAGGGCAAACCCCCCTTTCCTACGGGAAGCTGACGTGCAACATGTTCTTGGAGAGAGCAAAGAGAAAAAGATGTGGTCTTTTCTGGGGCTTGTGACCCCTGATGAAAACAATTCATCTCAGGTGGGGAGTCATAGAAAAATGAAGGAGAGGATCTGGGTGCTAGTCTGGGGCGATGAGGTTCCAGTAGCTACCTCCCAGGGTAGAGAGGATGCAGATCATCTCCCATGGGGTGCAGGGCCTCTCCCACAATGCCTTTCCTGTAGTACTCAGGCAACAGATGAGCCCAGGACTCTTTATAACTTTCAATCCTCTTTTTATGATGCTTGGAACTTGTCGCCATCTGCTAGGCAGGGCTTTAATGCAAATCTGAGTTTGCTTTTATGGTTTCAATTAACCTAATAATAAAGCAGGGCAGGCAGGCTCCTGAAGAATCTTCCCCTCCCACCCACTTTCAGGCAAGCTTCTCTCCCTCCTCCCCCAAAATAAAAGACCATGATGGTCTCATCCTGCAGCTGGAAATCTTCACCACATTAACCATCTCCTTTCCATACAACTAACCATCTCCTTCTGCACCACAGTTGAAACTTCAAAGGATTCAGGAACTTGTATGACAGATGCCACTTCAATTTAAAGCCCAAAAAGTACTTCCTTGAGCACTACGTAATGGGAAGATCATGACCTTAAGAATGAAGGAGAGACATAAACTCACATCCCCATTTCACATGGAGTCACCTTGGGAGTTGTCTGATCCTCCCTTTTGTCACCTGTAATAAGAGGGAAATTGTAGATACCTGGTGAAGATTAAGCATCCAACTGCTAATAAGTACCTTTCTGCTTTCAGTGGGAACCATAGACAAGCTAGACAAGAGCATCTACAATGATCAGCCATCCCCATTTGCCCAGGAGTGAGAGTTTTAGGAGTACAAGGCTTTCACTGATAAAAACTTCGAAGATTCCAGGCAAACTACAAGATGATGATCACCATTTTTGCACCTTCTCACCGTGGTCTCCTCACTGGGCTTCACAGGGTAAGTATGAAGCATGCGATACCAATTCCAAATTCTATTTCCTTTCTAACTTGTGACTTCCTTGGAAATTTCATAATACTTTGGGTAGGAGACTTTAGATAACATAATTATTATCATCAGTTGCTCCCTAAATTATAATTTAAAACAATGTTATGATCTTTTACATTTTATCATTATATATAAGAGGAAGTAGAGTTGACATCTGGAAAATCTCTGCAATGTGAGGCAAGCTATCAAGGCCACATAGCAATAAAATTAGAGTAGTCGCTGATTTTAACCTAGCCATGTAACCACTCTTTCTCCATTTCTTCAACTCTGAAGTGGAACTAAAATAGCTACATTGCTGAAAGTGAGAGATAATGCTTTTAAAAATGCCTAGTTTTTGTGAGCATTCATTAAATGGTGGCCTAGCTCATTATTGATTTTAATCTAGCAAAATTGTTATGTGTGTCTATAAAAAATATATGGCATTTGGCCTTTGGTACTCAGCTGGTCTTTCTTTGGGTTTGAACATCCTGGGATTTCTAGCACTTGAATGCGTAGGTAGGTGTCAGTCAGCATTTGTCAAGTAAACAACAGCCTTTGATTATAATTTCCAAATGATCTTCTCGTGAAGCACAGGTTTAATGTAAGATCTTATTTAAAGCATTTACTCACTGATTCATTCAGTCTATGAATACTTGACTGGACTTCTTGCTTCAAATGTGGTTTTCTAAGTTTGGACCTTCCTCCACTCATACAGAATACACTGGATTTTGATTTTAAAACCAATATTACCTTTGAGTTCAGAAGTTCTGCTAGCTAAAGACACCATCTTAAAAGGAAGATAGGGGCATTGGTTGGAACCCGGAGCAGGGATCAGCTGTATTTTCAGCTCCTTTACTTTAGAAACAGAACTGAAAGCCCACAGTATCCTTAGGGGACTACAAAAAATGTTTTAAATTCAGAATAAAAATTGAATGTAGTCTAACCTGGATGATTTTGTCTTTATATAATAGTACAAAATATAGTATTTAAAAACTACTGTATATATTTGTGAATATATACATATAATTTACATAATTATATATATACATAAATAATTTCTTAATGGAGGAAAAAGGGCTCACGAAGCCCAAACACTTTTTAAAGCTAGTAAGAGTCAGTATAACCCTGATCTACTTGTACTTTGAACCACACTGTAGTTAGCAGAATGGTTATCTTCATGAGTGACTCATTAAAATCCCTATCAGTCATCCTCAGTATAGAAGGTCATGGCAGTTGTCAAACAATTGGATGGATGGATGAGTGGTAGATGGATGGATGGGTGGATGAATGGGTGGTGGATGGATGGGTGAATAGATAGATTACCTAGAAGAAATAAATGTTCAGGAAGGTGCAAATATAAATAAGTTTTTAGAACACGAAACCCAGAAGATTTAGTGCCCTACAAATTTGGAGAAGGGAAAGGTGACCTTGTTTTCTGACTATGCTTTGGGAGAAATGATCCCACAGTTCTTATTCAATTTACACGACTCATATTTCTTTACCAGACTAAGAGTCTTTAAAAATCCTACTGTAAAGTTAATTATCTACAGCAAGTATACAAGTCTTATTTGTCACATAACTGAACCATGTGCAAAATAGTCACTCAAATGAAGAAAATTGATCCTAAGGCAAGTCAGAGCCAGACTCCAGCTCAGTGCCTTAGATCAAGTACTGTCCTTCCACAGTTAGAGGCTACCTAAGATTTTCTCCTCTGATGCTACACATCATTTCATTTGACTTAGACATGAATCATTTTCACTTTAGAAAGAAAGAAAAGCAATGATAACAATAAACCAAAAATTATGCCACTGAAGTGTTCTGAGCTATATTTTAAAATTCATGGACTCTTGTTATACACTAAGATAGGTGAGAAATAGAAACAAAAGAACATAATTTCTAAGCACCAACCGTATCAAGACAACTAGCAAATATTGTATCAGCACAGGCAGGAGAGCCTACTCATCCCATTTGGGACATTTGGGACTTCTCCCTCTGTAGCTCAGAGAATTACTGAACAACAGCCCTACCAAGATCCCCATGATATCATGCCTGGTGCCGGTGTTGGTTTCAACCACCCCCTTTACACCTATCCCCTTCTCACCACATCTCTATTTCTAATCTCACTCCTGCTGTTACAAAGCATATTTAATAACTTGTAGACACCAAGAATGCCATGACATGAGTAATGACAACATCTCTGATCGTAACTAGACATTGAAAGGGACACACTAAAACTAATGAATAAATGAGCCAATTTGCACTAAAATGCAACTGTAAATAAACTGCCTCAGAAGCGAGAAGGGCAGCGGCTGTTTATTCTTATTCCTAATAAAAGGCAGAGATAAATTGGGTGCAAATCGAGATCCAATAGGTGCTGACGGTAACAGATTAAGATCTATGAAAACTGGGAATACTTTAATGAGTTATGTTGAACAGATTCAAGAGCTCCTGCAGCCTCTCCTATTGCTAGGTTTTTAGTGTGTCTCTAGGTAGCGGGGTTTTGTAAATGAATGTTCAACTTTCCTTGGAGGAGCCCCTGCTGGTCTAGAAACTCAGAAGCCAAATTTATAGTTTTCCTCTGTTGTAACCTGCAAAATCTTATACCATTTTCTCATCACGTGCCTCACTTGTGTTATCCCTACAAGGGAGTAGTTACAATTATGTTTCTTACTACAAGGATTTACAAAGAGCATAAATGTGACAACATACATACAAGTGTCATCTACATAGGAAGAAAGGTCCCAGGATTTAGAAGAGTGTTAAAACACAATCCTGTCATGTGACCTACTGTTAGTTATTTATTTTACCTCTAGGAGACTAAGGTTTCCTCATATGTAAAATGAGGAGGTTGGATTTGTCAGGGGTTCTCAAATCTGGCTGCCCTTTAGAATCACTTGGGGAGCTTTTGAAAAAATAATGATGCCTGGGTGCCTCCTCTAATGTTTTAAAATATAGATCAGAACACTTCAGTGGCATAATTTTTGGTTTATTTTTATCATTGCTTTTCTTTCTTTCTAAAGTGAAAATGATTCATGTCTAAGTCAAATGAAATGATGTGTAGCATCAGAGGAGAAAATCTTAGGTAGCCTCTAACTGTGGAAGGACAGTACTTGATCTAAGGCATTGAGCTGGAGTCTGGCTCTTACTTGCCTTAGGATCAATTTTCTTCATTTGAGTGACTATTTTGCACATGATTCTCCTCTTAAAGCAGAACCTCAGGGGGGGGCAGACATCAGTCTATTCTAATGTTCTTAGGTGATCCTGTTATTCAGCCTGGGTTATGAACTTCTGAACTTAGATGATCTCTAAAGTTTCTTCCTTCTCACACTCTATGACTATGGAATTTGTTTTATAATTGCTTGAGCTATATTGACTTTGATCCAGAACCATACCTCTAAGTAACAATGGAAGGATGCCAAAGGGCATACCAGGTGCCAGAATGGTGGGTTCCATCTGTTTTAGATCTCAAGTTCCTATAGAAAGCTGGACAGGAGTTAGCATACTTATAACATTTCACCTTTAAAATAGTTGGGATTTTACACACATAATATGACACAGCATATATTCTTTTGAAACTAGTTTTATTATCTTTAAGATCCAAGCCATTGCAAGTATCATTAGGAAGTTCCCCGTTAGTGCTGACTAGTATTCCATGGTAGGAATATCCACAGTTTGTTTAACCATTCATCCACTGAAAAAAAATTGTGTTGCTTCCAGGTTTTTTTGTTTTGTGTCCATTTGTTTGTTTACCATGAGGAAGAAAGCTGCAATGCACATTTGTGAACAGGTGTTTCCATAAACATAAGTTTTGTTTTTGGCAGGATAAAGGCCCATGAGTACAATTTATTAGTTGTATGATAAGTGTGTATTTAGCTTTGTAAGAAACCACCAAATTAACTTCCAAATGGCCACTTTACATTTCCACTAGAAATGTGGTGAGGGATCCAGTTTATCTGCATCGTTTTTAGCATTTAACATAGTATAATGTAATGATTTAGTCATCACTTAAAATGTTTCTATTTTAATCATCCTGACAAGTGTGTGGTTTTAGCTTCTGTGGTTTAGCTTAAATTTTCTTAATGATTAATGGTGTTAAACATCTTTAATTATTTCAAATTTAATTTTTAATCCCAGGGCTTAATCTGTCTCATAGGCACTAAAAAAATTATGTTCTACTATTGGATAATGCTCTGCATATACCAATTAGACTTTTTTGAAAGACCATGCTGCTCCCTAATCCTATATCTTTTCTGATTGTCCCATTTAGTAGGTTCCATCAACTGCTGAAAGTGTGGTGGTAAAGAATCCAACTATAACTGAAAGATTATTTCTCCTTTTTCAAGTCTTTGCTTCATATATTGTTAGATTATGTTGTTTGGTGCATGCACATTTAAGATTTTAATGACTTTCTGGTGGACTGATCCTTTTATGACAGTCTAACATCTCTCTATCTCATGGATTTTATTTGAAGTTTGTCTTATCTGATATTGGTTTACATATTACTGTATTCACATATTTATATATTTACATAGTATATATACTTATATGCCACATTATCATATTAATATATATAACATTTTTGAAGTGACATTAATTATGGAGAGTAATAATAGATCAGTGGTTTACAGGAGTTAAAGAGAGGTAGCAGTGGCTTCAACAGAATAGCATGAGGGAGAGACTGTTCTATATCTTGACTCTGGTACTGATCACATAAATCTAAACATGTAGAATTTATACATGGCATAATCTTCATAGAACTAAATACACAGGGAGAAATGGGTTAGCATAAAACCAACCAGTTCTGAGTAAGTTTAGTGAATTAATCATGTTAATTTCCTAATTTCCATATCATTATGTGACTTTTGAAGATGATAACATTGGGAGAACATGAAAGAGGTGGCCCTGCACCAGTCTAATCTTCCCAAAGTGGAGGACCTGGGCTCATCAGCCACTCCACCCATCACCCATGCTGTGGTTTCCTGATTGCCCAATGTCTCTGGCTGACCCAAATGACATTTCACCCAGAGGTGAGCCACCTGACCCAGGCCACACAGAACTCCAAGTACTTAGTACTTCTGTCCCCAGCTCACCCCAAACACTCACAGAGAGACAGATTTGAAACCAGAGGATCTGACTCCAGAGTCCAAGGATATAACTGAAGCAGGGGACTTTTTAAACAGTTGCCTAGTAAAAAACAAGCAGGCATTTACACTTTTGAGTGATAAAAGAGAGAAAGAAAACACAGTTAACTAAGGGAGCAAACCAATATACTCCCTGAGGTAAGGAAACAGGAGGTACAAGGACTTACCAAAGTAAAATGTCAAGTTGCTGTGCCAGTAGTGTAGCCAATTCTGCCATCCTTTCTGAGGCTCTGTCTCTAGGGCATCAGCTGTCTTTCTTACGTATTATAGACCTGACCTTAAAAAATTATTTTAGCCTTAAAACTGGCCCACATATGAGTTCCATCTTAAGTGTGGCTAAAGAATCTACTTTAGCAGGTGACACCCAAGCAGGATAAGCTTTCACAGATGACAAAAAAATCAGAAAGGTGACTGCTTTTTTGGAAGGGTTATGCTCAGAAACTACCCAGGGGAAGCTGCCTACTGGACAATTAGCAGTGAGCAGACCCCTAGATGACCTTAACACCACATTCAGGAGGAGGATAGAAGAGGACTTACCTCTCCACCCTCTGAAGGCCCCGTGCCAACAAGAGCTGCTTCCCCTGACAACCTTAAGATGCTGCCACCAACAGAGGAGGAATTACAGTCAGGCTTATGTAGCCTCGAGCAGTGCGTAAAAGGAATCAGTGCAGCGTTACAGGAAAATGAGCATTTGTTTTGAAATGTATTTAAAAGCTCTGGCTAGTTAATTATTTAAAGACCAGTGGGTATCTCAGCTACCATGGAAACCTTTGCTTTGTGATTCCTTCATGGACCCCTCAGACATTTTTCTGCAATACACACACACACACACACACACACACACACACACACACACTCTCACATAGGTACACACAATAATCACAGAAATATAGCCTCACATGAACTCACGTAGACACACAGAACAGTCCCACTCATACACACTTACAGAAGCACATATATTCACATGGTCACACACTCGTATACACACATCCACCCATGCTTACACAAACACATTCACACTCATACTTCCCCACTCACATACATGCAAAAAATTACACAAACTCATACTCCTTCACACACATTCTGTCTTACACACATATTCATGCACATAGACACACAATGCTCATACAAACATGTTCATACTCACACATTCACATATTCATACTCTTGTACATGTGCATAGATGTGTTCACAGATGCTTACACAAATGTATTCACACATTCACAGACACACACAGGTATCAGTGTTTACATTCTTTCATACACATAACTAGCACCTCTCACACACACACACACACACACTCACACACACACACACAGCTCTGCCCTAGCCCTTGGAAGTAGCCTGTCCTTCTGAATGGCTCTGCTCTCCTGTTTTCACAGTATTCCAAATGCTCAGAAGCACCCAGAGGATAGAAGAGAAATCCCATGACTTTGGCAAGGTATCTGTCCTAAACAGGTCATCTTTGTGAAAAAAGCAGAGCACAGACCATAGCCTGGGGCCATATGAACAGGTACCTCACTTCTGACTTTGTGGTTCAGTGTCACAAAGTTCCTGGAACCAGACACACTGTTGACCGGCATAGTGAGTGTCAGGCCAACGTGGCGTGGCCTTCCCAGCACCCAAGCTGCGTTTTCAACCACACATTGTTCTGCCCCTGCATGAGTGCTGCCATGCAGTGAGAAACACCACTTACAAGCTCTGAGTGCATAGACAAGTCCCTTAGCCTTCCTAAGCCACCATTCCCTTTCCTGTCAAGTGCATCACAGCCAAACCCCTCTATATTTGGGTGATCTCATTTTACCCTCTGACCTGGCTGTAGCACAGTATCAAAGCCATCTTCATTTAGCCCTGGTTCAGAAAGGATGCAGATCCCCAGGTCACACAGAGGAACCAGGCACTTTACTTCCAGATACCACTTCTCCGGGCACTGCCCACTTCCTGCATGTGGAACCCATGAGGAGACTCACTGGGAGATATGGAGGGCACAAGGAGGGTGAGCTCCTGCTGCTCCCTATAGCCCTCGTCCTTGGGGCTCTGAGACGATGCCCTCAAGAAGAGGCTCAGCCCGGTGACAAGGCCAAGCCAGAGTGCCTGGCTTAGAAGCACGATGAGTTTCCCTCCCAGGAAACTTTCCCTTGCTTTCCCTGAAGCAGCCCTTATCCTTCCCTGCACTGCCGGGCACTGCACCACTGAACTACATAATTGCATATTTGTTCCTGTTGGGTCTTGAAATATTAGGGTCCAGTGTATAATTCCAGGGCTCCTGCACTAAAGATCCTGCCATGTAACTACAAAATAAAAAGACAAATAATGTGGCCAGGGCTGCAGCCTGTGCTGCTCTTAATTAATGGAAAATTTTATTAAGAATGGAGAAAAACCAGTGAATGTCTGCAGCTCAGGCTCCTGAGAGGATCCTAAAGGGACAAGGATGCCTCCAAATAAATCCTGCATCATTTCTGCTAATGGTCTGTTTTTATGCCTCGCTGTGTATGCATCTGATGATTTTGTTTTCATAATGGGGAGGAGATAAGACTACAGTGGCAGAAGAGAGGCTAAAAGTGGGGCCAGAAAGTTGTCAGAGCAGTAAGCTCATGGGTCTGCAGGGGCCAGAGACCTGTGCCTCCAAGAAGATGGCATGTCCAGCCATTTCAAACAGACAAAAAAGCAAGAAAATGAATAAATGGCTGTACACATGGATGAGAGAAATCAAGCTAAGTGATTTGTCAAGAATCACATAGTGACAAGTACAGAGAAGAGAGCCCGAAGTTTAAAGCACAGCGATGTCAGGTAGGAGAAGTACAGCACAGGAGCCCAAGGGAAACTGAGGCTCAGACAAGCATTGTACTAACCAAGGACTTCTTTATACATTTCTGCTGAAGGCCCCCAAAAGTCTGAAGTATGACACTCTAAATACCTAAAACAGGAAGAAGGTAGGGGTGCCCCCGACCAGGGCTCTGTACCTGGGTATTGAGAGCACATGCCAGAGAAGGAAACTCTGGTCATGTACCAGGTGCAGGTCCTGTAGGACAAGGTGCCATGACCCAGAGGTCTATACACTAACTAGTCATGTCCCTTCCATGGCCTGTACTACATGCTAAGCATGTGCTGAGGACCTCCAGGGGTCAGCTCTGTCAGCATGGCAAGCCTACCAGGTGTGATCCATCCCTAGCTCCTCTTTACAGGTGACAGATCTGAGCTGAGAGATGTGATACAGGTTGCACATGATCTTAGAAGCAGGAAGTAATGGCACTGCCTGGAGGCAACCCCAGGTAATTCAGCTCCAGAGTCTGAGCTCCCAGTCACAGAAGACATTCACAATGTTCTAGGGCAGTGATGGGGAACTCTTTAGAGCTTTCCATAATAGTGAACAGCCAGTTATCCTACATGTGCCATTGGAACACACACATACATACACACACACACATGCACACACACACACACACACACACACACACACACACACACACTGCTCTGTGGGAAGGCGGAAGAAGGAATGCGTGATCCTTCCTGCTGACAGCAGCCTGGACACATGAGAGTCATTTGGAGACAGGCAAAGGAAAAAGAGCTTCCTGACCCCCTACTATGTCTCTCTGTCTCTCTATCTATATCTTTCTGTTTCTGTCCTCTCTGTCTCTGTCCTCTCTCTCTCTCTCTCTCTCTCTCTCTCTCTATATATATATATATATATATATATATATATATATATATATCCTTGTGTCTCTGTCTTTCTCTCTCCCTCCCCCTCTCTTGCTCTCTTTTTCTGTCATTGTCCTCCTGATCACCTATCTCTGTCTCTTTCTTTCTCCCCATGTTGCATCTCTGTCTCTCTCTTTGTGTTTCTCTCTATGTCTGTCTTTCTCTGCTCCTCCCCCACATCCATTCCCTTTCTTCCTGAGAATAACAGGACTGAGGGTGAAGGAGAGAACAGTGACAGCTTGATGACATCCTGCCTAACCAGGGTGTTTCTCAGGCTTTTCTAGGGCCATCAGTGCCCCTCCAACAGTTCCTGTTTGCACGGTGCCCTGTGCTGTCTACATGCATTAAACAGGTGCCGGGAAGCATTTGTCTGCCCATAGAAACACCTGTGGGAAAGCAGAATAGGGAATCAGGGTTAAATCTCACAACTGTTTGTGCTTTGGTTGAAAACAGACTTTTAAAAAAGACAATTTTTCTCTGAAGACAGCAAATTTAGTGTCAGGTAAATGAGGTGTCAGAAGAAAGAGAGGGGTTTCTCCTTGTGTCTCTGAAGAATTTCATTAGTCTCAGCTTTTCTCTGAGCTCACATGCACAGCATGGTTGCCCTGGGAGTGAAGGCACTATGCTGTGGGTCTGAGCACCCCAGGGGAGATGATGAGTAAGGAGATTAGATTTTAGTGAGCTAGTGATACAAGGTGCTGGGCCTTCTGTCCAGTTGTCATCACTGCTTCTCCTCTTCCTGCATAGATGGCTCGAGACACTGGTTACCAGTGCAGCTGCCTACTTACTGAATTATGTGTCCAAAGTCCCTTGGGCTCTCAACCTTTTGTTTGCAGATGTATCAGAAAATAATGATGCATGTTCTGTGCTCTGGGGATGACATCCAGGGTCTCATGAGGGTGACTGAAGCACCTGTTTGTCAAGAGTCAATGTCTGTTCCCAGGACTCCCATTTCCATCAGCCAGCATTCTCCCAGTGGATAGGAGTGCTGAGGCTATGTTTCAGCTCATTAGCACAATCCAGCAGATCAGCTCCAGGAACCCCAAAAGCTTTTGAGGCATAAGAGACCGGCAGATAAAAAACCAGAAACAATGTTTAATGCCACAATCTAAAAGCAAAGCATAAGGGGCTAAGAATCTTAAACTCCCTAGCCACAGTGCTGGCCTCTGGAGCCTGAGTCTTATCTGCCTGTTCCTCTTATTTCTGTTTATCCACTTACAGCCTCAGCAGATGGTCCTCGTCAGGACCTTATGCCTATATGAAGTGAACTCTTTTCTCCCTAGTCTCAGACTAACCTCTTTTAAATGCCAAAGAGGTGTCCTCACTCTAGTGATATATCCTGGGCAGAAGCCACGTTCACTTCTTCACACTCTTAGCATTTGGAAAGCTGTGACCACGTCTATTTTCAGCCCAAATCTTTGTAACTTGAAGAGATCTCCACCAAGGTTCACCTAGAGGTCTAAGGACAGATCCTGGATACACATGCAAAGCACCAGTTAACAGGCTTCATGAGCAAACTGGATCAGGTCAATAGAGCCAGGCAGGAGCTCCTACACAGAGCTTTGTGTATGGCCATCCTCAGTGACAGGAGATACACTCACTCATAGATGCAGTGTGAATGCACACATTGTACACATTGCATATTTGAACACATAGGCATGAGTAAGCACGGAAACATTCTACTTCTGAATAGAAGGACCTTGATTCTAGTTCTATGTATTCTCAAAGATGTAGTTCGCTATGCCCGCTTTCCATTTTACAAAGGCAATTGTCTTTTGATACACTCCAAATACCTCCTTTAAGTTTCCAGGAGATGCTTTTCAGTCTAGTGGGACCCTCAATAACCATGCAACCAAGATCATTCTTTACTTACTTTTCTATAATTCCTGTGACCTAGTGTATGAAAGGAGGCTGAGAATATTTACCTTGTGGAACTGCGAGAAATAAATGGACAAAATGTGCTCTTTAATTATAAATCAAGAGTGATGTGATTCATAGTGAGAAGATTCTTGGACACCTGCATGTGAACGTGTGCAGATCTTCCATGGGGGTGCTAGGGTTTCTTAACAATGTCTTATAAATTATAACTGCAATGCTGAGTATCCCAGACGGATGACCAATTCTTGGGCAGCTCAGTGTGTGTGAGCTTCAAGGTCAGAAAGAGGGCATCTTCTGAGGCCAGTGGTTTCCCTCCAGAAACCAGAGATTCTACATACTAAGACCAGGCCAAAAGGTCCTTCCTCTCAGCTAGACACAAAGGTCTGTCTTCTAAGGCAAGATACAAGCAAGGAAACTAATGGGGAGAATAAGGTATTTGTGTGTGATAGGGAAAGGTACATGAAAGGAGATTCACAAAAGTCTTCAGGAAATAAAAAGGTACAGGGTACATTTCCCACAAAAGAGGACCCACACCATTGCTTTTCCCTAATAAGAGTGCATATCTGAGATCATCACTGGCGATCTGGTTGGCTCTTTCATAGAAGCTGGTGGCATTCTCCAGTGAAAAGACCTATACAAGTGACTTAACAAAATTAAGCTGCTGGGTGGAAAATGTAATTTTTATGAACAAAGCATGTTAACTCTATGAAATGCTATTTTTAAGAAAGGTGATGGCTATAGATTTCTGTGCAGAAGCTTGCTACACCACAGCTTTAAAGGGTAACAGACACTATTCTTCCAGGAGGCCGACATCTTAAAGGTCATGAGTTGTTCCCATTAGAGAGGAGGAAAGAGCTTGGATGTTACAGCAAAATGCTTTCCCAGCAGGGCAGAGATGCTGATGTTAGGATCAGAGCATCTTCTCCACCAGACAGCTCTTCTGGCTCACACTTTGGACATCTCCCTGGAGAGAACAGATCCTTGAAGAATGAGGCACTGCAAATTATTTGGGGAGCTTGATTCAATGGGTGTCCCAAAGGCCTTAAGCTAGGGATCTTTTCAAAGTAATGTTGAACTGGGAAAAATCAAATAAATAAATAAACAGTTTTATTAACACTCCTTCTCATCAGGGTTGCAACCACTCTTCACTCCTGTGAATGCTCAGTTGTGTGCGTTCTCCCTGGGAGCCAAGATGAATAAAAAATACATGTTATTATCACCATTGGATGCAGGGATAGCTTGAGACTCAAACTGGGAGAGCAGAAGGCACATAGTGAACAAATGAGGAGCTAAAGCAGGAATAAGGAGCTAAAAGTGTTGGCTTCCAGGTAGGTCTGTATGCTTTTGGGTAGGGAGAGAATTAATGAAAAAATACAGACCACGAACAAGTGCAGATCACTTGTAGGAACTCTCAAGCAGTAGGTGGACTTGGACCCATAGTGTGGAAACAAGGGCTTCCTGCCTCACAGAGAGTGTCCTGAGGAGGCAGGCCATGCTGTCCACCTCTCCACCCTTCTCCTTGTCATTCATTATCCTGGAGGTGGCCCCTTAGGTCTACTTCTTGCTTATTGACTTTGAAACTCAATCACTAGTTTATTCTCCCAGGAAGACCTCTTTAACATAAGTGCCAAGAAGAGCTCTCCAGCTCCACAGCTTTGGCCAACTGCAGAGCTCTCTGGACAACCCCAAACCAGTCCTCTGAGCTGGGCCATGCCACACATGAGGCAATGGTCATATGAGGCACTAGAACACCCAAAATGTGACCCCCCCTGAGATGAGATATGTTCTAAGTGTGAAAAACTCCCAGATTCCAAGCAGTATCCAAAATATTAAGTAAAATATCTCATTGGTAATTTTTATACAGATTACATATGGAATTGATATTTTGGTTATGTTATTTTAAATAAAATATACTTTTAAATTACTACCACTATCTCTTTCTGCATTCTAAAGTAGTGCTTTTCAAAAATTTAAAATTAAATTTCAAATTTTTTCACTCCCAAATAAAAAGAATAGTTTGCCTCTAATGTAATGTGTATGTTAATAGGTTTGATTTAGTCACCCAAAAGTATACAATGTACTACTGGAAATATACATATTTCAAAGCATTACATGGTAGACCACAAAAATATCCTGTTTATCTGTCAATTAAAATTAAATGAATAATTTTTTGAAAAAATACATAAAAGTATATATGTAGCTTGCATATGTAGCTGTCATTATATTTCTGTTGGACAGAATAGACAGCCACTGACTTAGTTTAACTCATTAGTTTTCAGCCCTATAATGGTGTGAGAGAAATACACATTCATTCAGTCAAAAAGATGCTTCGAATTTTGCTCCTGAATGGGAGCAGCAACCTATAGCTTTTCATCAGTCCCAAAACAAGGGAAGAAACTAATGCTCTGTAGTACCACTGTGTTGCCAAACCACAGTGTTCAGTAGCTTAAGTGGATTAAATGGAGTTTAACTTTATGAAATTTTCAGGTGCCAATGGGTTTATTGGTACATATCCTCCTCAGAGGTCAAGGATCATCTTTACTTTTCCAGCCCTTTGCCTAATCTCTGAGAAATCAGTCACCAGCTCATCTCAGAAAGGAGTGAGCAGGCCTGGGTGGCCCTTTTACCTTATGATCTGGAAGAACCAGACCTCTCCATTTATCAAAAAAGAATCAAGGGCCCAGAGGCAATGAGGGGCTTGCTCAAGACCACAGAGCCCTAACGGTCAGGCCTGAAATAGGTCAGAGATCTCCTAATCCTGGATCTGTCCCTTCAGTCAGTTCTAGTCAAACTGAAACTGTTCTGTGCTGTTAAAATTATGTTTTTAACTTTCTCTCTATATTAATTCCTCTGCATGGCACAACCCCCAACCATCTGAAGTGAGGATTAAATGTTCCCCTAGCCCTGGGGTCCCTAAGAAGCCCAATATCATGCCTCAAAGTTGGTGACTTCTTCCAAAATTATAAGTCACCCTACTCCCACCACCTACCTGCACCTTACTACCAAACTCCTAGACTTAGCATCAAGTAGAGAGATAGACCAGGCCTGCATGGATACCCGCTGAGGCTCAGATCTGTGCACAGGTGTGTTCACCAGGCTCACACTTTCACAGCTGAGCAGGGCATCCAGCCAGACAAACAGGCCCAGCCAGCAGCACCCTTTTTTACCAGGGACTGAAACCTGGACCTCTGGCTGCTCTGAAAAAAGAATAAATAAAGCCTTTGACCACTCCACCTGCCCTTGCCAAGCTGAAGTTCGGACTGACAGATCTTCAAGAGCTAGAACCTCACACATTAATTATTTAAGTTCCAATAGAGCTCCATTCTCATGGGTCTTGTTTCAGTTCCCAAAGTCAATTCCCACTGTATCAATTCTTTTCTTCTAGTACTACTCCTACTCCAGCATCTGAAGCAGGAGATTCTGACTCCTGTCCTTTCTGGAAAGGTTCTCAGATGTACAACACACATCTGCCAAGCTGTTCTTTTCCGAGAGGTTCTCCAGCTCGCACAGAAGCTTCACTTCTTGGACCAGCTGTTACCTCTTCTACTAGTAAACATTATCAGCCAGGGCTAGAACAAGAACTGCTGTAGGACCCTGCTTCTTGAGAATATGTAGCAGGAAGGGATCATCTCTGGTCTTCAGTTCCATCCGGGAGCAATCCATACATGTCTCTCTGTGTGTAGATTAAAAACAAGAGTGGATTTAAAGCTTTGCTTTCACTGCAAAAATACCACAGACAGACAGAAATGCAGACAAACTGACATACGCAGTTAAGAGTCCAGGGAGAAGTGGGGGCAGAGCCCTGAACTGCTTCCTAGACCGCAAGACTGGGAGAGTGACTCACCATCCTGGAACCTCATTAGGCCCATCTGTGAACACACTCCATGTCTCCTCCGTAGTTCACCTCCTGAGAGAGAGGGTAATCAAAGGAAATGAAGTGTGGAGGAGAAGGCTGCACACACGGCAAATGCATGAAGTACCCAGGAGAAAATAAATAGGCTCTCGAGTGCCAGGCTGGAAGTATCAAGGGAGGAGTGAAGTATCACTGAAAGAAATGAGGCAAAAGAGGGACTGAGACGTGTGAAGTCTCTGAAATTGACAGAAAGAGACAGAAGTGTCTGTGGATAGCCCATTGCAGATCCAGGGGCTGTGAAATGTGTTTTGAGATTCTCTAGGCCAAAGAGTACTCAACAGTCAAATACAAAAGGAAAATTTAGATGATGGAGCCCCTGTTAAGCTCCTTCTGGTCCCTGTGTGTCACCCTTGTGTCCCCATATTCCTGAATTTTTCTTCCCGCCCATATTAGAGCATTGAGAACCCTGGTTTATGGGGATCTAACCCAGGTTCACCCTCACACGAGACCCTACAGCAGAAGTCAGAGCTGATTTTCTTCACACCCCTAGGGCTTGGCAGGTTGGAGAAATCGATAAATGTGTTAAATCAATGAGAGGGAATGATCACCTGTGAGTAACCAAGGCTAAAACCATGAAGGATAGAACAGAAGGTGTCACAACATGTAGGGCAGGGAAAACTAAGGTAGCTCAGGAAAGAAAGGATGTGTTGAGAGAAAAGCTGTGGGCAAGGGAGACTTCACATCACACCAGGTGCTCTTGGGAATTAGCCTTCATGGCTTTCCAGAAAGATGACAATAACTGAAATATACACAGATATATATATATAAAAAAAAAGAACCAGAAATGGACCAGAGTCAGGCAATCTCTGTCCAATTCTTTGTCCTGAAGTTTGGCAGGCAGATGCATAGCTTTCAAAGCTTGGCAAAGATGTGCTAGAAAGAGGAAAGAGCTGGTCCATTTTTCCAAGGCTCAGGAGAGACAGAGCAGGTGTTGCCCACACAATATCATTTGGAGGACACATCTGTCCTCAAAGTCTCTTTTTTACAGGACATAGTCACTGCTCTCTTCTTTAGGTCAATACATATGTATTTATTAAATGCTCACTTAGGGACCCAGAGCTGTAAGACATGTTGTGGATGCAGAGAAGACAGCAGTTGACCTTGCTTTCAAATTGCTCATGAACTTTATCTGGCCAGAATTTTTCTGTCAGGGAAGAAATTAAACATTTTTACCCTCGAAAGATCAAAAGTGGCCAGGAGGGGAAACTCCACCATCTTGCTCACTGATAGCTTCTTAATTAATTTAATATAGAGTCTGTGAATTTAAGTATAATTTGTGAGAATGAACCATCTAGTAACAATTCTTACATGGTCAAGATCTCAGGGGGACATTAGATAGTGAGTCCAAGATAAAGTCGACAGTGTCTGTCCACACAAAGCAGCAACCTCACAGTTGTGTCCTGGGTCTTCTTACTTAAATCTTGTTGCAAAATAGGATAGGTGACTTTTGCAGACTGACTCTCCATATTGACAATGCCCATGTGTAAAGTCTTATGTTTACTCCACACATGTTTCTTGAGCATCAATGTTGTGTCAAGAAATATTCTAGAATTGGAACACAAGAATGAACAAGAAAACAAAAATACCTGACCTCAAGGCACTTACATTCTCTTGAGTATTGAGTGTGTGGCAAAAACAAATAGAGAGGTCAGGATGGGCTTTCCTGGTCACATGACTTTTAATCAAGAACCTTAGGAGGTAAAATAGCAAGCCCATAGAACATCTAGAGAATTTGTAAACAGAAAGAATGCAAAACACAAATAAAAGCTCCTAGCTATGAAAAGGATCCAGGTTGAATCAGCCATTCTCCAAGGTGAGAGCCTGTGATGACTGCCTGTAGCCTATAGCAACAAATCTAAATTACTCAACCTGACTTTCCCTGTTTTCCAGTACTAATCAGACTGACTTTCTTAACTCCCTATCATGGTTCTTCCAGCCCACCTGGACCAGCTTACTAACACTCACATACGAAGCACATTCTTTTCCCCCAATGACAGTCATAAAGCACAATTATTCAAGATAGACTGGGTTCAGCTATAGGGGACAGAGTCATAGCCATTAAGGAGGATTGTTATAGGAGCAAAGTCCTCAAAATTGACTTAGAATTCAGTTTCTACCTCACTGAGTCTGTCTACACCCAGCCCCATTCACTATATGCCTTGTAGCCTCTTTCTCCCATCCAGAGTTGGATTTGCCTGGGTGCATAGAGTCATCCAGCCTCAGCACTCTTGGTTCATCATCTGAGATTGAATCTGGTTGTGTTCAGTGATGTCACTATTTTTCCATGTCCCTTACTAATCATGATTGGTTAATGCTAGACTTTGGCTTGACTGACGTGAAGGGGAGGCGCGCAAAGAAATGCAGTGCATGTCACAGCAATTTGACTGATACCCGTGCCACCACACCCCAGCCACTCCCTGTGGCACCTCCAGGCTGCTGGCAAGACCTGTCACTTCTGGCCAGGAGTGACTGGGTGCCCACCAGCTGCCCCTGCCCCTGACCCCACCGTGGCCGTGGACCAGAGAGTAGGTGGCCCAAAGTCAGCCACAGCTGCCACAGCCGCCTCCACTGCTGGCACTGTGCTCCAGCCGCCACTACCCAGAGGGGAGGTGATGTAAAGTAATACAGTGCAGGTCACAGCGCTTGACTGATCTGAAGGAGAGGAGCCAGCATACACTGTCCCTGTCTGCAACTCACTAGCACACTGCAGTGGGAAGGGTCATCTAGCCAGTGCACTTCAGAAGAACTGTAACCAACAAAGAAAGAAACTGGGGCCTCCTGGAAGAAGCAAGAAAGATGAAAAGAGGAAGCAACAACAAAAATTCCCCAGGTCCCAACCCTGAGAACATTGACCCAGGACAGGTAAATACAAAGGAGAATGAGAACAGCCAACATGTAATATCAGACACAGCACCAGTGGACATAAAGAGATATATTTGGGACCTCATAGATGAGTTCAAAAGTGAAATATTTAGCCAAATAAAGCAAGATATAAGAAACCTAATTAAAGAGATACTAAGCACCCCTCAAGTAGACGCAGATGGAAGAAGGGAGGAACTCAAACAAAGGAGAGCACCATTTGATGAAGAATATAAAAAAATATAGAATACATGAAACAGATTCAAAGAGATCACCAGGAAATTAAAAACTCTATGGAAAGATGGCAAATCAGCTTGAAAGAAACTAAGAATAGATTATCCAAACTGGAGGACAATTTTGCAATGTGGGAGTATGAAATAGAAAATTTTTTAAAAATAACAAGGAAACAAGCAGTGACAATACAAAGGCTAGAAGATGGCGAAAGGATCTATAACTTGAGAATAAAGAATGTGAATGAAGAAGCTGGGGTACAAACAAAGGAACTGCAAAGGTTATTCACAAAAGTAATTAAGGAAAACTTCCCAAACATAGGAAAAGGAAATGATATTCTGATATATGAGGCATACAGAACTCTAGCCACCTACAACCAAAACAGAGCTCTACCCAGGCATATAATAATCAAGATCCCAGAAATTCAATATAAGAACAAAATATTAAAAGCTGATAGAGATAAGAAACAGATAACTTATAGAGGAATGCCCATCAGAATAATGGCAGCCTTCTTGACACAAACCAAGTCAAGAAGAGCCTAGAATGAAATATTCCAGGCCCTGAAAGAAAATAACCTCCAGCCCAGATTAATATATCCTGATAAAGTGTCTCTAGAAATTAATGGAGAAACAAGATGCTTCCAAGACAAAGAGGAACTTGGGAAATTCGCAACCACCAATCCAAGTGTACAAAGAATACTGCAGGGCATTCTAGAAAGAGAGAAAAGTACTAGGATTCCAGGAACAGCGGCAGAGAGGCCTCAGTGAATGGAGCAGAAAACAGAATGAAGAAGATAAGCAAACAACTGATGGCAAAAAAAGAACAAAACAGAAATGAGGCAGAGAAGATTTTTTCAAAGCTGATATGATGAGAGTATAGGCGACTACACTAAAGATGACAAGACTCTATGATACACATTCTGGATTGATAACTACCAGTGTTTGAAGTTCTATACTGTCATGGTTTATGTCTGTGTCTCCCAGGCCTCATGAGCTTGCATTGTGCATTTGTGCATTTGTGCATTTTGCATTGTCTAGTGCTTGGATTGATGGTGTCAGTGCTGCACCCACACAGGGGTGGACCAGGATGTGATATAATGGCAGGAAGAAGATGTGTCTTGCTCTTTGTAGGTTCCTGTTTGCTGTTTGCAGCTGCCATGAACTGCAGCCTAGCCGTGCCTGCCTGTCTTGGAGCCAACTGAGTGTGGACTGAAACCTCCAAAAACCGTAAGAAATAAACCTTTCCTTTCCCAACTTGGGCTTCAGGTATTTTGTCTCAGCAATGAGTAAAAAGTAACTAAGACATATACTACATACAAAGTTGTGTTTTTATTGATACTGTTATGTACTGATATATTCAATTATACTATGTCTGATGATATAGCCAGTTCTATTGGAGATAACAAGAGACAACACAGGAAACATGGTAGAACTCTTTGTACAACAGTCTTATATGTTTATTTTGTTTCATGTGTTTATAGGAATATGTTTTGTTTTGTCTTGCTTTGTTTTGTTTCTCCCTCTAACATAGAAAGGATAAAAATATGTGTTAAGACTCATGCATGTGTAGAATCTGTAAATAGTTTATGAGAACAGATCTTATGACACATGATGAAATAAACAGATACTTTGAAGAAAAAGAGACACTAAAATACCCAGTGCTGATCCTGGAGTGTCAAAATGTGAAACCCCGCAATAGTATTATTCTTTGTTCAGAGTGATATTAGCCTGCTTGGGTTTATTCAATCTCAACATAATTGAAGATATGGATAACTGCATGTATGTTTAAGTATATAGGATTGATAACCATATTTCTAAGTTTTTTTGGGGGGATAGTTGAACAGAACTGGCTGCAGTCTCACTGTTTGAACCCCCATTTTATGTACCCCACTTTATTATCTTGAATAACTATTTGTAAGAAGATAATCTGTAATCATCAACTAGTGATTTCTTACTGTTCATTTTTTCTTTGAAATTATGTATTGTTTCTACCCATTTTCTGTTTTGTTTAGTCTTTCTTTAAATTAAATTTTTAAAAAGGCACTACAGTACCCAGTGCTGATCACAGAGTGTCATGATGTGAAATCCAGCAATACTATTATTCTTTGTTCAGAATGATTTTAACCTGCTTTAGTTTGTTTAATCTCAGCAAAAATGAAGATATGGATAACTGCACGTATGTTTAAGTGTATAGGATTGACAACCATGTTACTAAGTTTTTGTCAGACAGTTGAACAGAACTGTTTGCAGTCTCACTGTTTGAATTCCCACTTTACCTGTTCCATTCTTGTATCTTGAACAACTATTTGTAAAACAATATGTAAACATCAACTAGTGATTTCTTACTGTTTATTTTTTCCTCTGAATGTATGCCTTATTCTATCTATTTTCTGTTTTGCTTCGTCTTTCTTTAAATACATTTAAAAAAAGAAAAAATTGCTAGACTTTGGTCCTTATTTTCACTTCCATGACCCACTTTGTTTCTTCTTGCTTTCAAGGCTGTACTAATCTTGCTCACATACACTTGGAAAGTCTCTTCTCTCTATTCACCACATTCTTCATTAGTTAGAATGAAAATGTAGAACTTAAAACTGTTCAAGGTTTTTTCTAACCCTGGCATTCTGAGGTTTCATGTCCAATTCATACCTTGCTGAATTTGCTTCCATGGCCTCTCTGACATTCACTCTTCAAGTACTTGTTTTGAAGTCTCTGTTCCCATACCACATACTGTTGGGGCTTGGATAAAGATATGCAAGGCACAGTCTTTGCTCAAGGAGTGCTCACCAAAACCACTGGCCACCAAAGTCACACAGTGTACTTAGCACTATGACAAGATGCAAAGTTTAGGTAGGAAAGTGCAGAAGAGCTCATGCAAGCAAGCTGGCAATGCAAGAGTTTCATCCTGAAGACTTATGGAGGAGAACTGAGAGTTGTGTGACCATTAATCATGATATGTTAACTTGACTAGATTAAGAAATGTCTAGCAGAGCTAGGCATGGTAGCACGTGCCTGGAAGCCTAGCACTCTGGGAAACTGAGGCAGGAGGGCTAAGTTGATGCCTAACTTGAGCTACTTAGTGAATTAGAGAGACCATGTCTCAAAATAAAACATGAGAAAGACTAAAGCTATAGCTCAGTGCAGAAGCCCTGGGTTCAATCTCCAGTAATGTAGGAGAAAAGGAAAAGAAAACAAGAGGAGAGCAAGAAGAGGAGGAGAGGGAGCAGAGAAGAAGAGAGGAAAGCAAAGCAGAGCAAAGAAGAGAGGAAGGGGGGATAGAAGAGAGAAAACAAACAAACAAACAAAAGAAAAGTAGCAGGTTAATAAAGCACATTTGTGGATGTGTCTGTCGGGTGTTTCCACAGGTGATAGGCATGTGGATCAGCAAACAGAGGGGAGAAGTCCCAGGCTGATGGTGGCCAGCATCATCTAATAAGCTGTCAGCCCAAGCAGAGTAAGAAGCGAAGGAGAGGAAGTTGACCTGAGTTTGAAAAGCTTCATTCTGCTTAAGTAAGTTCATTTCTGCTACTGCCATCACCTGTGGACACTGGACTAGAGCTTCTTCAGCCTTTCAATGTGGACCCATGACAGGGCCACTCCAGGGAGCTTCCAGGACTGCCATCTTGGACTGGTTCTGCATCCTTGATCTTTCTTGTTCTGTGGTTTACAGCTTTGTGAACTAAGCAGCTAGTGGACCCTCTAGTTCCCCAAAAGTGTCTCCAGCAGACAGTTCTGGAGACCTCTCCTACCTCTAATCCTGTAAACTTATCTAATAAATGACCTTGAACAACTGCATATACATATTTATATATTTTTCCCTACTGATTCTGTTTCTTGAGGGAACTTTAACTAATACAGGGATTGTGGCAGAGATGTTTTAAGCAGAAGACAGAGTTTGTGCAGCAGGCACAAAGCTAGAACCATTTAGGCACTCCCAAAAAAAAGGGAAAGGGTGAGGAACCATGCAGGTGTAGGCGCCCCACCAGAGGTAACATTATATTCAAGATGCAGGCAGGGACCAGATTGTGAAAGCCCTTGAGTGTCATCTTGAAGAGTTTGATTATAAACTTAAAGGAATAGAATCCTGTAATGTATCTGAAGTAAGAGAATAACACAAGTACACTTGCTTTCCAGAAAGACATTTCCACTGTACTGAGAAGAAAGAATCTGAGAGGGGTGAGGTAAAAGGCAAGGAGAGTAGTTGGGCTTAGGCAGTTATCCAAGTAAGAGAGATTCCTCCCCTCCTGAGAGAGGAGACATCTTTGAAATGTTTAATAGAGAAAAACAGGAGGCTATAGTGATCACTAAGCTTGGGTGAGGTAGGGGAAATTAAGTTTCTGGCTGAAATCCTTAAATAGATGGTAATTGCCTTCAATAGTTAACAAGAAAGAAAAATGAGAAAGTATTGAGTTGACAGTGCTAAATTTCACCTAGAGTTCCCTTAGCTGTAAACCTCCCTGGCTCTTCTGTCACAATTTCTGACTGCCACTTTAAAGCCACACTCTAGGGCTATCACTGCCTGCATTCCATTAGCATTTATATATGTTATCTATTTTCTCAGCAATTCCTTTGTCTTGATACCACATGCCTAGCCATCTTGAATCTAGTTGGAGATCTCACCATGAGTTTAAGCCCCAAATCCTCTTCCAGGGACCCTCTGGTGCCCAGCATACTCCTCAGCTCAGAACAAATTGACCTCCCTGGTGTCAGAGTCACAAAAAGAGCTGGCTTTGGGAGCCAAGGAGACAAAGTAAGCAGGAAGACAAGATGCCTCCCCCCCCCCACACACACACACAGGCTTCAGGAACACAAGTCCCTCAGCACGGAGGACTGAGCTGCTCATTCCATGTTCATTCTTTTATGTTTCCATTTTAAGATTTGATGTTCAAAAGCTCACGGGCTAGAGTAGACAATCAATCCTAGTAGAACGTGTGGGGCTGATGGAGCAAGGAGAATGTTTCTGAGGGTTGGTTTTCTTTTTTCTTACAGTTTTTTTTTTTATGCTATGTAGAAAAATCTTTCTAATAATACAGAGAAAACCCATGGGTGGATAAGATAACAAACCCCACTCTCTCTTTTACGAATGAGAGAGGAGATGCTGGATTTGAGTGTCTGGGTGAGTGCAGGTGGTATCTCCACAGTCTTGAGATTTTAAGGAAGCCACCTGGATACTTTGTGACCTTGTGAGGACAAGACACGAGGAGAAAGGGAAGAAGGAAAACAAAATAAGGGGTCCAGGAAAAAGCTCAGGAAAGAAAGAAAAATTCAGATGAAAAGTAGAGGGGAGATGATCTTTATGTGTTTGCATTCCATCAATGAGAATAACCAAGTTCATATCAGAGAAGAAACTCCACAGGCCCCTCCAGAAGAACCAACAGCTCCAAACAACAAGACTTAGGAGAACCCATAGCACGACACTCTTTCTCTCATCTACTTTTATGTTAGTGTTGACTACCAGTTTTTAATCCATAACACCAGGCTTGAATTTAAGATTGCCCTTCCTCAGCCTTCCAGAGTATGGAGGTCATAGGTGTGAACCACCATGCCTGGATCAGGACCTCTTTTGACCCACCTGGACAGCTGATTTTCCTCTCTACTTAAGCTTTAGTTGAAGATTAGAGTGCTTTGGGAAACATTTAAACAGAGATTTAAAAGATATATCATATATATATATATATATATATATATATATATATATTCACTTCAAACTAGTCTTAATTCCAACAAAGTCACAAGTCAACAGGAAACAAGGCCTTTTCTCTTCCAAAGGATGACCTAAATGTGGGTGAAAAAGACAGACGAAAGCCTCCAACTTTTACATAAACCCCATGGATACACTAGGCTTATTGAGACTGTGAATGTATACAGAGCTTCCCTCCCAGTGGGTGAAGAAGTGACACATATCACTGCCATTGCCACTCCCTGTCGCTTCCACTCCCCCCAAAAAACACAAAGTTGTGAGGCCGAGATGATCTCAGAAGACTGGTAGCTGCTGTGTGACAAAGACATGGTAAGGTGTAACTAACCACCTGGAGTAGCACCACTAACTGAAGCCCTACCAAGTGTCAGGTGCCTCACCTGGCTTCTGTGATGTCACTCTGGTAGATGTATATCATTATTGCTGACCTATAGAGGAAAAGAACATGTGGCTCAGAGAAGAGGGCACAGTGCAGAGTAGAAAATAGAAGCAGATTCTAAGCTCTGATCTGTCTAATTCCAAAGCCCCTATTTTTCTACTTCAACCATTCTCTCAGTGGGATACCAGACACCTAGGAGCACCTGGCTATGGCCAGGAGGTAAACACAGCCACACACAGCATGGCTTCTGCCAGCATCATTTTTCATCAAAGCGCTGAGAACAACAGTCAAAATCAAAAAGCAATTTAATAATGCACATTAGGAAGTAGAATGCAAAATTCACCAAATTTTTCTAAGATAAAACATAAGGCTTCAAAGAAATTTCACACTGACAGCTACCGTAGGCAGCACTCCCAGACCTAGGGGCGTGAGTGCAGGCTTGTGCTGAAGGGATCCCTCCTTGAAAAGCATGGCACTCTGCTGCTCTGCATGAGGACCTGAGAACTTTCACTTTGGGGTCCCACCAGTTTGGTTTTGAAAGCTGGCTCTGAATTTTCTTTTTTCTCAATGGTATTTTCCTTACTTACACAATGGGAAAAAAATAGTACACTTGCTCCATATTGCTGCAGGATTAAATAAATAATATACGCAGAATATTTATAATAGTGTTAGCAAACAGTAAGCACTATATAAGGGTTCATCTTCTTGCCATTGTTTTACTTTGAGCTTGTTTATTTATAAAATGAGATATTACATGCAAAGCACAAAGCACAGTCCATAGAAAGTGGTACCTTCTCTACAAATATCGCAAATAATGGAAGTTATTTCAGATCTTGCATTCCCATTGTTGCTGTGGTGTCAAGCCACTATTCCTAGGAGAAATTCAAAAAAGAGTCCTGTATCGGTCAGCTCTTCATTATTGGACATGACACTCTACACTTCCATGACTTGGAGGAGGAGAGGTTCATGACTTTTACTTACTTCATGACAAGCTGGCTCCAAGGCAGGAACTTCTTGACGGAAAAGCATGATAAAGCCAAACTCCCTTAGTTCTGGGTGACCAGGAAACAGAGCTGAGGTATAACACCAGAGGAAAGGTTGAGGCACCAGTAATAGATACCAAGGTCATGTGTCTGTGAGCTACCCAGAAACACCAGTCTTCTGTGTAGATTCCAAAAGCCAATGAAGTTGGAGCTTCACCCTAACCTCCAGAAGCCCTCTGTTGATCTTATTTTCATGGATCTTAGCTCCCTGATATTTCACCCATAAGAAAGAGTTCATTGAAGCCAGAATCTCAGCCTCCCTGAGCCTCAGAGTTGACATAATTTGACAGTTCTGAAATTGTTGAGAGGGTTACTATGATGCAAAGGAGAAATACACAGCATGGTAGACTTTTAACCCTTGTCTTCTTCCATCATGAAGGCTAGCAGAATGATCCCTGTCCCTTATCACACACAAACCATTTGCAAGCAGCTTGTCATCAGGTGCATATTCTTTTGTATCTATCTTGTATTTCCAGTTAGATTGGGAGCTCCCCATGGAAGGAGTAGAATTTTCACCTATGGTGTGCAATTTAAGCCTAACAAAACGTAATGTAGAAACTGAAATATCCAAACTGTGAGCTTGTTTTTGAATTGTTCACTCCAAGTTATAGCTGCTTTTGTAATTAAGGGCACCATCTTGTCAATTGTACGGCCCTAAGGGGCACCTTGATCCAAATTACACCAAACATCCTACATATCTACATATGGTGCAATGCAGGGTAAGTTTGCTATGCTTCCCACAGTGAATGCATTGCTGGGAACACCAGGGGGCCTTAAACATTGGAAAATGGATTCCATCACATCTGAATCTGGGTTTTGGCTTTCTCACTGCTAGGAGAATGAAAGGCAGAGGCAAACCTTCGGGTTGTTCCTTCACATTAAGAATCTAAATCTCCAGCGCATCTTGCTTTGGGGCAATCGCTGAAAGCAATTATGAAGGATCGTAATCGCTGATTGTAATCTATATCACCACCCACCAGCATAAGTGGCTGGGCCCCATCAACAGTAATTGCCAACTGCCAGGGTGATTATCCCTGGAGTACAGGATCCTGACAATGCATCTCAATGGCCCTGGAAAATTTGCCCCACAGCATCTAAGAATTCCTTGTGTGCATAGGAGCAACCTTGGGTTTGAGAAATGGAGGACAGAAGAAGATGCTTGGCATCTTTCAGGTCCATCTCAGTGTCTGGTATGCCTTAAGCATTATGGAGAGTTACTGTCCAGATAGTTCTCCTTTGGTTCCCCTATGCACCTGACAAGGGACAGTTGCTCAGCTTGTGCCCCATCCCTGCTCTGTCTACAGTATCCACCTTGAACCACCTGGATCCAGAAAGATGAAGTCCGGCTTCTTCAGCTTTGCATCTACCTGCTCCTTCCTCCCTTGCTGGAAATCACTCATTTGGCAGAAGGAGCCGGCCACCTGTGCCTGTAGTGCTTCACCTGTCTCTTTCAGTTCCCAGTCCGACCACTATAACAATATGGCATGCAAACCAACAAACCTCCAGAGGTCTGAAAAAAGGAATTAAAGTTGGTATTCTACAGAAAGCCCCAATACAGAGCAACTATGCAAACAGATCCTTGTCGCATTTCCTACATAGCAACAAATGACCTAGGGCTCAGCTAGGATACTTGGTTTTATGTAATTGTTTTAGACTTTTACACCCCAGAAAACACACTACGTACACTGATCAAAGCATAGGAAAGAGCATCAAATTAAGCAGGCTTATGCTTCAGATGCAGAAGAAAGTTCCCAGATGGGAGCTGGAAGTGTGTGGCATTTTTTCTTTTCTTTTTTTTTTTTTTTTGTCTTTTTCCTTTTTATCGGTACCGGGGATCAAACTCACGACTGCCTGCTTGCAAGGCAGGTGCTTATGCCACTGAGCTAAATCTCCAGCCCCTAGTGTGTGGCATTTATGCAGAAATAATAGCAAGGAAATAAAAAGTTTGGCTCCTGGGCTGACACATATGTATGCACACATATTTGTGAGTGCACATGGATGTATATATATGTGTGCATGTGTGTGCTTATATTCATTTGTTGAGATCCACATGTATAAGTCTGTAAAGACAAACATGTACCTGTGTTTATGTGTATAAATGTTTCAGTGGATATGTGTGTAGACATGTGGAAACACACAGGCACATGTGTCCATGTATATGTGGATGCATACCTGTGCATATGTGTGTGTATGTATGTGCACCTTTACTTGTGTGTGTGAATGCATGCACCTGGGTGTGTCTGTGTCTGTATGTAAATGCATGTGGGCACACATATGTGCATATGTGTATCTACGAGCATAGGAATTGCAGGCTGCCTGAAATGTTTTCCTGGATTCCAGGCTGAGAATGGACAAGATAAACTGCAAAAGAGGCCACTGATGAGAGTGGTTTCATTGTCTCATATCATAATAAGAGCCCTCAAAAGTTCCTGGGCACCATGCCACCCATCCTCTGGCTGGAGGACAAGCAATCCTGGCGCAGTTCATCCACCTTCTGGTGAAAGCGCCAGGGACCATTTCTTCACTGACCATCTTCACAGAATCTGTCCAAGAGAAGCAGATGGAGGAGGTCAGCGGAGGGCCAGCCATTCCCTGGGCCCTTCTCCCAGACGTCAGCCCTCAATGGCCCACACACAGACAACAGTTTAGCTAAGCAATGCTGGGTGCTGGAGCAGGTGCTGAATGCAGAGAAAAAACGTGGGGAAGGCTGGGGTCAGTGGCAGTACCTGGCTGGTATGTGGCACAGGAGAGGGGCTGGAAGAAGCATCTCTAAAAAACAAGACAGAGAGGGAATGCCACTGGCTCTGGAACCACCTTGGAATCAGTCCCACTTCCCTGTCATCCCTAGGATGGAGCAGAACCTTCTGACACTAGACTTCAGACTTTTAGAACCAGCAATAAGGATGTCAAAAGCAAGTCATGGTCTGAGTGGCAGGCAAAGGGAGAAAAACAGAGACATAAAGAGAAATGGAGGACAGAAGAAGATACTTGGCATCTTTCAGGTCCATCTCAGTGTCTGGTATGCCTTAACCACTTAGTGCAGGTTAGAGGGGAAGCAGCAGAAGGGACACCAAGAACTGGAGGAGCAGGATGCAGAACACAGAAAAAGAAAAGCAGAGCAAGGTGAGAAAGGGGAGACTGACAGGGCCGAAGGAAGAGCAACAAAGGGTGGAGAAAATACAAGTTAAGAACATCGTGGCCAGGAGAACAGGTTTTAAGGGGAGCTGTCTGAGCCTTTCCTCTGATAGCAGAGGGGGCCACAGCCCAAAATAGCCAAAAAATGGGCCCCGGGGCTCTTCCCACCTGTGATGTCTTTCTCCTCATTCTCCTGCAACATCTTCAGTAACACTTAAAATGACATTCCATCACCTCTGCTACCTTTCATTAGCTAGCAGCAAGTCAGAGGTTCCCTCCACACTCAGGAGGACAGAATTATACCACAGTACATCTCTGAGAGCCCAGCTCCCTGGTCCACATGTTCCCTGTCTGTAAAATGACACTTTAGAACAGTACTTATCACACAGTGGTGGTTTCAATGGTTAAGTAAATTAATATCTGTAATACACTTTAAATAATGTCTGGTCTGCAGTATGTATAGTATGAGTTTGTTAAATATTTTAAAATTAAATTACTGAACTTGACAGAAACCTTCACATAGAAATCACTCTACAAGGAGACACCTTGGAACCAGGACACTTTGAACCCAGAACTTGTTCTGTCCCTCTACAATGTTTGCTTCCTGGGGACAGAGATACGGATTAGTGCTCAGGGAGGGGCCCTCTGGGGTTCTGGGGTGAGCCAGGCATAGGTCTGGCTCTGCAAGATTCAAGACACTCTCCTGTCCTCTTTCATTTGGACTAGGGACTGTTCTCACACCACGGGCTCACCTGTCCCTGTCACACTGGCCTGCAGCTGCCCCGTGATCACCTCCTTCACCCTCACCCTTCCCCCCTACCCCTGCACCCAGGGAGGGTAGATTTCCCTTTCTTCCAAAAAGATGGGGTGTGGGACTCTGGAGCCCACACCTGACCTCTTGGTGTTTTTCATCTCTCCAGCAGAAACCTGAGCTGGCTGCCTCCTCCACCCCATCCTCTCTTCTCTAATCTAATTTATGCATTGCTTTCTCCTATTTGCAAAGCATAAGAAACCCTTAAAACTAAGAGGCTGCTTTCCATTTCTGAGGTGGGCTCTGCTGGCTGCCACGCACACTCACACGCATATATTTGAACAAGTTTGATTCAGTGTAGCTGACACAAAAACCACTTAGTCGTTTCTCCTACATCATCCTAAGTTAATACTCCTGACAGGCTGCAGGAGGCTTTTCAGCAATTTTTCTATTTCAGCTTTTTCCCCCTCTGCCTCCTGAACACCTCCCCACCTCCCCCTTCCCCTGCTATAAAATTTGCTTTCAGCTCAAAAGCTGACCAAACCTTTGCAATTTGTATCCATTGCATCTTAAGACCAAATTGAAAGGGGAGCAGTAGCTCTGACTCGGAGCCGGGCATTGGGGCCTTGCAGGGATGGATTCTATTTGTGCTTGATGTAGGGAATTTAACTGCTCAGGGAAGATAAGAGATGTGTGCGCTCGGGTCCCTTCATCAAGAGCATTGAAGGATCTGAGCCCTCTCAGCTCACCTGCTTAGCATCCTGCCTGGCCAGGGGTGGGCTTTACGCTCTGCAGTGGGCAAAGGAAGGATTTCCAAAGTCTCAACATGATGCCTCAGATATGATCTCTGTACCCAAGGCAGGTAGATTTTCTCTCTTGTGCTCTGTTTCTCTCTCCCTTCCCTTCCCTTCCTCCTCTGCTTCTCTTTCTCTGTCTCTTTCTATGTCAGTCTCTCACCAGCACACACACACACACACACACACACACACACCTCTCAAGCCTGTGAATCTGAGACTCAGATGTAAACCTTGCCTTCTCCCAGCCACGCCCCCCTTCACCTATGCACTGGCCCCAGCCCTTGTTAGTATTCCCAGAGCATCAAGATCCCCTTGGGTGCATTTGTAGCTGGGCAATGTAGGGAGGATTTGCAGATGAATCACCAGGAACTCAGCTTCCCTGGAAGCAACACCAAGAAAGTGGTCCCAGCTCTCCCTCCCACTTCAGCCCTGGCTGAAAGCCTCTCCTGTCCTCAGCCCCTTGGTCACAAGGCTGATGATTTCCTAGGCTGGCGGCCAGCAGGGGGCAAGCTGGCTTCGCAGCTGGCAGCCCAAGAGTGCAGACAGGCTGCAGAGGGCCGGGCTGAGAAGTGGCAGCAGCTAACCTGGAATGGGAGTCAGTTATTTAAGGCCCACACTCCTCGGCTGCTGGCATCCTATTTCTGAAGTGCCCTAAGACTCAGAGGCAGCCAGAGGAGGGCTGAGCTGCCTGAGACTATTAAAGGGGAAGCACAAAGCTGTCACCCCATCTTTGGATCCCTGTAGTGTCCCATTGCTGGGGTGGACCTGGGCTATTAGCACCTCCCCCTGCCACAGCTGCAATCCCCAAAAACTAAGAAGCATGAGGCAAAGTTACAGTTGTCCACATTTCCTGGGTACACTCCATCTCAGAAAGCTCAATTAATCTAACAAGAGTCACATGGCACCAGGGTTTGCCCTGGTACTGGCTGACCCACCTGCCTCCCACATTACCCTCTGCCAGCTGCCTACACTTCCCTGCTGGGGTGGAGCAGATAATCGGAGGTGTAGCCTCATTTTTAGAGGGAACAGGAGCTGCCTGTAAAATCATCAAGTCCCAAGCATAGAGTGAAACTCTGGAGAAACACTGGAAGGAGGAGAAAGTGTTGGATGGATCCTTGGCTTGTTCATTACTCAACTGTGTGGCCCTGGGCCGATCACTTGGAATCTCTGTGCTTCTGTTGTCTTGTATAAGGAATGCAGAGGTAGAGATAAGTCAAGAAGTGTTAACCTAGGGTCCATGAAAGGGTTTGGGGAATGACAACTTTCCTGCAAATATTAAAGACTCATCTGCATAGGTGTTGCAAATGTATGTATTTACCTGGGAAAATAGTTGGTAATTTCCCCGGGGGGTCGGTGAGCAGAAAGAATTTGAGAACAATTATGATTGATGGCCTCCAAGTCCCTTCCAGCTCTGACATTTAGATACAGATGAACGACTCCCTAATAAGGGAATTTCGGGTTCCTAGAAGAGACCCGAGGACTTTGATGTTGAGGTGAGGCTTAGGACCCATTGTGGACAAAGCAATGACTTCAGGGGATCAGAAACACCTCTAAGCCTCTCTGTTTCTCTGATGGCAGATATTCTCCCCGGGAAAAGGGCCACCCACAATGGTAGTGAATGGAGGCTTCTCCACTCTCACCTCAGCTCCGCACCCCACCAGGGCAACATCCTGTAAGTCATGTTACCACTCTCCCCTGAGCCAAGCCTGGTTTCCTGCCACTAGACCTCTAAAGATCAGTGTGGGGTCCCCTGTAGAAGCTCCAGAGAGTGATGGGAAATGGACCAGGCCTTCCAGAGAACCCAAATGCCGTATTGTATTGGGCACAAAGGAGGAAACTTTTACTCGTCTTTATACCAATTTGCTCTTATTGCCAATTGATTTATTCTAAAATCAAATCAGGTTATAAGAGCTAAGACCTTAATCTCTGATGCAAGAGAGGGTGTTGTCATGAATCAACACCAAAAGCAGTCTAGAGCTGGATGAAGTAGCCAGAGGAGAAGACGAACCTTTCCATTTTGCATTGTGACAAGTGGGATGCTGGGTATTGGTAACATGTCAGCCTGTCTCAGATGTACTTGGGCCAGGATGACAGAGCTACATCCTTCACCTGGGCTGGGTCCCTAGTCACTGTCAGAAGCCTCATGATTGAGAGTCACAGCCAGATGGCCTGTCTGCCTGCCACCTTCCCGCCTCCTCCTGCCTCCATTCTCCTTGATGCCTTTGGTTGAATCTATATAGCAACTGTGAAATACGTTGTCTGCACACAGCAGGAGCTAACAGTGCATCCGGCCATGGTAGGTAGGTTGGAGCCATGTCCGGGCCAAGAGGAACAGCTTTGGGCTATGCTGCTCTCATTAATGTAAGCTAATAGGGTATTGTTGCTTAATGACCTTACTTTCTCTTTTACTTTGCAAATATTGGTAGAATAGTGAATTTGCTCAAGTTTCCCTAAAATGTGTGTTTGGGTCAGTTGGGATTAGAACTTTAAATTCTCAATAGAGCTCCAAATCAGCCAGTGCCTTCAGGTCCAAGAAATTCCATCTGGCCATGGTAAAAAGGCTCCCACTATGAGCTGAATTTAAAAATCAGAGATCTATAGACATGCTCCAAAGTTCAGGTAAGAAAGCAAAGTTTGATTCTGAAGGGCATGGGCAATGGAGGTCACAGTGTGGGGATGCCCTGCCAGGATCACTGGGAGTGATGTGGAAAGGGTGAGCAGCCTGCAATGGGATTTAGAGGCTGGGGTATGGAAAAGTAGAGAGACAAACATATCAACAGCAGCAACTCCAAAAATAAGACAAGGTGGAGACCAAGCCCTGAGGCAACGGAAGGTTCCAGCCTATATATCAGACTGCTTTTGGCCTCAGACACCAGATGGAAATCACTGCTTTTGGCCTTAGACACCAGATGGAAATCACCTCTGAACTAGGAAAGAAAGTCCCAAGAATACTAAGAGCAAGATTCCCCTAATGCTGAATTCTCTCCCCTGATCCTAAGGGCAAGATGGTCCTGAACATTAGCTGATATTAGGCAACAGATACAGCTCAGGTGGCTCCCAATGATGAACAAGTGGCTCAGGTACAAGAAGAGGGGACAGTGGTGGTAAGAACACAGTCTCAGGAGAAAAGCAAAAGAAATATACAATTGTTTGATGGGACATATGCAATAGAATCCAAGAAAATCCTTCTTCCCTATGTCTAGAGCAGGAGTGACAGGAAAACTTGACAGAGGTGCCACCCCTATGATGCTCTGCCATGGGAAGAGAACAGGAGTTCTCTCCCCCAAAGAAATTTATGACAAAGCCCAAAAGTGCATCAGGGCTGCGGATTCTAATCTTACAGTAAAAGTGAGGAATTTTCACTACATTCCTGGATGCCAGGATGGCCCAGGAGACCTTAGAGATATCTTCAGCAGAGGGGCAGAGGGGTGTGAGCAGGGGTGGAGCTCACAGGTCTGATTCTTCTCTAGTTTCTCAGGGAGCTCCCTAGGCCATGGGGAGCTGCCCAGTCACTGTGGTGATGACTTCTGGATGGAGATGTTTACCAAGATAATTAGGTTCTGATTGTGGTTAGGAGTGAGTGATGAGTGGATGAGCAGCCCTCATCCAGCACTGACACCTGGACCACCCCACTATCCCTTAGCCATCATCCAGCAACTGGCAGCTGTCCTCATCCGGCAGCTGAGATTCTCAGGTAACCATCAGGGGATTTAGAATCAGACCAGAGTTCAAATGATGGTCCTCTACCAACTAGCTGTAGAATCTTAGAGTAATGAGTTAACCTCTCAAGCTTCAGAATGTTAGGTTGTGAGGATAAGAGAACTTATTTCGCTTAGTGTTAAGATAGACACAGTGATAACAATGACATTTTTGTCAGTTGGTATGTCTTAGGCACTGTACTGATTTATGTGAATTATCTTGTCTAAAGAGATTGTCGGCTTCATCTCGGTATCCTTAGTTTCTTTTGCCTGTTCCGAACTATTGGCTTCTGGATTCACTGGGTAGGTATTACTTATGAAATTGTCATTCTTGTGTGCTCAAGGAAATAAGCAGTTCTAGGGGGGAAAAAAGGATTTTCTTTAAAAGTGGTGTAAGAAAAATAAAGAAAATGAGACATCATGGTAACCATTGCTGATTTCCTACCGTTTCATTTTGAAGTCTAATAACGTTTTTATTCTTGGTTTTGATTGGTTTTAGTCTGTTTTTAGGTATTTGATTTCAATATGTGTGAAGGTGTGGACAGCTATTTTGAAGAAAACAAAAGTCATTATGATAGCATTATTGATTTCCTATTGACTGGTTTTGAAGACTCTCATGCTTTTGTTTGATTGCTTTTATACTATTTTTTGTATTAACTTAATGTGTGTGAAGGTATGGACAACTATTTTGAAGCAAACAAGAGACATTATGGTAGCCACTGTTGATTTCCTGTTGACTTGTTTTGAAGTCCTGTTTTTTGCATTGTTTTGCTCTGATGTGTTGTGTTCTGTTTTGTTTTGCTTTATTTTGTCTTTAAATTTAAAAAAAAAACAGTTCCTGTGTTAGGGTTCATATTTCTATTGCTGTAACAAAATGCCAGAGGCTGGATTATGTAGAAAATAAAGAGATATATTTATTTTGCAGTTTGTTCTGAAAGTTCAAGACCAGGCAGGACCATTGGTTTGATTCTGGTATGGATGCATCACATCATAGTTTATGACAAACACAGCAGGAGCCTGTGGAAGAGATAGTACAAAACAACAGAGGAAATCAGCCTTCTTTCATAACACAACACATTCTCAGGCTGTCTAACTCAGTAAGGTGAGCACTAATTTTTTCTAAGGTCAGTGCATTTCCCACTATTACTCCTTCTCAAAGGTTCCAGTGCTTCTGCATTACACACTGGGGCCCAGATTGTCAACATCTGAGTCTTTGGGGACACATTTAAACCACTCAAACCATATCTAAACCTTTATAGATTTCAGACTTTGGCCTATGCTGGATCTACTCAGCAAAGCAGGTGTGATGGTCAAACTGGGTAAAGATATTATTCTGAACCATGCCTTCAACAAGAACCCAACTCTGTATTCTGCCACACGAAGACCAGGTTCCTCAGGGAAAGCTAATGAACTAAGCCTGTTCTTTAAGCTGTGTCTGTCAAATATTTTGTCCCAGTGATGGGAAAGTAGCTAAGACATCCCTCAGTGGCCAGGCCTTGCTTAAATCAGGTGCTTTTCATGGGGCCTTCCCAAAAGCACCAGGCAAGAATCTAGTTCCCCTCTGCCTCTCCTGCTCTCTCCTAGTTTAAAGTTGTGTTTTACACCTTGTCCACGTTGATGTCATCTCAGCCATTTGTAGGTGAATCTACCTCCCCAACAAACAAGTAGACACTTATAATTCATCCTGCCCCCGTGCCAAGAGTGTAACCTACTACAGAACACAGTAAGTGTGATGCAATAGAAGGTCTAGATGTTCCTTAACATGTAACAGAGCTGGGAGCCAGAGGAAGAGAACACTTGCCCACTAAAGGGAAGGAACAGGAATCTCAGTATTTTTACTGAGGCTTGAGAGCCTTTGTGGGGACATTGGCTTTTCTGTGGGGACAAAAGAAACTGTTCTCTGTTAGCTCTGAGCAGACAATAAAATGGACTCATTACTAGGAGTCTCCACTCTATTTCTGGGTCCATCTCTGACTCTAAACTGCTGGATTATCCCTGGATTTCCAAGCTCCTTGCTCCACTAGGATTCCTCAGGCACTTACTGATAGCCTACAGCCCACTAAGACTTTCCTGATCCTGACCCTATATCTCTAAAGAGCTTTATTTTATTCACATGTGGATTTGGTGAACAAGGCCACTCAGCTGGCACCAACTGTCTCATGTAACACATGGCACTATGCAAGGAAAGCCTTGCAGGGACCTCAGGTCCTGTCCTCTGCTCTTCCTTACCTCCAAGCTCTCCTTCAAGGCTCACGGTAACTGCTGGTTGGAGGAATAAGAGAGTGTGGTCCTCCACCTGGGCAGCAGTGCATCCTACCTTGATCATTTCAGAGCTGAGTATGACACAGAACATCCTCCAGTGTCCCAGCAAGTGGCTGGCTCAGAGCCTGGGGCTCTCAGACAGGAGGACACTTCTCCTGTGGACTACTGTTTTCTCCCCTGAGTGGCACACTGGCCTCTCCCATGGTTTGGCAGAGATGTTATTTCTACCACCTCTCTCATGTCTGTTCTAGAAAATATGAAAGTTGGTTTTGAGTTCCATCTTCAACACTCATTCTCAGACAATGACAGCCTGTAGACTAACCCCTAAGTAAAGAGATTGTGGCCATGATGCATACTGAGCCCCACTTCCTCTTCCTTGCATGCAAACTGCAGTCTTCAAGCTTCTGCTAAGGGATATACTGATCTGACCCTCCAGTGCTGAACCCAAATAGAAAACCCCAGGACTCTAACCCAGAGCAGTGTGTAAGGCAGAAATGTCCAATCCGAGATAGGTTCTGCAGTGGGATAGACAAAGATGACCTGAAATGCAGGCCCACATCTGGGGAGGCATAAAATGCACAAAGAAACAGAGATGATATACTCAGCCGCTCACAGCTGGCCTGGACTTACACAACATCAACATGAAGCCACACCTGGCCTGGCCTGGCCAGCCAACAGCCTGGGCCTCAGGGGCTCTAGGTGGCCGAGCCTCAGCCTCTCCTTCCACTGCCCTGACCCTGTCTCTCTGAATCTGCTCTTTTGCCGTCAGCACCCTCCCATTTCCCCATGTTAGTTTAGTCTCAGACCCAGACCCTGTTCAATATTTGTCTCCCCAGCTCTGCTGTTTGCTCTCATTTCCATGTGTTTAACATACATATGAGCATCCTCCGCACTGGTCCCATTGCTGTCACTGACTCTTTCAGCCTCAGCCTGTGTCCCAAGGCCTCACATTCTACCAGGAAGCTGTTGGGGAGATGTACCCTAGAGCTGGCCACTTGTGCCCACCACACACACACACACACACACACACACACACACACACACACACACAGGCCTCCAATCTACTCAGCAAGGCCATAGGGTCCTCTGCTGGGCTTTGCCTCATCCCTCAAGTTGCTCTTTCTTCCTTCTGACAACATAGTACAGGTGCTCCTCAACCTAGGCATAAACTGAAGCGTGATAAGGCACAAATGCAGGCAATCCACCTACTCCACTGAGCAACGTGGCTCAATTTCAGAATCACTGACTCTTCAGAGTACACCTCAGATGTCACTGATGGTTTGGCTCCAAAATGTCCCCCCAAAGTCTCATGTGTTGAAAGTTTGATCCTCACTGTAACGATGTTTGGGGTAGGGTTTTGGGGGAATGATTGGGTCCTGAGTGCTGTAAACTTCACCAATGAATTAACCCATTGATAAGTTTATAATTGTGTGGCCTATTGGGAGGCCATGGAAACTTAGTAGGCAGAACCTAGTCAAAGGCACTAAGTCATTAGGAGCTTGATCTTAGGGACTATTATTTTGTTACTTGCCTTATTTTCACTCTCTCTGCCTTCAGTCCATCACAGCCGAGCTGCTTTGTTCTACATGATTTTCATCATGATATTCTGCTTTACCATGGGCCTAAAAGCAATGGAACCAAGTGACCATGGACTCAAACCTCTGAAACCATGAGCCAAAATAAACCTTTCTTCTTTTAAATTGATTTTTGTGAAGCATTTTGTCACAGCAACAGAAGCTGACTAGAATGCACAAAGAAACATGAAAAAAAGAAAGAAAGAAAGAAAGAAAGAAAGAAAGAAAGAAAGAAAGAAAGAAACTAGCCCAACTATCAAACTATTGAACTATCAAACTTGAGTGTTCCGTTAGCATCCATCAATCTTAGACTGCCTTCATGCCATCACCTAAAGCCAGGTGATGGTTAATCTCATTATCAACTTGATTGCCTGGAGAGAGGCCTAGGGAATTACTGAAGCACTCTTCCAGATGTCTCTGGATTTTTCTGAGTGGGTCTAGGGGATGCAGTCCTGGGTACTGGGGCTGGTCTGTCCTCCCTCTCAGGCACTTCCCCTGCTTTTGCTTCCTGGGTGCCATGAGCTGAAAAGCTTCGCTTCTTAACCATGGTATTTCTGCTTTGGACTCAGCTGACTATGGTCATAAACATGTGAAACTATGAAACAAAATAAATCTTGTCTCCTTTAAATTGTAATGTGCAAAAAGTTTGTCCCAGAAATAGGAATCTAACTAATACAGGCCAATTTGGAAGGCAAGCAGAGATGGTTGAGGGATAGATCCATGTGGAGGAGCTCACAGGAAGTGTGGGCAGAAGATATATCTAAATATTACACAATATGACAGAGTTATGAGGAGAACCCAACTCAGGCATGAGCATTAGCAAAGGCTTTTACAGTACTTTACTAGTTGATTCTTCCACGTTTAGGGAAACTCACTACTTTCAGAAGTTTTATTCTTTTATTTTCATATTCTGGGCACACATGCTTCATTCTGATACTTCCTTCTGTGAGTACATCCTTATCTTCGTCTGCTTTGTGCTGCTGCAACAGAATACTTGAGACTATGCAACCTTTGAAGAAAAGAAACGTCTTTGACTAAAATGTGATCTATCTTACCCCTTGCTCAATTACATCATACATTACTATCTGCACTAAACAAGACTGGCTTGCTTTCAACTTAGCTTCTTTTCAAGGTCAGTCTGTCCCACACCCCAACCTCCATTCCCTGCAAATCTGTGTGTCATGTTTGCACCTTGCAGGAGGCCTTTTACCTGCCAGTTCATATTTACAATGATTTTCTGAGGTCAGCAGAGAAGATATGATTGGGCGCATTTTACATAAAACAGGTCAAGTTACTTGCCTCAGTTTGTCAACGGTACAGTTTGAGGATTTCTGACTATGATCTTAGATAAATGTCCTGCACACCACCCTTCTTCCAATAGATGAATGGTCTTTTCCCTCCTAAGGTTGTTACTGGGGGCTTCTTAATGAACCCACACCCCTTTTTTAATATAAAGGTGCAGTTTATCATTCAGAAGGGTTCCTGCCTGCACTCACTCCTCGCCTTCCAGACCTGAAAACCCAGCTAGCTCAGCCCGTTAAGCAGACCCTAGGGCTGGGCTATGCCTTGTCCATCTGGCTTCTCATTAGCCTCTGGTGAGGCCATGCAAGCTCTGTGAGTTGCCACATGAGGCTTCCTGCTACGGCTGCCATTCTGTTTACTTGGTGAGATTATCTGGAAAATGACTTCTTTCCTTGGCATCCAGAAATAGTTCTTGATGTTATCCTAAAAAGACAACTTTGGAGCCAAAATTTAGAATAAAGCTGAATACCAGTCAATGCCTGCCTGACTGCCTCCAAGGGAAAGCAGGAAATATCCTTATAGAAGCTGCAATCGTACATTATCATACGCAGGGCTGGGGGGGGGGTCAGGCATTGAAACACCACTGAACTGAGAGGCAGAAAACCTTTTTTCCCAGTTCCAGCTCTAGCCACAGTATGAAAATACTTGGAGCACCATGTTGCTTTGGAGGTTGGCTTCTTCATCTAGGGAAATGGAGTCGTCCTTATTTGCACATTCACATCACAAGACAAAGAAGGAGTAACAAGAACACCTGTCATGTATCGAGCACCTAATATGTGCCGTGCACTACACTGAATATTTTGCATCTTTAAGTTATTTGAATTTAACAACAGTGTTGGGAAAGAAGTGTTTCCCTATTTAAATAACCACGAACCCAACACTTAGTGAGGGTAAAGTAGGCTGCCCAGCATGCAGCATGCTAGTGGTTAGAGCTGGGAGGCAAAATCAGCATTCTCTGCAGTGAAGTCGGCTAAGAGCGTTTGTTCTTACCTGCTTTAAACATTCCTTAAAATAAGATGATGTGAAAGGAAAAGAGGGAGGCCGGTGCTGCACATCAGCCTGGCAATCATGAAGGCTCTGTCTTCAACCGTAGATTAATCCATTGACGAGAGCATAATTTAGTGCCATTTTTAGATGGCAGTAGAAACAGTCTCTTCCTCCATGATTCTTTCTGTCTTTTTCTCTGATTCCTGGCTTACATGTGATGAGCAGATTTTCTCCACCACACCCTTCTGCCATGATGCTTCTGCCCCATCTCAGGCCTTAAAACAATAGGCCAGCTGACCATGGACTAAAACATCTGAAATCGTAAGCCAAAATAAACTTTTCCTTGCTTAAGCTCTTTAGGTCAGGTACTTTGCCACATGACAAAATGCTAATAGACACAAGGGGGAGGGGAGGGCATCTCACACCCTCACACACCCTAGCCTACCTGCCAGATCCACCTACATAAACCCTTGCCTACATATGGAGCAACCAAAATTCATAGCCTCCCTGGGAGGCTACAGATGGCTCATTTTTGCTTTCTTTCCATTTCTTAAGAGTACTGTGCATGAATTTTTTAAAATAAAATTGACTTAAATCGATTCTATTTAAATTTTATTTTAAAGGTTTCACAAAGCTACTTAGGAGAGCTGCAGTCTCTGTATGTCTTCAAAGCCAGTCAGATACTGTACTGAACTTACACAGCACTGCTATGGGTCATCAAGTTTGCTCTTTCCAAGTCTAACATTCTATATGCTGTCAACTCTCGATTCTTCTCTTGCAAACTTTGTGAATGGCTCACACTTAAAATCATGGTCTCTTCATGTCCAGAACCAAAATTTTACTTTTCACCTAATGTATTCCTCCCAACCTGAATTCTGAGCTCATGTGTATCTCCACCTATCTGAGAGCACCCCTCCCCCAACACAGAATAAGTTCTCTTAACTCTGCCACTATTCAACACCTTTCTGCCATTGAAATCTCACTGTGACTCAGTTTTCTCTTGATTACAAACTGCCATATATTCTTCCCATAGCTGTTGTGACAATGACATTAAAGATGCCACACAATGGGTCACGTAATTCTTGGTCCTTGTGGTCACTCTGCTGAGAGGCACTTGAGATTAGACTCTTTTCCACCCTTCAAAAGCTAAGTCAGGAAACAAGTTTAGTTGACTACCTCAGTTTTCCTTGCTTACATTATCTGACCCACTCCCCAGTCCCACTCTTTACCTGCTGAACTCATCCTAATTATCTCTGTCCTCCTGTAAATGTCAGATTATCTGAGAAACTTCTCTGGCTGCTCTCAGTCTCTTAGGTGTCTGCTTTAAAAGACCACAAAGCATAATCATGTCATAACCATCCCTGTGCAGTGTGATTATCTGTGTTTTACCCATCAACCTGTGGGCTCTGCAAAGGCCAAGATCACAGTTTCCTGGGTATCACTGTATGTTCAGAGCCTAGCAGAGTGGCTGGCACATAGTGAGTACAGAAAATGCACAAATGCACCTGCATGTTTTGTCACCTGCTCCAGGATGGCCCAGGAATAAGAATAAGCAAGCACTTTTATGTCTCTCAGCTTCCATTTCCTTATCTGAAAAAAACAGTGTGAATTAGCTGTTCTCAACCATTCTTTTCTGCACAATAATCTACAGTTCCGTGATTCTAAATAAAGTAATCCATTGAAAGAGGAGGGGAAACAGCCCCTCTTTAACCAGTAGAGAGACTATGCTGATGGTGACTGCTATTATTCCACATGGTTTTTCTAAGCTGTGCATTTGGGCAAAAAGAGTTCCACCCTCTTCCCAAAAGCCAAAGAATAGCCTTGCCCCAGAATGCCCATGGATCTGCAGCCCTGCCACAGAGTCCCCTGGGTGTGGTCTGTTCTTTTGTCTTTCCTCACAAGGGCCTTGGGAAATAGCTGGTGACTCCTCCTCTCTGACATCTGAATACCAGCCAAGCTGTGTGCATGGGTCTCTGCCTTTTCAGTCAGTCTATGATGACCTTACTGAATCTTCTCATCTGGGCTGTTGGTTTTGAGGATCTTTTTGTTTTTTAAAAAGAAAGAATCAAAAATCAATAATGTAAAAAAAAACAAGAAAACACTAACAGAGAAGACAAGCCAGACAGTCCACCTGAAGTTTAAATTAGAATACAACGCTTTAATGCTCCCAAAGAGCAGACTATTGTTTCTTATCAGATTTCCCCTTGAATGAGCAATTGTGAAGCCAGCCTGTCCAGAGGAATGAGTTGTCATTCCGCCAGATGAGCAAACACCATCGATTTTAATGTGTGCGATGGAAACAAACAACACAAGCTCTCCCTCTACACGCCCCACACCAGACACTATTCAGCAGGATGCTGCCCCTGATTTGTTAAGTGTCCAGGCAAAAGCATTAGCAAGAGATGGCAGGGGAGATCCAGGCCTGGATGGAGGGAAGACTGGCCTCAGAGATCCCATAGGAGAAAAATGTTGCTTTGTCCAACGTGGAGAGCCATGAGGGAAGGGCCTAGAGACAAGAAGTCTTGATCCTTTTGAGATTTAGAAGGAAAGAGCCAACACGTCATCTCCTGGAATTCTGCAAACAGCTATTACCTGAGATATCTGCAGTGGCCAGTGGGGAAACAGCAATGGTGAGAGCTGCTGTAGTGCCCTTGTGTCCCATATCCAAATGCAACAGCTCCAAGCCAGGAGAGTGGCCCTAACAAGAGTTCACACCCAAGCAAAGTACCACATGTCTATAATCTCATCACCCTGAGATGCTGAGGTAGGGGATCTCAAGTTCAAACCCAGACTGAGCAATTTAAGGACTTAATGAGACCCTGTGTCAAATTAAAAATTAAAGTTAAAACAGCACTGTAGCTGAGTGCAAAGGCCCTGGAACTCAATATTCAGTACTTTAAAAAAAGGAAATAAAAGAAAAGAAAGTTTGCTTTGGAGCCTTTGTTAGTCATCATTCATTATTAGAAAGAAGAGGTCTACAGATAGACAGAGCAAAGCAAAGGGCCTGCCTCATGGCCTTCTAAGAAGAATCCGTGGCCTGCCATTACTAATAATCCCTACTGAATACTCCGAAGATTTTCTCTTCAAAGACCATGACCTTAGGTTGGTGGCCTTCTGTGTTTACTTGGTTAGTTAGTAGACATTAAATAAATATTTATACAATTCCCCAGCTAGTGTTCTAAATCAATTCAGTAGGCAACTAAATAAACCCACTACAACAATCTTAGTAGGGAAGGGGGGGACCTGGGAGGAACTAACAGTTACCAGATGTCACAGGATTGGATACATCCTGGGACACAGATTTCAAACAGTGATGATCAAGTTCTCACCACCTGAACTTCCTCGAAGAGTTTCTTGTCCTTATACTCAGGGAAAAGAAGAGAATTGTCTTTGGTGAGAGAGGCCTGGGTCTGGGAGCTCAGCTCCAGCATGTGAATTTCTTATTAACAATACGTAATGATGATATAACCCATTATTTGAATAACACTTGGGAGTTCTAACTGCTTTTCTGTCTACCTTTGCAGTCTTCAGGGGGTGGCAGTGAGACGCTGAGAGCCCCCAAGAACTGGATGATGAGAGAATACAATTGTCCCCTGAGAGTTAAACCTGGTAAAATCCACACACAATGGAAATGATTAGGTAACCATGAAAATAAATGCAGAGATTATCTATAATTGTGAGACTGAAGTGTTTTTGGGAACACCCAAAACTCCAGTCAAGGTGATCTGGGAGCAAACTCAGGGAGGTAAAATTGTAGTGAGATTGTAATTTGGTAAGGAGGAACGTAATCAATTGTATTGTGCCTTCCTGGGAGAGAGACCTCTTCTCTGGCTGCCTGATCAGGCTGGGACAGGTGTCTGTCTGTCCGACAGGCAGACACCTGTGGTGAAGACAGGTGCATCTGTCTGTCAAAGCCAGTAAATATTTGGACCATAAGATTATTTTCTATGGTTCTGATTCTGTGATCCTGCCATTGCTCTGATGTGTTGTTTTTCCCATGCACCTTGCCCACAGAGAAAGGATGGGCTGGAGGGGCCCAAGTGACTTTGGCCCAGTCCATCTTGTACTCGTACCATTTCACCATATGCCTCTTGAGGCTCTTATTAATGTGAGCCAATCATTCTGAGTTCAGTTAACAGGACAGGACTGATGAGTGTCCAAAGCTGAGGTCTCGGGCCTTGAATTGCAGGAATTTGTTGAGGAAAATGGCAGCCATAGGCCTGAGACCTGGTTTTCACAGACCACACTCCCCACACAGGGAAAGATAGTATAGAACTGACCTCCTTTTTCAGAAAGGCAGAACTTCATGAGTTTAGTTTCCAGCATACACTTTGATTTTATTATTACTTCTCCTATTTATCAATGAGAAATGAAGTTTAAGGTCGAAGCATGTGTGTTTCAACTTTTCCCAGCCGGGAAGCTCCCTTGATGCAGACAGATCCCTTTATACCACAGCAAGAGATGATTTCTAAAGATCCCTTTCAGTCCAGAAGGCTCAGGCAAGTGCTCCCCTCCAGCCTTTGCAAAGGGATTGACCAAAATGGAGGGCCAAGGAAAACTCCTCATTCATATGTTCTTTTTTAAAATAATTCAAAAGGAGGCACTTCCTGAACACCTCTGCCATTTCCTATTGCACATTCTGGCTGCCTGCAGCATGTGGATCCCCAGATTTACCACTGACTTTGCCCTTGCATTCTTGTTGCTAGGAAATGGGAAGCCTGGTCACAAGGACTCTGTCAGCTTCCCCTCAGATTCTTTTCCCTTCGGCACACTGAAGTGATTTTATCCTTGAACCTGGAGACCTGGATGGAGCCTCTTAGGTAGAGAATGGTACAAAGATTGTTTCCCTGTGCCAAGGAAAAGGACGATCAGGAGGACAGGACAACCAAAGGCTTCCAGCCACTCTGAGATGGGGTGGTGGGACAAGTCTTACCTTTCATTCTCTTTCCTAGAAGCTTTCCCCTGGTTAAGAAACACTCACTTAGGAACTTCCCTAGGAGATATAACACTGAAGTCACATTTTTTTTCCATCTCTGGAACTCTTCTCTTAGATAATTGTCCCTCAGGACTATCCCCAATGTCCAGGTTTGCCCTTGGCCAAAGAACACCTTACTGGAGTCATGAAGGCTGCACAAACAGGGACTGTGACACAGCAAGCCAGGTGCAGTGTTGTGCCTCCATGTCCTCTAGGTCATGATTCCAACCACACACTCTTAGTGCTCTGTTCAGACCAGGATTCTTGTTTCTCTCCCTAAATAGCCTCTCTCCCCAAATCCCATCATTTCTCCCTAATCAACTACTTTTTCCAATTCTTTTAGTTACCTTTCTCTTGTTGCTGAGACAAAATATCCAACACCAAAGTAAAAGGGGGAAAGGTTTATTTAGTGTACAGTTTGTAGAAGTTTCAGTCCACAATCAGCTGGATCCAAGGAAAGGTGGCCCATGGCAGAGAGGCAACAGTTCATTATGGGGGAAGATACCAAAGGCCAAAGAGAGAAATGGGGAGCAAAACCACATTTCATCCTTTATATTGTATGCAGGCTCCCCATCCTAGGGCTAGTGTAGCACTCACAACCCAAACCCAGCATTAGACCACAAACCAATCACAAACTCTAGATTCAGCTGCTTCTGGAAAACCCACTCCTATGGCCACATGAGGCTTTAGGGGGCCTCCAGACACAAACCATAACACCAATCTATTATCTTCCTTTCTTTCCCCACTCCTGGACAGTTTACCATTGTCTTAACTTTCCCATTCTACCTCCATTTTTTAAAGCCTCAGGCAGATCCCAAATTGAAAACTCCAAGTGCTGACCCTGCTCCCTGACCTGAGTTAGCATCACTCTACCACCTCTTAAAAGCATTTGTGCTTGACCTGCAAGAGATCTTCCTTGTGACTCATTTATTTATTTGTGAAAAATAAGGTTCCAATTATGGTATACCTATACAGCAGAATGTAATGTAGCCATTTAAAATAATGGGGTAGCAGAAAACTTAATGAGGTGGAAAAATGCTCACAACAATACATTTAGAAACAAAAAGAAGGGTGCAAAACAGAGTATTTGAATTTTTATAACAAATGCTTGCATTTTTATATAACAATATGTGTGTGTTTAAGAATACATGGCTGAGAATGTGTGTGCCTGACCATTCACAGCGGTCATCCCACCTCTGGCAGTGAAATGATAGTGGAAAAGCGATGCCTATTTCTTTGGACTTCTCTGTGCTTTCTAATTTAAGGGCTAAATACTACTTTTTATAGGAAAAAAAAGTAAGTGTGAGATTTTTCTTCTGGAGACACCAGCCAAAAGCTTTTTCCACTCCCCGTTCTTTCCCTTGGCCTTTCTATGTTTGTTCACATTGGCAAATTTAGCTGTTATTCTCAGCAAATGAACTAACTGAAGCAAGGCTCACTTTATATTAGCAGGCTGTGGTCAGCACCAAGCAAGGTTTCCTTCAATTCCCCAAAGCCACGGCTACAGGACGCTTAGGTCTGCCCAGCTGGTCCCAAAGACAAACAAGGCTACTGCCAGAATTCTTTCATATAACTGGAATCTTCTCTTTGCCTGGCAGAGCTAGTGCGTTATTGTGGATAATAGCATGGATTATTTTATTCCTAGGTTGACAACTTGGGTTGAAGTTTGTTCTCTGCCACTTACTATGACTATTGACTTTCTAAGCCTTGGTTTCCCATCTGGAAATGAGAATAATGACAACATCCACTAACAGGACTGTTTTGAAAACTACATGACCAAATACAAACAAGTGCTTATCACAGTACTTTGACTTACAGCAAGTATTCAGCAGATGGGGATCATTATTAAGACCTCAACAACCCTCCTTAGAGGAAGAATATTCTGAGTTATGTTTACTCTCATGTGCTTGACTCTGAGTACAGAAAGCAGGTGTTGACAGCTCACAGAGGTCAAAGGGGAATGGACTGAGCTACAATACTGCCCTGTATGACTTCTGTCTCAGGAGTACTCACAGGGTACCTGCCCCGGTTAAGCACCTTCAAAAGGACCCTTCTTAAAATGCTCCTACACTTTGACCTTTCCTTCAACCTTTTGTCTACCTTTGCTGTGTCCTAATAGCAGATCACTTTCAGCAATTTGCTGAAAACTACCAGAGTTTCTGGCCTTTGGTTCAGTAAGGCAAAATACAGGGTTAAAACTAAATTTCATCCCCATTCACCCTGATGTTCAATGCAATAGATATTTGAACCCTCCTTACATATACATACTGGGTCATTATCAAGGTTTTGCCAGGTCCTTTTCAGTGACCAACTAGGCTTACTTCCTGGGACAACTCCATGCCATGGCAGAGCATGCCATTAAATCTAAATAGGAGTGTTTTTTTTTTTTTTCTTATATTGAACCTAAGTCTCTCCCTCCTCACCTCCCTTCTCCCTCTTATTTCCCCTCCCCTCCCCCTCTCCCCCATAGCTTTCTGATTATGGTCCTACTTCTAACACTTGAGTGAAAATAAATCCAAAAAATTCATCCCATCTCATTCTTTCAAATGTCTGCAATTACAGACTACATGTTTTTCTCAGTTTATTTTTTGTGGGGGCAAGACATCACCATCTTTCCAAATACTATTCTATCTGTAAAATTTTCTTGTTTTTCATTAGTCTAAATTCTCTTCTCTCAAGCTGGTCTAGCATAGAATGGTGTGCAGAGCACCATTTGCACAAGATATAGTAAAATTACAGCCTCTAAAGACACTCAGTTTCTTTCATGTGACCAAGAATTTGTTTGTCTTTGGATGATCACCACGAATACTGTGCATTAAATCCCAGAGACACGTGTGTATATATACATATGTGTATACATACACAGGAGGAGTGATTAAAAAGAAAAATAAATGTCTTTACAAGGTATGATAAAAAATAGGGTGGAGTGCCATTCAATGGGAAGACAGACCTGTAAAAACATTGCTGTGTATCCTCATGCACCTTATTCACTGAAGCTGACACCAACTAACTTCTGACTTCCTTAAATTCAAAATGACTGTGAAAGGTAAACATTTTGAATTGATTTGAAACATCAAGGCACTCATGACAATGCAACTAGGGAACACACACACACACACACACACACACACACACACACACCTTTCAGAACCACTTCAGAAAGTTGCAAAAACCGTGGGATATGTGTGTTGTAGGTAAGGGAGAGTACTTTGAGGGAGATTAATGAAGTTGTGTCTCTTAGTGTAATAAATTATCCTATTTTTCAATCATTCTACATATGCATGTATGTGTACCCACATATACAAGTGTGTACATAATTTCCTCACAACTACCACTTCTACATTATAACAATCTTCTCCTATGTAATACTATTCTTCTAAACCTACTATAGGTTATTACATTCTGTTTGGTCAAATTTTATCATTTTAAATTCATTCCAATCTTTCAGCTTGAGAACTTTAACAGACCTGATTCTGTCATTCAGAATATTTGCTAATGATCCCAAATTCATGTCAGCCACGAATTTGATGACTATGACTTCTGTCTTCATAGAAGTCATTGGCTAAAATTTTGACTAGCACTAAGCTTAAATTAGTGCCTTGGGGAAGTTCACTAGAAACTTCTCTCCAATTTATAATTGATCTGAATTCTTGGGTCCTTCTCTAACTTATTATCTGCCTAAGAATTCTCTTACTCTTTCTTCATACATCTTGGGGTATGATATGATATGGTATATGTTATGATCTTCTGAGGTTTTTTTTCAGAATAGAGATTGAAATCCAAAAATACACTTTCCTAATCTACCAATGTAAAAATCTTTACAGAAAACAGAAAGGAAGGAAGAAAAGGAGGGAGAGAGGAAGGAAAGAAGGAAGAAAGGAAGGAAGAGAAAGACAGATCTGACATGACATATTCTTAAATAACTCACTTTGAACTTAAGAATTTTGTACTTACTTTTCTGGATACCCTCAGATGATCACATTTTATAATCCATTTTGTAATTTTTAAAAATGTCTTGTTCTCTCTTTGAAAACTGGCTTGATACTGGTGCTCGAGTGTCCCAAAAATTCATTATGCTCCAAATCTCTCTAAAACCATAACAGCCACCTGAAGAATGCAAATGAAACAGCTGTGAAGCGTAAGGTGCTAAGTCCATGAGGCTTTACTATGTTTACACAAATCAGACATCTTGTCATTTATTTACTTATAATAAACTTACTCATTAGAGTGCAAGGCAAGTAAATATACAAAAGGATTAAAGAAAATGCTGGAAAATAAATCTGTTACTTCCAGTTTGGGATCTAATTTTTTAACTATAACCCCAAAGACACCAACACCTGAAGGTGAAAGGCTGATACACAGGAAAATAGATGTACCTCAAAGCCGTAATGTTAAGTGAAATAAATCAGACACACAAACTTAGACATCACATAACTTCTCCTATATGAGAAACCAAAAGTATAAATAATATGAAAAAATAAAATAAAAGGAGGAAACAGGATGATCGATCTTTTGCAAGTAGACAGGGAATCTAGAGAAGAAGGAAGGGAGGAGAAGAAAGGAGAATAAAAAGAATTAAATACGGGTACTTAATTCCTAAGATTAATGCTAATGATACGTATTTCAAACGTGCTAAGAAGGAAAAGAATACATGTGGGACAACTCTGAAGAGCCAGCTCTGCTCCCTGCCCCCTTTGGTGATGCTGAGGCTTTAGCTACAACTGTGTCACAGTTTGGAGGCTTCTTCAGCCTGCTCCTGCACCCCCTCCCCCCAACTCCCACAGGTATGGCTCCCAAAAGCACAATCCAGGAGACTTCTGCATCCAAACTTCCATCTCAAAGTCTGTTTTCAGGGAAATTGACCTAACACAGTTGGTATCAAGACATAGAGTTTAAAACATGGTTTGGGAGCTCCATCACCCTCTCTGTGGACTCAGCTGGAGGTGAGGCTCCACTCATAGTGGTTTCGGGAGTCCTAATGGCTTCTAGAATACTGTATTGGCACAGTTATTAAAATTTTTCCTGGTGGTGAACTGGAGATACTTGTGGGAAGGGATTTATTATCAGGGTAAAAAATATTTATTACTAGGGTAGGAAAATGTTTAGAGGAATTTGAATTCCTGGTTCAGAAGTCTGCAGTACTGAGGTCAGATAATTTTGGTCTTAGGAGAGAATATCTGTGTTAATAAACTCAAGAACAGTGAACCTCTAGAATCCCCTAACATCTGTAGAACTGTCACACTCCTTGTTAGAGACAGATTCTCCCCTGCCTCTTACTTAAAAGTATAGCAAAGGACTCTTTGAAAAAGATACAGGCTACACTCAGGACGTAACCCTGCCACTATGTGAGATATAAAATCAATAGTTAAGGTCACATTTCAGTATAACCCAACTGGGGAAGTGCCAGGTTTACCAAGGAAACAAAGGGACTCATTTTCAAAGGTGCTGAAGGATGTGGCCCTTCTGCAGTAGCAATGGCTGAAAGATAACACACTAGGCCAGTTCCCGACATGAGTGGCAGAATATGAAGCTGGATAAGAAAGAGTTTCTTGATAAAGGAGTATGCTCTCAGGACATAGAATTTAACACTGTGTCAAGTATTGTGGGAATTGCTGCTAATATATATATATTTAAAAGTCTCTTGAAAAAAGACATGGTTCTACCATGAAATACAAATGACAAAACTGTAGTGGCAGGTGATGCAAAAATTGATATCAAAGCTCAGAGAGGCTTCCAGAATAGACACACTATGCAAAGCAGGAAAAAATCCATCTGCTGACTATGTTCCACAGGAAGGCACGGAGGATGCGTCATTTAATAAAACGATGAGGAGTGCATAACGGTGAGTGCTGTAGACCGAATTGTGTTTCACCAAAAGCCCTGTATTGAATCCCTAACCTCCAGGCTGACTATGTTTGCAGACAGGCCCTTGAGTAGGTAAATGAGGTTAAATGAAGTCTTAAAGGTGGGGTATTAAGCCCAGATAATTATAAGAAGAAACACAAGAGAGCTCACAGTAAGAAGGTAACTTTTCGTAAATAGAATTGGGGAACAAAAAAAGCTCTTACCCAGAAACTGAATTGACTAGAATCTTGATGTTGGACTCATGAAATTATGAGAAAATAAATATCTATTGTTTAAACCACTCAATGGCATTTTGCTATGGAATTTCAGAGCTGACTGATACAGATAGTTACCTAAATTCTTGATAGATTCATTGGCAGCTGTCCTCTGCATGCAAGGGCTTATAAGCAGAGAAGCTATTATGGAGCTAAATTTCCTAGCATAACAGGAATGGCAGAGTCAATGAAATAGCAGAGGCCAGGTGGCGGCATTTTACTATCTAAAGCAAGGAGAATGCAGTGTCATACTGATCGACAAGGTCAGTGTGGCAGCCAAATGAAGGCCTGACCTGCGAGAGTTGTAAAGATTAACAGACTTGTCACATTACCACAAATTTTAGGGACCCAGTGTCTGGGGCATGCCAAGACATTCCCTCTAACATAAAGGGCAAATTATTGTTTCTCCCATAGCCTGACAATAAGAAGGCACAGTGTTTAACAAGCCTGTTCTGGTGCTGAGTGGAGCACGTGCCACCTGGGCAATAGTGCAACAATCCATTGCATGGCCAAATGCAGCCCAGAGCAGGAGAGAGCTCTGCAGCAGGTCAGGCAGATGACCAGCAGCCTTAAGGCCTGTGTTCTAGATGCAGCTGACTCTGATCCTGGAGATATTTGTGTATCTTATCACTTTCCGCAAATAAAAGGAGAAGTGGTTTATTTTGGGTTACATACAATTTCAGTCCATGGTTGGCTGGTTCTAAGGCAAAACAGCATGACAGAAGGGTCTTGTGCCTGACAGCTGCTTGTGTAATGGCACACAGGAAGCAGAGAAAGAAGGTAAGAAATCCTTCTGCTTCATGTTCCTAGTGTCCCTCCTCTTCTGACTAGACTCCACTTAACAGCATGCTCAGCTTCTAATGTCACTAGTGGATGAATCCACTAGGAAGTATAGCACCCCCAGTCTTCCAAAATACCCACCTTTGCATGCATGCATAAGAATTAGAAAGGGAGCATTCTAGATCTAAATCCTAACACTGCAGGTACAAAAGAGTCTATGTGGAGTTTACAGCAAATCTTAGTAGGAGAATCAAATGCAGATCTCTTGGGTTCTATAGCAAGGTCACGCTACGTACAGCAGAGACCAAAAACAATTTATAGGTTTAATGCTCACAGAAACTAAACATGATCATTGGACATCAAGTAATCTTGCAGCCAGAATGGCCCTTCAAGAACAGCTCTATCAGATCCACAGATAATAAGTTTTTTTGACTCAGCAGCAAACCAGTTGAGTGTGGAAGTAATTCAGAGTCAGGTGCAAGCAAGCCAGAGGGCTTACGTACGTGCAGAAGCCGGTGGGCCAGACTCCTCCGCGTCCATGTTACACTGGCATCTCTTTCAGCTCACACAGCACCACTCTTTGCTTGTAGTGCATCTGGACAACAACTACCTGATACAGGAAAAAAAATAAATAAAAGATTGAACATGGTCATGGATGGGTTGGCTTGGTGTATGAGTTTCAACTGCAAATAGACTTTTGGTGCACTACAGCCCACTCAGCCTTGATCTAAAAGAGCAATGAAGAGAATTCGTATCAGCAGGCAGGAGTTTTAAGTGACACACCTCATTGTCTACTACCACTGGAATGAGCAGTGACCTGAAATGAGACAACATATGGCCTAAAGAACAGTAACGGGTGTTATGACCAGTTGGTTAAGGGTTTGCTAAAGAAACAAGCAAATTAGAAAATTGGGGCAAGATAGAATGATGAAGAAGGTGAGGGAGTCATCAATGGCCCATAATGTGAACTGAAAAGTGACCCACAGCATGAATACCTTCCTATTATGTGTTAATGTCCTCCAGAGAGGACACTCCACTGAGAAGCTGTAAGTAGTTATAAAGAGATTAGTCCCAGGATCCTCCCTGCAAATACCAAAATCTATAGATGATCAAGTCACTCACACAAAATGATATATTACTTGCTTACAACCTACACACCTTTTCCATATTCTTGAAATCACCTCTAGATCACTTATTATACCCAATAAATGTAAATGATATGTGAATAGCTGGTAGACTCTACTGGTTAGAATATAATGATCCCCAAAATGTCTGCACATGTGAATATTTTTGCTCTGGTTGAGTCCATAGATATAGCACCCACAGATATTGAGGGGCAACTGCATCTACAAAGACCAAGTAAGCCAGTTAACATCAACCAGGCTCTCTGTTGACAGTATCTCAGCTGAGACAATAGGTGGGCAAACAGAATGAACAGAAAGGGGCGGCAGGAATGAGTGCTGTGCACTGGCTTAACAGTGTGAGCTCACACTTAGCTGAGTTAGTTCTTGAACCTTCAGACATCCAACGTGCCATCAACAGAGACAAATGTTATGTCTCCATTAGAGTAGCATCCCGAAAGAGGAACCTGAAAATTACATTGTACTCTGTTCACCTTGGAGAGGCAAATGTTCATCTTGATAGTATTAAAATTCATCCTAGAAGTGGGGATTGCCTTTACTACCCACAAACCCTCAGTCGGCACACCTTGTTAATGCTGTCAGTGTTCACTACAGCAACACGGGATCCTGTGTAACATCACATCAGACCAGGAGTTCCTTTATTGCAAAAGAGGGCATGTAGCCACGAGACATGCTTGTCCTATTTCTATACCTCAGAGAACTGCCAACATGACAGGGCAATAAAATGGCCATTCAAAGACAGAGAGGAGGTGTCAGCCTGGCTGGGATACTCTCAAACAATATGGACTCTTTTTCCCAAAGAACAGTGAGATGCCACATTGCTTCAGTCAATAACCATTTTATATATATTCATATGGAAATGTGTCAAGAGGAGCAGCAGTTGGAGCGGTCCTACTTACCAGCAGAGTTAGTTACATTTTGTGCTTTCTGAGGTGAAAGCTTCATCTGAGAACAGAGAAAGAATTACACTAAAACTAAGGTCACTCTGCCTTATGGTTACTTTGGGCTTACTGTACCTCAGGAGCAGTAGGCAAGCAAAGCAATCATCACCCAGAGGTTTAATCCTATCATTCAGGAGACAATGTAGACAGAGAAATACTTTGTTTCTCTACTGTTGTCTTTGGTTTTAGTTTTGCTTGCAGCACTGGGGGTTGAACTCAGTGCAGCTTCACACTGAGTTGCATCTCCAATGCATTTTTTTTTTTGAGATGGGTATCAGCTAAGTTTAAATCACCAAGTTGCTCAGACTAAGCTCAAATTGCAATCCTCCTGCCTCAGGCTACCAGAGAACTGGGATCACAGGTAAGTGGCACCACACCTGGTTCTCCAGTGGAGTTTTTAGTGACATTTTCCTATGCAATTTTGACAGTAAAATAAGCTGTGAAGGATCTGTGGCCTAAGAGGAGGGAGTTAGGTGAGCAGAGGTTTAGACCCCTCAAGGGTCACTTCACTAGGTGGGTCACACATATATGCTTATGCAGACAAAGGGAAATCTGAAATACAGGTAGGGCAACAATAAATTTCTTCAGAAAATGAGACCCGCCAGTCTTAGAGGAGCTGCCTATAGACAGGAGAAAGATCTAAACAGTACAATATGTGTACTGTAGTGTGTCATCTCGCTCAGGACCCAGGCTCTTCACCTCCAGCTGGGAATATTAGCTGCCAAGGCTGGAAGCTGAGTGACTTGTTAGGAATTGCCCTTAGGCAAGGTTCAAGTTGGCCATTCTCACTTTTTGGAGGCAACCTCTATCCAATGACTAACAGACAAGGAAGTACAGTGGCCAAAATTCTTGCTTTATTCTGGGGAAATCCCAGAGCTTGTTATAAGGTTGGCCAAAGCCTTTGTTACAGTGACATCACAATTCAAGTTCTTCCTCTCCCCACTCCAGATCTACCTCTTTTAGAGGTGTTCCAGAGACCATTCCCCAGTAATGCTCCATGCACGAATCCCCACCTCAGAATCACTTTCCAGGAAACCTGACCTAAGACAGTAGTCATTGTTTATTATCACACATACCAAATTTATCCATTTTTTTTTCTACGACACTCAGATGCTTGGATGTGGGCACTGAAAAAGTGAGACATTTTTCAAGGTAAGTAGAATTTAAAAAATTAAGAAACATGATATGAAGTTATCCAAAAATAGATGGATTAAAGTCGTGTAGTGAGAGAGTGAAGCTCGACAAAGAGAGAAGATGAAAGCAGAAGGTAAGTGATGGAACAGGGTTCAAAGTTCTGGATCGGCACTCCTGTGAAGTGGAAGGGATTGGGCAATGGAAATAGAAGCATGGCTGGATTATTACTGAAGTGAATTTACGATAGTGTAGGTAGAGGACTTCCTGGCAAGGATGTGAGCCCGCATCTTAAAATAGAGATAAGACTCAACTGAAGTAAAGAGGGTCATTGGGCATGAAAAGTTCGTTCAGACATGTACTGGCTGGCCCATTTGAATGTGGACTTTGCTTGGGACACTGCAGGAAAGTGAAAGATGGTGAACCAAGTGCTAAGGTGCTTCCCAAATGATTACACTGAGATGGGGGGGGGGCGTCTCATGGTATGGTATTTGATTGAGCCTTAAAGTTTAGAAAATTTTCAAAAGAGTGGCAGATAGACTGGAAGTGGCAATGAATAGTGAAGAGATTGCAACTCTGAGATATAAGGGGAAGAAGAAGAAAGATCTCAATCTGACCAAAGACTGCTAAATTTTGATTAATGAGGGGTAAGGAGAACTGAAGCAAATGAGTTAACACCTGTTATCCACAGCCGTACACTGTCAGTGACGGGGTCAGGTTCTGAACCCAGGCACTGTAACTCTGGAGCTCACACACTCAACCCTCTTCACTTCACAATGAAAATTTAAACAAAATGAGCACCTTATATTGAGGTCCTTCTTGCTGTTGTGTTAAGTATACTTTTATAAGTGCACAGTGGTCACATAAGTTTAGGAAATGCTAAAATTAGCTCTTGCATCATTGTGTCAATAAAAGACACCACTTGGTAAGTGATGCCAGGCTTGGCATCACAGAGAAGATGCAATTTAAAATAATCATATGCCTAACAGGCCCAGATCCAAAAGATCTTCATTTCACTGTTGTCAATTTGAGAAGTTTGTGTGCATTCTTTATCTGTATTCTCAAGGACTTGAAGACCCTCAGATTGCTTGCCTAAGGCCACCTGCTATGATCTCCAGTATGATGATGCCACCTCTCGATGCTTCCAATCTCTTCTTCTATATTCTGTCAATGCATCGCTGATCAAATTCTGTATTTTAAGGGTATTTCCAGTGGACCAGATCACTAACACTGTTATTAATCCTTATGGTCCTTTTTCTTTCTTTCTTTCTTTCTTTCTTTCTTTCTTTCTTTCTTTCTTTCTTTCTTTCCTTTCTTTTTTTCTTTCTTTCTTTCTTCCTTTCTTTCTTTCTTTCTTCCTATCTTTCTTTCTTTCTTTCTTTCTTCCTTCCTTCCTTCCTTCCTTCCTTCCCTCCTTCCTTTCTTATTTATTTGGTTTTTTGAGATGGGATCTTGTTGGCTGGCCTTGAACTCACTATAAAGCCTAGGCTAACTTCAAACTCACAGCAGTCCTCTTTTCTCAGCCTCCTGAGTACAGGTATAACATGTATGCACACCACACCTGGCTTGTGTTCCTGTTTTTAGTAGTTATGTATTTTGCTTTTTGTTTTTTGATTTGAGAAAAACTATATTATACAAAAATTGTAAGACATCTTATTTATGAATCTTTAATAGGTACAAAGAGCACTTTTTACCTGAGAAAGTAAAATATGATATTAAATAAATTTGATCCTTCTTTTCTTAAAATTGAATCTATCATTGAAATTACTTAGAGTTGTTTTAATATTAAAAATTGTTATGTGTGTATTAAAGATAGAATAGATATTCAGACTAGAACAAATGCATATATAGAATATTTTAATTGACTTACTGTATTATCTCTATCTGAGAAATTTGAAGTCATCTGATACCTAGTAACCAAAAATGCAGTTTCTCAGGGCAATGGACATGTGATGATGGAATTTCTGGCTTCACTCTAGAACACTCAGGATTCATGTTTGAACAGGTCAGACACTTACAGTTGTCTTGAAATCTTAGCATTTCCATCAGCATTTGAGACCCACCCTGTTATTGCTTCCACATAATCAGTCCCTTAAGATAACAAAAGAGGCTGCTTAGGTGCTGCAGAAATTAGGTTCCGCTTGAAATCATTTTCTTGTGTGCTTATTTACGTTCTTCACACCGGATGTGGTACTCTCTGGGTATGTTCTGTCATGGGGTGAAGCCCAAGGTCTCAGCAGTCTTCAGTCTGCACATTGCTTTGATCAGCAGAACTGGAGACAGAATATCTCAGCCTACATCCTGCACAGCCAGCTGTGCCCTTCATAGACCATCTTCCCAAAGAGCCTGCAGCTGAGGGTTAAGGGATGCTGGGACTGACAGGCTGTTAATGCAGTGAGACAGCTACATTGTTTTATCCTGACAATGCTGCCATTTAACATTTTCACGGGTGGCACCATGACCCAGCCACACAATTAATGAGGCTTGGCATGCCCAGCTCATTCTTACTCTCTGATTCTTAGTTAACTTCATGTCCACAGCTGGAATGTTCAGCTAGCACATCATGGTGTGGAATGGAGCACGGTGGCTCTTGCGCACAGAAGGAGTTGTGCCAAAATGTCCATTCTTTTGCAGAGAAACATGCGCTCTGCTCTGGGCCCAAGAAAGAGTAGAGAGATGTTTCCCATGCAAAGCTCTGAGTAGAGACATTAGAGGGGATTTCAGTGCACTTTTTACAGATATTTTTGCTTGAGCTTGAGATAATTTGGCTAAAGCTCATGCTGAGATAAGACTCAGGCCAAGGCTTCTGAGCCATGCCACTGCCTCCTCTTGAATAGTGAAGTCCTTCATATGGGGACTGTGCCAAAATGAGAATGAAACTGACTGTGCCCAAGATTCACTCACAGTGTTGCCCTACATTCTTCCCCTCAGTGCCACTAAGAATGCTGAGGCCTGAATCTATTGTCTCAGAGTTGAGCCCCACCCACTTCTCCCCTGTATTCCCACCTGCAGTGGCTGGGGTGTTCATGAGCTCACCCCTTAAACATGGCAATATCTTCCCAATGTTCTCACTCCTTGCCCCGGGATGGTTTCTGGCACACCCTGTGCATGCCACTTATAGACTCTCTCAAAATTCCTTTTCTTATGGACTGGCTTTGCTCAAGAATTTACTAAAGGGCTGGGGATATAGCTCAGTGCTATAAGCCCCTGCCTAGAAATCACAGTGTCCTGAGTTCAGTTCCCTCCTGGTAACCAAAGCAAACAAACAAAACAAAACTGCTACTAAAAACTTACTATACTCTCCATAACCACTAGAATGAAGTCCACTCCCCACCCACCCCCCAATTTAGCAGTCAGGGCCTGATTATTTTTGTTATCATATCTTCACCTGTTTCACATAATATTCCAATTAAAATGGGTTCTTAGGGCTTCCCTAACTAGACTCTTAGCATTTAACTCTATACTTAAGTAGCTCCTTCTCCTCCCATTTAGAAGCTCTCTCTATTTTTTAATTCCCAAGGACAAACATTGTGCTTTCAAGCTCACACTGAGCTTCCCTCTCCTTTTGTCTGGAATGTTCCATGAACACCACAGCTGTGCATCTCCAAAGCCTCTGACCTTTGACTTCCTGCCGTCCTTACGGGTCTCTGTTGTAACTCACCTCCACTGATACGCATACTTGGGCAGCTGAATCCTGTGTCTTTTTGAGAAATTTCTAAATTGCTTAAGGAAGGCGATTATGTGTGCAGTGAAGTCTCCCATAATTGAAGACTGGACCAGTAGGTGCCTAATGCATTCCCATTCAGTGGAGCCCTAAACAAAAATTTAGGTCCACAAATTTGTGTCTTTTGTGTGAGTCTCATGTATCCTCCACAAAGTGGCTCTGACTCTATAGAAAAAAGCATCCAAGAACTCCTAAAACCAGTTAGACCTATTAAAAGAAACAACTCAAGGCCCGCTTACTCAAAAATATGTATTACAATCAAAACCTAAAGAAGAATCAAGACAATGCTCTAGAATTTATCATAATAAAATTAGACACATATGGGAGCAATAAAGCTTTATATTTTAATCTAGTATACTGTACCATAAACCTTAAATCAACTAGACCTCAGCCCTGTTCTGATACATTTCTGAGCTCTAATTTCCATATCCATAAGATTTAATAATACCTTGTTTTTAATAGAAAGGAGGAGCAAATGGGTTCGCATATGTCAAAGTGCTAAGCGTGATACTAGGGATATAGTAAGTATTTATTATAGATTTAGTTTCTTCCTTGCGATTAGTCACCCAGTAGGAAGCACCAAAGAAGTAGCTTTATTACTGTCAGCCAGATATATTTGGAGTGGTAGGATCAAAGATGATAAATAAATCCTGGCCTCTTTTCAAAGGGACAGAAGAGTTCGCTAGCTTGGAAATTTTTTTACTGACTACAGTATAAGGTGAGCCATGATGAAGACGCTCTTAGCCCATTTTTATGCCAACGTATCTCACCCTTTCCTCTCCTTTCCAAAGCCAGCAGTGTCAGCCTTCAGCCCCTGTTAGCTCAGCTATTTGTGGCTGTCTCCTGTCAGCACTTGATTCTCTGCTGCTGAATCTGGGGTGGGGCTTTGGGCATCAGCAGACACACAGGAGCCGGTAGGGCAGAACTTTTGAATTTCTTCTCTACCCTGTGCTCTTTGGAAGGCGAAATTCCACATCTATACCAAACAAACCTGAAACAGAAAATCCTTTTAATTTATAGAGCTATTGCTAGGACAAAAAAATATTACAGTGGATGGAGGCAGTTTAGAGATTTCAGGAAATAAAAATAGAAATGCATTGCTTTTTCACCTGAATCCAGCAAGGGATTCAGTAGGGGACACTTGACTCCCAATGTGGCAGCCTACTTCTGTGGAGTTTTATATAGTGGCCTGTCCCCTCTCAGTTCTGTGACAAGGCAGGAAAAGCACAAGTGACCTCTGGGCCATTCACCCCCATAGCCCCTGGCACCTCACAGATTTCCTTCTTTCTGCAAGAAAGATGGCATTTCAGAGTCGACAGCTTCTCTCTCAAGCTGTGCGCTTGTTTTGATAGGTGATAAAGTCAGGGCTTCCCCCAGGGTGGGGCAGTATAAACAGACTGCTCACCATGAACCAGAGATCTGGTGGGGTGGAGAGGGAGGGTGAGGACCTTTCAGCCCACCATCTCCCTGACAAGCACTGCTAGGAGAATCATGGCAGTGCGGGCCGCTCTAAAGGAAGGAAGCCAGGCAGTCTGAGTTACAGAACATGGGACACAGTCAGGGCTCACACTAGTCTCTCTCTGCCTCACCAGAAGGTCAGAAAGCCTTGCTGTCCAGTGCTCTATCAAGCAGAGACCTCTTGGTGGTTACCTGTTTCTGATCTTATGCCCACATGAGAAGTTAGAAACTTATGGAAATAAACATTGCTTTATTTCTCTGTCCCTGTGGAAGCTCTTTAGGATGAATTACTTCACATGCTCAGCAGCCTACCTTCCTCAGCAGGGTAACAATATCACAATAGCCTATGAGTGGAGAATGAAAGGCAGTGGATTAGAGCAATACAGGACAACATCCTAATGACTGAAGTTGCCTAACAATGGAGGGAACTGTCTGATAGAGCAGTAAGATCCCAACCAATATGATGGCCAAAGGAGCCATTCTAGCAGGGTCACCCCAGAGAGCTTCCCCAGAAGATGAGAGAATGTACTAAGTGAGCTCCAGCCTAAGTCATCCTTAGCACTTTTCTCCCATGGAAAACCACCCCTGGAAGAAGGATACAGTGGGTAGAATAACTCACACCGCAGTTCTGTACCATATTCAGGTGTGCATTCAAGATGGCACAAAGCCTCATATCAGAAGCCAGGTGATAGACCTCTCTCTGGTTTTAGCTCTTTCTGTTGTCTATTTGATTGGCCCTAGACAAGTTCCTGTTTTTTTCCATTCTTCCAAAGGCACATTAAGTGCTAGTGACATCCTTGGGGAAGGTTTTTCCCTTGTGCTTTTCTTTTGTGCATCCTTGGAACCCAGCAACTAGGAAGTAAGACATCAGGGATGACAAACTGTTGTCTTCAGCCTCTTGAAGCCCATTCCACCCCCTGGGGCCTGCTGGATACTGATACCTATTTACTCTGCAGAGATTCCAGCCTGAATGATGGTGGACTCATCCCCTCAGAGGCAGCGGAGAGCAGTGATTACTACTGTGGGCTTTGGAGTCGAAAATGTGCACTTGGATCCTGGTCTCTCGACCTGACCAGCTGCCAGTTGTGTTGTAATTTTGAGCAAGATCTTCACACTGTGTTGGCTTTAGTTTCCTCACCAGAAGTGCTATAGAGGATGACAACTCTCTCTCTTAGCTTTCTTGTATATATTAAATGCTATCTTCATGCATTTCCCTTTGCTAATAACAGAATACCTAAGACTGGGTAGCTTATAAGGAGAGGTTTATTTGTTCTAGAGGCTGGAAACCCAAGAACATGATACTGGCCTCAGGTGAAGGCCTCCTATGGCAGAACAACCTGGTAAAAAGCAGAAGGGCAAGTGACCACACATGGAAGACAGAAAACTCAAGGGTCACCTTGATTTATAACAACCTCCATGTGCAGTGATCAATTCAGTCTATAATAAAGGCAGTAATGTCCCTTAACAACCTTATCACCCCTGAAAGGCCCTCCCTCCTGACACCCCTGTGCCGGGAGCTAATGTTCCAGCACGTGAACTTTGGGAGTGCAGTAAGCAGTGGTGGTTATTATCCCATGACATTCATCTGCCTTCACCTACTCCACAGTTCTTCCTATTACCAAGATCTCTCCACTCCTGAAACCAGGCTCAGCATGTGCTTCCTTTTTCTCTTGCATATTCAAGAAGATTATTTTCACAATTCTGCAACCCCCTTGCACCATCGATTTTTCCATTTTCTTCTAAAATAATTCCATCAATATGCAAAAAAATATTGCTCCATTGCTATTTCTCTCATCTAAAAAAGAAAATAACATCTTATGATCCTGACTTTCCACATGAGCTAAAATTTATTTCTACCCTTTGCAAGCAAACCCTTGAAAGTGTTGCCTCTACTTATTGCCTTCAATTTTCCTTTTCCCATCCTCTCCTGCATTCACTCCCATCAATCCTTTGGCCATCTCAGTCTGCTGAAATTCTTCTTTTCAAGGTCACCAATGGCTTCTGCATCTCAGTCAATTCCACCCTTATCTAAATTGACCCTTCAGTGGGCTACGACCCAGTGAATAATACCTTCCTTATTTATACATTTTCTTTACTGCTTTTACGAGACATCTCTCTTTTCTGATTTTCTTTCTGCCTCATTGAACATACCATCTCAGGCTCTGTTGGTGATTCCTTCTTTTTCCTTCCACCTAGTGATGATGTCAGGTCACAGGATTCACATCTTAGCTTCTTCGCCTCCTTGTCTATTCTAATCATTTGCATCCTACAGTCTTAAGGCTTTAAATCAGCTCAGTATTCCAGTGGCTCCCAAGTTTGCCCTCCTTTCCAAACCCATCTCTTAAGCTAGCATGAAACTAGCAGACTAGCATACGGCAGCAGACCAGGCCCCACTGGGAAGATGAATAGATGTGTGAAAATCACTGCATCCAAAACTAAGCCCTTTCTCTCTGAAATCTGTAGCTTCCCGTCTTGTCCAGCTCCCTGAAAGACAACTCCTTTAGCTCATGCAGAGCCACCTTAGTTTCCACTCTCACACTCTATATCCAAACCATTGGAAAATATGGTCTATCCTACTTTTTAAATCATTTCTAGAATCTGGCCATTGGCCACCATTTTTACAGCACCTTCCCTGATCTGATTGCCGTTGGGTCTGCTCACCTAGGTCCCATAGATTTCTAGCAGCTTCCACCATTGCCCCAGTTATATCTAATATCAGCAGAGCAGCAGAATAACCACCTCCAAAGCAATTTGCAAAGTATTGCTTATTTTCCTCCAATAACTTATCCTACTAGGCGTAAACTTGTACAGTCTTCCAGAGCCATTCCTGAATCAAATCCCTAATTTCTTGCTGTCTTTCCCCTTGTTCTCTCTATTCTAATCATATTGGCCTTCTTGTTCCTTCTTGAGTCCTCTCAGCTCGTTTCTGCATCAGGACCTTTGCCCATGCTCTATTTAGGGCAGATGTGATATGTGTCAACCCCTCACTTCTTTTCAGTCTTTGCTCAGATGCTTCTTCTCAACCAGCCCCTCATCTGTGACTGTATGCACAATCTCCATCTCTGCCCTCCCGCCACACTTCCAATACTGTTTCTTCCTCATGTCTATCTTTCTATTTTTAAAGTACTTACCTCTTTTGAACGCACTGTGGCAATTTGTCTATTTTTATGTCTCATGTTTGATATCCTTCCCACCTCCAATACCATACACTGCCTACTCATAAACTCCATCAGGGCAGGAGATTTTTTTTTTTTTTTTTACTGATACATTAAAAAATAAACAACAGAGTCTGACACAGAGCAGGCGATCAGCAAATCTCTGCCAAATGCAAGAGTTAATTATTAATTAGCATTACACAATTTCAATTCCCCCTGCAGCAATACATTTACACACAAACCTGGCACACAGACCTATATGTCTACTTCCTCAACGACTCTTGCACACAGCAAGGATAAATCAGGCAGTCTATGTGGCTGCGTGACTAGCAGGTCCAAGGCGGGTGGCTGCACCAGACCATGTATTCAGAGGGGCCTGGATTGAACTTCTGGGAGGATGAATGGTTTCTTGATCAATCAGTCCGCTGAACCACTGCGCTTCTCACTCTGAGAAGACAGGGAAAGTTAACACAAGGTCCGTGCCCGAAAGGCAACACTTAGCCACATAAAACAATAAGCAGACAGTGCGTGCAGTATATCATCAAGTGCTAAATTGGGTGTTATTGACTCCTAAGTGCTGTTGGAGTTCAGAGAGGGGAGAAATCAATGTGCAGTAAAGCTGCGTGGAGTTCTGGACCATCACTGCTCAAGTTCTTCGAGGGTAGGGGCTAGATCATGTTTTTATTTTCTCGTTACTTCTTTTTCTTTCTTCCTTCTTGCTTAACTCTTTTTCTTTCTTTCTTCATCTTCCCTTCCATGCACTCAACACAGTGCTCTGCCCTCAATAGACACAGCATCCTTGCTTTCTTTATGTTTCCCCTCACTACTTTCAAAGAGGATTTGAAGCACCTTATAGGGATATAAAATAGGTAAACACGCTTTAGAAGAAGGCAAGGAAAATGCAAAAACAGAGGTAGAGATGAAATGAAAGGAGGCATGAGGAGAGTAGTAGGTTAAACTAGAAGCCATAAAGGACCATGCCTTTGCACAGATGAATCACAAATTTGGCTCAAAGCTTCCAGTGCACCATTTGAAAAGGAAAACATAATTAATTATGCAATTCATACTGTTGCAGTGACAAAAAACAGACCAGTTGTTCAGCAGACTCAAAGCTATTCTTGACACTTAAGCCTTCCATGTCTCCCCGGGGTCCTCGCAGAGCAGGCGTGTTACAGCGTAATGAGCAACGTTCTCAAGGAGCGTCTTAGAGTGGACTCAACCATGAGCTTCGCAAGCCTGTTGTTCCACGGCGATTTTCTGCTGTTGGGAAGTACTTGTAATTTGGTAATCTCGAGTGTTATGGCATGACTATACTATTTAACTGTGGCCAGAGTCTAGAAATTCAACAAGCTCAAAAAGAATAGGGGAAATTAGACAGGGAAACTGCTTTTGGGGATATAAACGAATACATCCCATGCACATGCACACAAACCCACATACTTTATCAGAATGGAAGTAATCTTTTCAGCTTCTGCACTTGCTGTATTTTGATTTTTAACATTTTGTTGATACATAATAACTATATATTTATTTGATTAGTATGATATTTCAATGCATGTACAGAATCTGTTATAATCAGATTAGGAAAATTTATAAATCTATCACCTCAAGCGTTTATCATTTCTTTGTGCTAACAAGACTTAATATCCTCTCTGCTACATAATTTGAAATGTAAATTGAATGCTGTCAATTGTACTTAGCTTGCTGTACTATGCAACATCGGAAATTGTCCCTCCTATAGAACTGCAACCCCATCCATGTTAACCATCATCAAATAGCATCCTCATCCCTGCCAACCAATGTCTTATCTTCTGTTGCTATGAGATCATCTTTTTTGACTTCCACATGTAAATGAGAACATGGGCTATTTGCGTTTCTGTGACTCCCTTATTTCACTTAACATAATGTCCTCTAGTTGCAATCATATTGCCACAAGTGGTGGGATTTTCATTCTTTAAAGTTTTTTTTTTTATTATTAACCTAAATAACACCATAGCTCATGCTTACCATTATAGTGATCTCGGGCTTCATTTATTTCTTTTTCCGGGATTTTCCGTTTACTAAGACCAAGTACAAAATGGAATCCTGTGAATCTTTGTATCTCTCACAGTGTTCAGCATCAAGCCTTGCTCTGAGTATATTTTTTAATTCACCAAATATTTATTGAATGACTAGTTGATGTGAGGTACTTTTTGAACAGTGAACAAAGCATATGAAAATCTTTACCCTTGGTGAAATGTACTATTCCAACAGAAATAGATACAAGATTGGAAATAATTATAATAAAAAAGTAAGTTATATACTATAAAAAGGTAAACTTCATTGTGGAAGAAATTAAAAAATAAAGTATAAAAGAAGCATTTGGATTATGTGTGTGTGTGTGTGTGTAGTGGTAGGATAAATTAGCATCGTCAGTATAGACTTCATGGAGATGGAAAGATTTTAGCAAAGAATCAAAGATGAAGACTTAGTCAAGAAGGTATCTGGGGAAAGAGCATCTTACATTCTAAGACCAGAAACACATCTAAATATGTATTCACTGACCACCTCCAACCCCCACAACTGTGACTAATGAAACAGATTTTAGGGATAATAGTACAACTGAAGTACAAAGCAATCAAAAAGGCAACAGTGAAGTGATTAAAAAATCCTACATTGATAGTAATAATAATAAATTATCTGAAAGTATAAATTGTATTTTTAATGAAAAATAATATTGACTATTGAGAAATAAATGAGGCACAGCACTCAGCTTGGAGAGGAAGGTCTTGGTCAAGATCTGAGGCTAATTAAAGGAGCAGTATTAAATCAAAAAATCTCAGTGACTTAACCCCTGAATCCCAGCTTTTTCTTAAAGAGATGCCTGCATCTCTCCAAGCCAATTCCATTCAAATAATGGCTCAGGATGCAGGCTATTTCCTTATCATGTCTCTGCCATCTTTGAGGTGGTGTTTCCATTATCCAGAGAGTGAGGGAAGAGAGAGCAGGTGGTAAACGCATTGCTCCTTCATTCTTTGGCCCAGAGAGACTCACACCACTCACAACAAGGCTCAATAAGGAGCCACATACCTCAGCTTCACTACAGGGAATGCTGAAAAAGATGGGCTTTCTGTAACTTCAAGAAGAGGCAAAGGAGAGGAGCTTGGTCAACAGCCTTGCCTGTGATACAGTAAAAAAGAAATGCTGTCTTTGAATTTGTGGCACAGTCAGACAGGTTAACTTTGATTTTGGTCTTATTTTGAAATGAGTCTGTATTATGACTGCAGTTCTTGGAAACATAGGGGTAAAATCAGTGAAGTGCATGATCAATAGCAGTGCTTGGAAGACTTGTTTGGTACCCTGGATACCAACCGTTTAATAAAATGATCATTGGAGAATGACTCAACTCAAGCTCTTCCGTAAGATCTATGCATGTATCATCCTACCATTTATTTAACAAAATGACATATAACAAATCAAATATATTCTACAGGAGATGTCTGTATGTTCTGATGTTGGAGATGTTCTGATATAAATTTTAAATTATTCATTTAAGGAATCATCAAAAAAATATTTATCAATATGCACCTGAGAGAAAATCTCTACCCTATAAAACCCTTTCTCCTTCTAATTTCTTCTGATGTTTGCGTTCTTCCTGTCACATTGATCTGCGTCTCTGTATTTAATTATTTTTACAAGATCCTTTTGCTGACCTCAGATATTTCTCAGTCTCTGGTCTTCACAGTGCAATGCCTAGAAATTAAATAATAGACTGAAATTGCATATTTGGAATAGGATCCATGAGATTCTTTCCACTTGTTTCATTTTGTTTTGCTTTATTGCCCAATAATGACTTTACAACCTGCCTGTGTGAGTTGCTACCTTTCTGTATTTCTATACCCTCAGCTTTTTTTTTTTCTGGTTCCCACTCATCCACAATCCACCCAGTCTTATACATCAGAGTAAGAATAAATTTTCTAAGCTGAGATAGAACAAGATCCAAACCAGGGAGAAGACTTAGCTATACCAACCATAATTTTGTCCTCAGATAGGGTTGAAAGTCCTTCTCCACTAAGTGTTTTAAGTCCTCTGCAGTTATAACTGGTGTTACAATGACATCAAATCTTGAGCAGATGGGGCACATTCCAGATTTTATTCTAAAATACTCTAGCTTTGGAAAAGAGCTCGGGTACTTGCAATAGAAGACTGACCTTCAGCTGGTGGAAAATGAGCTCAGTGTGGTGGAATTCCCTTTAGTCAAGAACAAGAAAAAAATAAGGAGAAAGAAGTTGTGAAAAAAATGTGATTCCTATATGAGACCAAAAGATAATTTCTGAAAGTAATTCAAATTTACTCTTTCATTATGCTCAGATTAAAAAGTCATATTTTCCTTCAGAGCTCATTTTGGTCAAATGTACTTTATCAGAAAGTCGTCCAATTAATTATGATTTTCTAATTAAATAACAAATTTGAAAATGGCACATTCTGAGATTATGAAATTAGATTTTCATGACACGACGTGTGATTGAGAAATACACTGAATGTTTAAATTTTAAGAAATTATGATAGTAAAAGACATATTGCAATTAATCTCCCTCCAAACACTCCCCGTCACGTCCAACACAGCTATCTCACCGTTTATTAGTTGCACTGTCATGGCTGCCTCAGTTTCCTGGGTAGATTTAAACATTTACCCTTCAGGGTTATTTTGATTTGGGGGAAGAGCAAGAAACCAAACAGTGCCCAGCCTGGTTAATAAGGTGGATGAGGACTAACTGTAAACTTGTTACCTTTCTGCTTTTCCATTGGCTGCTACTTGACAGCAGTAACCACAATATTTTTTTATCTCACCTCATAAAGACAATAAAAAAAAGGACTACTAGAAGTGCTTCAAAAAGCAGCAAAACTAATGGAATAAGTACATGTAAAGTGCAGAGAAATATCTTTAGGGTAACTAACAACAATATATTTTACTACACATATTTAAAGTACTCACTCGTCATATATTTTGACCAAACATCACTAATCTTAAGTATCTTTGTATTTAATCTCATTTTTCTTGCTGTATATTAGACTTTTGAGATATTTATCAGATAGTTAAAAAATGACTATTGGCTTTTTATTTCAAATTTCTATTGATTTTCATTTGCTAGTCTATTAGTTCTTGTTCTGCCATTACTATATGCAACTGTTTCTTCTTTGGTTGATTTTTGTTATTCAAGTTTCTTAATTCTTGTAGTCATAATTATTTAGTTTTATTTATCTTCATTTTAAAAAGGCAACTGAGTTTATCTTATTTGGGAATTTTTAAAGATTGTCATAAAAAACTACTTTTTAGTATTCATTAAGTTTTCTTTGTGACCTTGGATATAATCAAGCTTTTATAAACATGTCATGGTTATTTGAAAAAAAATGTGCTCCCTTAGGTTAAGTATTTTGTTATATATGTAAAATTAATCTTGTTATTTAGTCATCACTTTTCTCATTTATCTGAGTTTGATCTATCAAAGGCCCAGAGTGTTGTATTAAAGCTCCCTTTTTTGTGTAATGCAGTTATTCATTACACATTCCAGAGTCATTTTTATATTTACAACAGCAACATTAATGACTATTATATCTCTATCGTGAAGAATAACCTCATTAACCTGCTAACTGCTTTTGTCTTGAATTCTCCTTTGCAGTTATTAATAATACCTCTTTCTCATTTGTGTTGCCTTGATGTAGCATTACACTCACTTTTTTCTAAAATTTTCATGTAATTTATTTTCACTTTTATCTTATAAATGTGCATAGCTAGGCTGAACGACTTTGTGTTTTGTTCTTAGCAATCTAAGAGTCCATTTCAGTGTGGATATGTGTCTGGTCAAAATTTTATACAAACATGTTATTTTAAATTAGTTTTGGATTTGTAGAAAAGTTGCAAAGATAGTACAGATTTTCTTTTTATTTCACCCTAGGTAACATTTGACAGCCTTTCCCAAATTAAATTTACTCCTTTGTATCTCTTTCCACACGGTAAATATCAATGTGTAGCCACACTTTCTGCAAGGAGAAGACAATAATCCACATCCTAAGGGCAATCGATGTAATTAAATGGTTTGGGATTCTTTTTCAAAGGTGACTTCCTTTATTTATTTATTTAACCTTTTATTTATACTAGTATTTGTTTTATATTTCAAGTCCAATCAAATTTATTGATTTTATTGCTCTGATTTTTGTGGCTTTATCCCTTTAGACTTTTTCAGTTCGCTTCTGTATTCCTCTGACAAAGTCTTTCACTTGTCTTGTTTCTTAAGTAGTTTAGCATTTTCTTACTTCCTGAAATTATAAGATAATCTAGTCTCACCTGGTCTATTTTCTTCCTCAATCCTAAACGCAATCATTTCTCCAAAGGCCCCTGAATCCTTTCAGAGTTGAACAGTATTAGAATGCAAAGTCCAGACACAGTGTATGCTAGTTACCCACTGCTGGGGATATCATTGCCCCTGGACCCTGCAGCTATAAAAGCAAGAAAATACAAGCAATTTATTTATTTTTAACTGTTTAAAAAATTCTGAAGTTATTATTAACTCATAATAAGACCCTTGAAATTTTTATTCTGCTTGCTCCCATGCTGGTAAATTCTGTAACAGGAGGACAACCAAACCCAGGGAAAGGGTATTGGCACAATACTACTGATTAAACTACAAAGCTCATTCCAATTTTACTAGGGTCTGTCTTTCTTTCTTTCTATCTTTCTTTCTTTCTTTCTTTCCTTCCTTCCTTCCTTTTTAAGGCATTTTGAGACAGAGTCTTGTTATGCAGTTTACACTGGCCTTGAATTTGCAGTGATCCTCCTGCCTCAGAGTAGTAAGATCACAGGCATCTGCTACGAAGCCTAGTAGAAATTTCCCTTGTTTCTATATTCATTCACTTTCATATGTGGCTGCATATACATGCATACATGTTGTACATAATTACGTGCAATTTGATCCCATGCATATATCTGTGAAACCATGATCAACATGAAGAACTGTATCATTACCACAAAAGGACTTTCTCCTGTTACCCATCTGAGTCAAGCCCCTGTACCCAAGGCTGCCCTTGTAACATTAATCTATCTTCCATCTCTGTTATTTGTCATCCTCAAGATGTTACATGTCTTACTTTCTCTTTGCTGGAGCAAAATACCCAATGCCTACAAGTTAAAGAAGGAAAGGTTTATTTTAGTTCACAGTCTGTGGAAGTTTCGGTTGAAAGCTGGCTTCAGAGTAGGGTGGCATGGTAGAGGAGAAAGGGCTCATGACAGGGCAGGCAGGAAGCAGTCATATTTCCTTATTTCCACTTTTATTCCATCCAGGTTGCAAGCCTATTGGCTGGTACCATTCACACCCTGAGCGGGTCTTCTCTCTTAACAATAAGTCCCTCATCCATGCTCACATTTGTGATAATTCAATCAGCTTTTTCCAGTGATCCAGTCATTCCCAATGACCCAGTCTATGAGTGGGTATTGGTTACTTTTCTTTCATTGCCGAGACAAAATACTGGACCTCCAAACTTAGAGAAGAAAAGGTTTACTTAGCTTACAGTATTTGGAGGTTTCAGTCCATGCTTAGCTAGCTCCACGGTAGAGTGGTGTGATTGAGGGGCAGAAGCAACAAGAGTGAAAGGGCAAAAGAGGGAAAACAACACCTCCTTTCCTCCCCTGTATTGTATGCCAGTTATCCACCAGTGGGCGGGTGCAGCATTTCACATCACCAATCCCAGCACTGGACAACAAGCCAATCACAAATGCTAGATTCATCTGCCTCTCTGACTGCATGAGGCTTGGGGGACCACCAAGACACAAACCATAGTGGAATGCATGAGGCCTTGGGGGGACATCTAGTAATAAACTCTGAATTACATATAAACAGAATCTCATATTATGCAACCTTTTGAGACTGCTTCTTTTTTATTAAGTTTATTGGTACAATTTCGGTATACGTAATGATCATGATATATTTTGATTCCTCTTTTTTGCCCCCAATTCCCTCCTCTCTCTTCAACCCCTCTTCTTTCCCTAGGGATAATACTTGTAAAACCCATTCAAACTTTTTCATGCACCATTAATTTGTTCCTTCTTATTGATAAATGTTATTCATTCACTTATGGAAGGACATTTGTATTGCTTGTGGTTTGAGTACCCAATAAATAAAGCTGCTATGCATATTTGGGCACAGTTTTTGCATGTAAGCTTTCGTTTCTCTGAGATAAACGCCAAGAGTATGATTGCTACACTGTGTAATCAGTACATCTGGAGTTTTATAAGCACTTGCCAAGCTGTCTTCCAAAGTGAGTGCACCACGTTGCAGTCCCACCAGCAATCCCATCACAACTACTTTTTCCATACTCCTTTCAGCTTTTGATCTCTTTCATTTTATTATTATATTTTAGTCTTTCCAATAGGTGTGTAGTGATGTCTTGTGGTTTGATTTGTATTTCAGTAATGGTTCATAGTGTTGCAGCATTTTTTTTTTCACGTGCTTAGTTGCATCCACATCTCTGCTTCACTGGGTCTTTTAATGTTGAATTTGAGCCTTCCTGGTGCAGTCTAGGTAAAAGTCCATGATAAAAAGAATGGTTGGGTAATATTTTCTCCCAGACTTTACCTTGGCTTTTCATGTTCTTTATAAGGCCAAAAGCTTTTAATCTAAGAAAGCACAATTTACTAATTTTTACGAATCTCTCCTGGTATCATATCTAACAACTTTCCATATTAAAAAATTTCTAGGTCTCAACAGTTTCTCCCTGTTTTATTCTACAAGTTTTCTGATTTTTTTTTGTTTTACATATAAGAGGTGATTGAAGAATATGGTGAACATTTAATTTTAAAAACTTGCTGCAATAAAAGACACATTGCTAAGAAAAGTAATGTGTCCTTGAGGCAGGGAATATTCTGAGCATTTTGAAGAGCATTAATGGCAATGTGTCTATTACTGTAATAATTTTTTATTTAAACAGTCACTGTATTTTTGTCACTTCTAGTGTAAATACTTGGTTGCTAGTAATTATTTTACCTATCATCTATTATCAAATTTATGCTTTATTATATTTACTTCCTTTATTGGAGTTTCTTTTGATTTTTTTTCTATTTTTCTCATTTTCATAACTTGCCTGAGAATATTATACTTGGGCTATGTAATTGCAATGTTTAATATAATTGAATGAGTTTTTCTTCTTATCATTAATAATAATGAAACTGAATATATATGAATATAAGAATGGACTTTTATGATAGACTCTTTGACTTTTGTATTGCATTTTATAACTATAACAATAGCAGATATTTCTATATTCATTTCATTGCTCATTGGGAACTCTGTTTTTAAAACAATTATTATTTATAGCAACTATTTTAAAAACAATTATTTTTAATCATTTTATTCCTTAGCCCTTACTTCTTCAAGTGCTTGAATAATTTTAATTCATAAGAGACAAATTAACATTACAATTTCTGATTTATTCAGCTATGAATGCCAGCTCTTGAGGACATGAGTTCTGACACTTCTGTTTTTCCTTGTTTTATTCTTAGTTTTTAATATTCTGTAATAGTGTATTTTGTTATATTTGGTGATATAGAAAAGAAAACAAGATATTAGTAGAGTGTCAGATGAGAATTCCTAAGCAAGCAAAAGATCTGAGTGCCAAGAAGAGAAAACTAAATCAATAATGAAATGTTGCCCCAAAGGTCAAGTAGGTTGATCACTTAGAAAAGTAATTGGATTTGCAATTAGAAAATAATTGTAACCTTTAAAAGAGCAGTTTTAGGAAAATGGTAACTACAAAAGCATGTTTCTTAGAGCTGGGAAGAGCCTTAGAGATGTCTAGTCTGAAGTCTTCTGTCTCCTGCCCAGGATGGAACAGCAGTGACTTGCCCAAGATCATAAAGCTGCTTAAATATGCCAGCAATTATGGGAACAGCACGACAGATCTTCCTGCTTCCCTGCTCTTTCTCCTAGTGACAAAAGCAGAAGTGAAGGCAGATAAATTGATCTGGTCAAGGGAAGGAGAAGGTGACAAGGGGTAGCTAAAGGAGTGAATCGTATAGATGTGGATCTTTAAAGATGTGAGTGAGTCAACAGAAAGGGACACAGAAGGGGTAGAGGAATAGGGAGAGGGAAAAAAGAGAATCTGGAAAGAGGAGTACAGCAATTTTAGTTTGCAAGTGGAAAAACCTAATGTATCCAGAGCACCCATTAATGGTGGAAATGATGTCATTCTCCCAGAATCAAAAGCAAGCAAGGTAAAGTGGGTGATGGTCACTCTGCCTAGAACAGATCAGGAAAAAATGTGAAAATAGAAGAGAAAATGTCACTCAGTGCTCTAAATTTGTGCTCTTATCTATGGAAACAGTCAAGACACTCAAAAAGTTTCAGCCACTTCTCTGCTGAAAAGTGTCTTCACTGTAATCATTGCATTCCTCTATTGCCAAAGCCCCTCTCCCACCCAACAAAAACAACTGATGCACCTAAACTGCGGGTTAGGCTACACTGATGCTGAGAAAGGAAACAGAGAACACCAAAGAGTTAGAGGGAAAATAGTTCAGAACACAGAGAGACAGCCTTTTTTTTTTTTTTTAATGCAATGAAACAGAGCTAAAGCCACTGCCAGCTAGATGAGACAACATATCTTAGGTGCTTGGAAATGTCTATTTCACTGTTCCCTTTGATATTTTACTGTTTAATTTTCCCATTTTATATCATACTTAATTTTATACAACATCTTAAATCCTACCGAAAGTAGAAAAGCTATAATCCTATCCCTCCCTGCATAACACACTCCACCAATAAAAGAGGAAGTCAGAAACTATGACAAACCAAAGGAGCTTGACAGTTATCATGGAAGACCTGTGACAGTGATGGATACAGTCCATCACCATAGGCCACAGAGGTCAGAGGTCACTGATCTTCTCTGCAGGCTCTCTGATCTCTCGGGTTCTGAGCTGTCCTGAGCCAGCTGGTAAGCAGGCTGGGACAGCCATCATTAACATTTTTCAGTCCTCTGCAGTGTACTGTAATTTATCCCTGTCATTTAAACACAGGCAGTGGTCTTTAGCTTATTTCTGAGATCTTATTACATTTTTTATTCATAGAGAAGTAAGATTTAGGTATCGAAGATCAATAGCAGCCTCCATCATGCTTACATTATTAATAAGAAAGATGTTGTATGAAGACAGACTGGTGTATTGGATTTGCTCAGCAGCTGGGAACACTGCAGACAAGTCAGACATTTGGCTTGCATTTCAGTCGGTTTTCTCCTCCAACCCTTGTGCACAATTCACCCACCCCTCCTGGGAGTGTCATCTCTGGCACTGGCAGAGAATTTCACACCTTGGTTTGGTACAACCACACCTCAAAGAGGAGAGATCTATTTATTGGAGGAGGTCTTGAGAAACAAGAAATTTACACCTTCTTTGGGACCTTTGATTCCTGTTCTTTTGCAGGCTGCCTTGGCTCAGTCAATATTAACAGCATCGTCAGGAATAACAAAGCTAGTTGAGTGCTTCTGTGTCTGCAAAACTCTTTCCCTAAACCTTCAAAGTTAGGGTTTCTGCTCCCAAACTTTAGTTGTTGTCCAGTGCCAATGACTGCAGCTTGACATTTATGCTGCTCGCATAAATTACACCAGAATTATTCTCAAATCAAAGGCAGATTTTAGTTACAGCTCTTCTCCCTAGCACTTTATAGAAGCAGTGCAGGGAATCTCAGATGCTGAGAGCAGTGAGTGTTCCTTGGATAGGGAGAGTAAGGGCCAAGAGCATTGTGATTTCCATGCCCCAAATTCATTGTCAGTCAGTGAGTCTCACTCTTTCATTGTCGCATAATGACCACACACTTCAGCTCCCTTCAGAGATTCTGCAGCAATCTCAGGGACCTGAACCAGGCCAGGCCAATGGTCAGCTTTTTCTCAGTTCTCTTACTAAATTATTTATGTGGCATTTGACACCATCATTCTCTCTCTGTCGCTCTCTCTCTGTCTCTCTCTCTGTCTCTCTCTCTCTCTCTCTCTATCTCTCTCTCTCTCTGTCTGTCTGTCTCTCTGTCTGTCTGTCTCTCTCTCTCTGTCTCTCTCTCTCTCTCTCTCTCTCTGTGTGTGTGTGTGTGTGTGTGTGTGTGTGTGTGTGTGTGTGTGTTGTCTTCTGAAATGCAGTTCCTGTTGTATCTTCTTTTGCTTCTCTGGCCAATTTTTACTTACCTTGTTGTTAGCTACCCTCTTCTCTGTTCTTACCCTTTAACCATTGTGCTTTCCAACTGTCCATTCTTAGCTTTTTAAAAAATTCAGCCATGAGGTCTTCCTGTGCAACGGGATCTTTCCCATAGTCTCAACTACTCGTGTATAGGCTACTGAGTCTTAAAATAATTATCTGTAAATAAGACCAGTCTTTGGAGTCAAGACGGAGTATATCACTCTTATGGTTTAACTACAAAGGGCCCTCCACTTAAGTACTGATGGCTTAATAGCTAGTGCAACATTGTTCAGAATAGAAACTACAGTAGCTGTTGGCTCATGAAGGTCTGACCTCATCAATGGGTTAACCTTTTGGTGAGTTTATTAGCTGAAAAGACAAATGGGAATTAGGGCCATTTGGAGGAAGTAGATCATCAAGTAGATCACTGAGGATGTGACTTTGAAAGTTATATCCTGCCTTCTCCCTCCTCCTTTCCTTCCTTCACCCTCCTCTTTCTCCCTCTTCTTCCTGGATGCCTTGAGGAAGGAAAGCAGGCTGTCTTCCACCTGCCTTTTGCCATTCTATTTCTGCCTTGGAATCCACTAGTCATGATCTGAAACCTCTGACTGTAGCCAAAATAGACCTTTCCTCCTTTAAAATGTGTATGTCAGAACACATTGTCTCAGCAATGTAAAGTCAGCTCATACAGTCACGCCCTGCTCAACATTGCCATCCTGAGATCCCATAGCGTTTCAGATTTAACAAATTCAGAAACACCCAATTTTGTCCTCCAAAACTCTGCATTTCCCCAGTTCTAAGTGACTGGCAGCACACAGGTTGCCAAGTCAATGTCACCAAGGTCACTCTCTCCCCTTATCCTCATCCTCCATAATTACCAGCTTTCCATCTGTCATATGTGACACACCCTTGCCCAGGTCAGCCCTTAGCTTTCTCTTATCTGCCCCAAGAGTCTTGGATATCATTTGTCCTTCTACTTTCTAGTACAGCTTCTCAGAGTGATGGAACAGAACACAGACACAGACTTTGATTAGGCTCCTTTAGTGGTTTCCTGATGCTGTTACAGAAACTTAAGCCTCTCTCTATGGTCCTGACCTCACCTCAGTTTCTATAGATGCTCTCCCTCACCCCATCAGTCTTCATTCCAACATCATTTGTTAAGCTCCATTCATAGTAACCAGTGGGCAATTCCCAAAGTGCCTTGGGGTTTTATGCCCCGTGACTGTTTTTACTCTTGCTTCTTTCTCTGATGGCCATATCCTTCCCTAACCATCACTCACTCTCTGTACACTGAAGATCACCATTTTACCTTCAAAAGTCATATCCTGGCTTCCTCTTGAATCTTTTCCTTATACTATCACTTCCCCTCCATCCAGGTGGAATACTGCACATCTCCTTAGTAAGCTCAATGTATCTTGTGTAGATTCCTAATACAATGCTTGCAATGATTTAGAACCAATTTTTACTTATAGACTCACATATTAATTTTCTTTGCATCCTTATAAATAATAACGATGATAATAGTAAAGATTTATCTAATCCTATGTCCTAGGTACCACTGGAACAATTTTACATGTTATTAACCTAATCAGTCCTTATAACAACACTATGCGATAGTTACTAGATTAGTTTGTTTTTAAAAATAAGGAAACTGAACCCAAAACATTTACATTACTTAGTTCAAAGGCACAAACAGTAAGGTACAGACAGGTGGCTGTGTCCCTTTGGTCTGACTCCAAACCTATGAATTTAACCACTTTATTTTACTGCCAGTGCTTAGCATAGAATGCTAACTCCTAAGTGCTTATTCTAATGAATGAGATTAGATGCTTAGGAAAGGGTAAACTAGATGGCAAAACTGGTCAAAGAAAAGCAAAGTTTTGGTTTAACCAGATTCAACTAATTCACTATTATTCATCTGGGCTGGGCAATTGCAAGGATTGAATCTTGCAGGGATAGTCTAAGACCCAAATTAGGAGTGATTAACAAGATGATAAGACATGAGCCTAAGAACTATAACGTTACAGTGTGCAAAAGGCTGGAATAGAGGCTCCTTGGAATCCCTGAGACCAGACTGGTGATCTCAGAGGCAAAGTCGTTTAACCATGAGCCTAAACTGAGTACTGAGCCATAAGAGAGAGACGCTGCCCTCCTGAGCAATCCTCATGTGTTATGATTTATATCTAAATGTCTCCTGAAAGCCTCACATGATTACAGGTGGAACTTCGGGGATTGAACTATGGGAACATAATGGCTAACATGCTATTGAGGAATAGGGTCTGGTCACAAGAGTTGGATCACTGTGGGCATCCCCCAGAGGCAATGTCTCTTTTCACAGCTCCACCTGTCATTCTCTGATTGTCTCCCATGAGCAACTCTCCTCTGCCATGCCTTCCTTCTTTGGTACCAGCCAACAATGGGCTGAAACAAGCCAAAGTACTCCTCTTCTCCTTTAAGTTGAGGGTGTTGGGTATTTTGTCTAAGCAACAAGGAGAAGATGACTAAGAAACCACCTTAGAAGTGAAATTCTTCTAAACCTCAATCTTATGAGACCAAGAAGGATTTCCAATGAGACTTTGAATATTTCTACCCCAGTAAATGAAACCTGGTAGGCACCTATTAGATGTTTATCAAAGGAACTGAAGCTCAGCAACACAAATAAACCCAGAACTGTAATTCAGTCATCCCTTCCTTCTCTTGCTTCTTCCACAAAACCCATCACAATGCTAGAAGCATAAATATATCATAAACTTCCTAAATGGCATGATTTTAATGACTATGTCTCTCTCCTGATATACCTATAAAGAGTTTTTATTTCTCTTATTAACTTTTTTCTATTTATAAGAATGAATTCAGAGTCAAAAACAACACAAACAGAAAAATCCAATAGCTGAGTGACTGTTAGATGCCAAATTTAGGTGAAACTTTCTGGTCCCAACATGACTTGTTCTAATTATCAGGAGATTCTTTTGTCCTAAGTAGACATTGACAATAACCATAATGAGGGAAACTCCGAGACTTCCTCATAGCCATGAGATAATAATTCCCATCTTGCACTGCCTACATTTTTCCCCATCCTGACACTTCTCACCTCTAAAGGTATTTTCTCCAAAAATCCTTCATTAGTTAAATTTTGGAACTTCTGTTCTTCAATCCCCAACAGTTTGTTAAGCATAAACTATATTTTCTTAGTATTGAAAAAAATGAGATAGAGGTGTTTTCAGATATGAATCCTACTCTCAAATTCTCTCAGAGATAATATTTCTGTTGCAATGTTATAAAGATGAGAAAACAGGCCTGCAAAGTTAAGTCACTTGTCTAACATTAAACCAGTAGCCACAGCAAAAGGGGGACTCCAGGCAGATTTTTGCTAACTCTCAGTCTTATGATCTCAACAAAAACTACTCTGCTGTAAACGACCATAGCATTCAAAGAAGAGAGAAGCTGGTTGGAATTAGAGTAGTCAGGGAAGGTTACATGGAGAATGCCATAGTGCAGATCTAGAATGTCATACGGTGGTCCATGTACTAACGTCTCAGTTCCTAGCCCTTGGCACTACTGAGAGGCAGCAGAATATTTATGTGACAGGACCTAGTGGAAAGAAGTTAGATCACTGGGGATAAGCTCTCCAAAGGGATACTTGGACTCCAGCATATCCTCTTGCCATGCGATGAGCAGATTTCTCAGCCCATGCTTCCACCATGACCTGCTGCCTCACTGCAGGCCCAAACGCAACAAAGCCAACGACCATAGACTGATATCTCCCAAACTGTGAGTTTAAATAAGCCTTTTCTCTTTACAATTATCTCAGATATTGTCACAGTGATGGAAAGTTAACAGAGCAGAGGTGAAGTCATCAGCTAGACCAAGATCCTTGGTTTGTGATTGTAAGGGAGGTGGAAGGATGATAGAGGAAGGATACCACAAACAAATGCTCAAAGAAAGGAATGTCTTCAGTATGGGGAGAAGAAAGAAATGAGAAAATAAGAGCAAACAGTAAACAAAGCGTAAACCCATGGAGAGAGGAGTCACGTGGGGAACAAGAAGGGTTCCTGGCCAGCGGCCTTTCTCCCATGGTTGGTCTCACCTCTCTGCTCCCTCTCTGTAAAGATGAAGCCCTGACATTTCCCCTATTACTCTTCCACTTTGTTTCCCCCTTCTGAACATCAACCAGTGGGCATCTCACACACATTTCTTAAAGTCTAATTAGCATCAACAATAGCTCAAACTAATCGCCATAATTAATGGAGAGACATGGCAATGACTGGGAGAATTACAAATGGGTGTAATCGAATGTGAATGAGTCTGGAGCAGCTTCTGTTTAGGAAAGCTGGAGGGGGAACAAGTCCATGCACCTTCTATCCCTTTCATCCCTCCTAGCTGGGCTCCCTCCTGCTACCCTGGCCCCCTTCTGTCACACAGCCTGAATACAAGCCACAGTCTCCTCTAATCAGATCCCATCCATAACGCAGGCAGTGACCTCTCCCAGTGAATTACTGTTATTAGACATAATTATATAATAATAGTTGCCCAAAGACTGGACCCCTCCTCTTCTCTGACAACATTTGCATACTCACAGTGACAGCATTCTCAGAATGGAATCACATTTTCTCTGTTCTTTTCCCCACAAACCACTTTCTGTTTCTTATTCTACTCTGTCTTTTATTTTCTCCATTTCTGTGTCCCCTTCCAATCTGCCTCTCCTTTTTCACCATCTCTCCCTCCACCTTCCTTTTCCTTTACTCCCCTCTTCTTCTCTCCTTTTCTTTTTCTTTTCTTTATTTTTATTTTTTTCTTTTTTGGTGTGTGTGTGTTTTCCTCACTCCCACAATTTTGTGATTATTATGCAAATGCAAAGAAAGCTACAAACTGCACTGCTTTTTTTTGCCCCCAAAGGTTTTTATTTTCTGCAGTCCTCAGTGCAAAAAGAAACTTTTGTTATGTCCTCCTCAGTGCGGTTTTCTCTCAGGCCAACAGCTCTTTACCTGGATTTGGAACTTTACATCTGTACACCTTCCTAAGATGATGTTCCTTCTTTTCCTTCCTTTCTCCTCCCTCTTCCCTGTTCCCTCCTTCCTCCTCACTCCCTTCCTTCTTACCTATGAATGTGTAGTGAATTCCCAAAGTGTACCAGGCACGTAAGAGTACAATCATAGGGATCCAGGAAGCAAATGCAGACCTACTCTGACCCTGAGCTTCTTTTCTGCTAAGTTGGTTTCTTTTGTGAGGACATCATTCAAGTAACCAGTTCTGACTTCCCAATGGGCTTTATATGTTGAGATCTTCCTTTGTTTCTTATTTATTTCTTAGACAGAAACTGCCAAACAGCTAAGATACACTCTATTTTTTCCATGTAAATTTATCCTGAATTGCCCATTTTCATCCTTGCTTCTACCAAGCTAGCCTATTTCATCCACCTCAGACTTTTATTCTTCCAACAAGTTGCCAGAGATGAAGGACCCAAGTCCCATCACTAATCTGATGGTCAGAGGTGAGGACTAAATTCTGAGACTCAGTTAGGTTGGTTTCTTTGTGCCCAAGGCAGGTGAATTGAACAATGCTCATTTTTCCCCACTGTGAGGAGTGTACTTGCAGTGCAACCTATTCTAGTTTACTGCTGCAACTGATCAGATGTGAGGCATAGCCAGGGCCCATCTGCAAATGTACACCCAGATCCAGGAGGACTGAGGGGAGGGAGTTCCACTAAGATCAGGAATGTAGCACCTGATCAACAGGAAAAAGTAAAACAGAAGTTTTAAAAGTCAAAGGGAAATGTTTAGCCTTTATTTTAATGCACAGTATATCAAGCCAGCAAAAGCAATAATGAGCCGGGGATTTAGCTCAGCGGCATAAGCACCTGCCTGGCAAGTGTGAAGTCTTGAGTTCAATCCCACCCCCATACCCCCCCCCAAAAAATGAAAACAAAAACGTGACAATGAAAAGAAGGAAGAGAGAAAAGTACAGTGAAGTCTCCCTCTAGCCAAGGCAAGGCTTAATCTGTGCAGCCATGGTGTGTCTTCATTAAGATGAATAAATGTTTGGGGTTCCAAGCTTTCCTGGAAGAAAGGATGATTTATTTCCCCTTTCATTTATATATGCAACTCAGAGGTCAGTGGGATCTTTGAAATTCATACTACACAGTTCTAGATATTTTGGCAGCACTCTGTAATCACCATACCTCTGCTAGTATATAATCGTAAGAGGCAGAATGCAATTGTGAGGATTACAGAATTAAGAAGTCAAAAACCTAGTTTTATGATACTGGTAGATAACATGGCTTATGAACTGCTTTTGTAAAATTAAGATAACAATAATGAAGATTAAAATAACACATAAGATTATGTTTTCATTAATTGCTATCTTTTGCTTGACCCTACAAGTTTGTTGTGAGGATCACATAGTTATATATGTGATAAAGTGTTCTACACCTGTTAATTACTATACACATTGGTTATCATGTTTTATCCCCTAGGTGCTGGACTCTCCAGGGGCTGGGTATGTATAAAATATATGTGTGTCTGGAATCTATTTCCCTCACTTTCTATAGAAAGGTTGATAATGGGTGCATAACTGCTTCTAATAGAATAAAGGTGACTTCACATAGAATATCATGTAAATGTCTCTGTTTCCCTTGAGCCCCTAATGGCAGCCCCAAGAAATCACACAAAGTACATCACAAATGCAGGTACAGTGATGCACACTTGGAATACTAGCACTTACGGCGACTGAGGGAGGAAGATTTTAAGTTGGAATCTCTCCTAGGCAATTTAGCCAGACCCTGTCTCAAAATAAAAATTAAAAGGCAATGGATGTAGCTCAGCAGTGGGAGGCCCTTGGTTTCTATCCCCTGTAGCTGAAAAAAACATGCTGCAGGAGGATTTGGCTGAGTAACTCTCTGCTTGCGACAACCCCAGTGTGGCTCATCTTATGTAGCAGAATCATCCCCTGCCCATGCAGAGAGGCAGGTTGGCTCATGAACCTCACGCCTTCTCTGGCAGTGTTCCAATCGCTGGGCACTGTCTGAAAGGCACAGGTTACAAAGCAGGGGCAGCATCTTATTCATCTTTGGATTGAGTGTACCTCTGGTAGGGCTCAGGCTCTGCTGCTCAGGGACTCAGTTCTTAAGTGTCACATTGAGGTTCATATAACCCATCTATCAATGACACTTTCTAAGCAAGCCATTGAAAGTGGAGCTTCCTGCTCCTCCCCTTGAGCTGAGCCCCAGTCCCACCCTCTGATTCCACTGAATGGCACTGAGATCTCCATGCACTTTTGGGCTGGTACGTGTCTTCAAGGCTTAACAGCAACTGTGTCAGTGTTGCCAGAGAGTCCCATGGTCTCCCCAGAGCTACCTGGCAGCTCCCTTTGAGAAAAAGCATCACCTCTTCATTCGTTCCAGGAAGGAAGGAAGCAGAAAGCAGAAAGGTAGTAGGAAAGAAGGAAAGGATCATTGAGCTCCTGTTACACACCAGGCTGTCAGCTAGCTGCTGTGTGACATCTTGTCCAATCCTCAGAGATGTCTAGAATTACAGATGAGATAACTGAAGCTTGCGGTGGTCCCAGGATTTGCGAGCAGTACAATCGAGGCTGGAGAGCAGTACAATCAAGGCTGTTCCTTGTGCCATTCCAGCTGATCCTCTTACACAGAGGGGACCTGACTGTGTGATGAGGGCACCCAGCAGCATTAGCCTCCTGCTCCCCAGACAGAGAATTAGAGGGCAGGCCCAAAAAGCATCTGAACCACCATTTGAGGTTCAACATCTCCCTGGGTAAGGATAAGGATGCAAAGCGTGGGCTCAGCAGAGGCCCTTGGGCACCAACCGGAGTCTGTTGTTCCAACCAATTGTAAAGTGCCCAGCATTCACACTGGAACACTCTCCTCTAACAGCACCCATCCAGTCCTAATTGTGTCTCAGAATTTAAAATTGTTGATATATGTATTTTTACCTCCACTGGAAATAAACTGAGTTCCTGATGGGAACGAAAGAGAGAATAGAAAAATGTTAAGTACTTTAAGATACGCTATTTATTATGCCATGAGTTGTATTTTGTTTCTGAGATTCTTTCATCATTGTGTGATTATGGAGAGGACTGGGTCCTTTTTCACATGTGTTATTTTTTTTCTCCTGTTCTCCAGGGAGCTTGCAATACTTAAAACTGTGCTGTATAATAGAGAGGATAATCGCCGTAAATTAAATGTGCCTCTGCACATTTGTGTTTTATGTTAATTCCATTGTGTGGTGGCAGCTGCTTGAGAAGGAAGCCATAGATTGGCAGGGGACATGAGTTTCCAGTTTTGCTGAGGATCTGGAGCCACAGGTTTCATGCGACAAGAGGCTCATCCCAGGAGAGAAGTGGAGCCATGGAAGAAAGCCAAGAAACCAGGGGTGGGACAGGTGTCCTGGGGTCAGCTTGGGGCACAACCAACAGGGATCCCCAGGACACTGGCCTGAGAGATGCCCCTAAAGACCACCCAAAATTAGGGTTGGACAAGGATGCAGGTGAAGTCCAGACCTGTGGCTCTAGAGCTAAGTGACCTCCCTGCTATGGGACATAATTGCTGTCTGTTTCCGTCTGCCCGGAAGCAGCAGTGAAGTGTCAGTTTGTGAATTTATTAGAGAAATGTGGCAAATCCTTAAGGGCAGAGACTGTCTCTGCTAGACAGCCCCCCGAGGCTGGAGAAACCTAGAGGGCAAGAAGGGCAGAGGAATTAAGGAGAAATGAGGTGCAAACACAGCCCCGGAAGGGGAAGCCAGGTGCCTGGGAGAGACCACACACTGAAAACCCAGTGGCCTGCTGACCCTGGTGCGAACAAGACTCTCCAGAGAGCATAAAATGATGTGGATGCACTTTTAATTGAGCATCTACTATTAAACAACCATTATGCTGGTAAAGATTAAACCATTTAACCCTGTCCTTAGTTATATATTTATCTCATGCCAACACTATTAGCCTGTTCTATACCAAAAAAAAAAAAAAAAAAAAAAAAAAAAAAAAAAAACCCGAGTCTTGTAGAGATTAACTTGGCAGCTGCATCACTGAGAATCAGTCATGCCCCAAGTGTGTCCGCAGATTCCTTAGTGCTCTCAGTCAGGCCAAGAGGACGGGAGGATGGAAGATGATAGCCAAGCAGAGAAATAGGAAGATCTGAGCCACAGGTCTGAGAGTTTAAGAACAGTGTGGTGAAGTCAACACCTTCCTCTGCATGGCCAGAGCGTGTGTGCCCACAAGAGGAGCGCGGCTCGTCACATAGAAAGAGGACAGAGTCCGCAGCAAAATTGTCTGCAGAGTAAAGACATTCGTCAGCTGGGGCTGCCATAGTAGGACACCAGCGTGGGAGGCTTAAATTACAGACATTTATTTCTCACAGTTGTGGAGACCTGGAAATCACAGATCAAGGTGCCAGCCTATTCAGTTGCTGATGAGGGATCTTTTCCTGGTTTCAATGTGACCACCTTCTCATCATGTCCTCACATGATGGAGAGGGAGAAACAAAGCGTGAACCCTGGTTATACGGACATTACCTCCATGAAAGCCTCTCTCCAAATACAGTCACATTGAAGGCTGATGGGTGTTTGGCCAAGGTGGGAATGTAAACATCTCTTCTGTAATGATATGTTTTTATTCGTGTTTTAAAAATACATTTGCAGCCAGGCATGGTGGTGCACTCCTGTAATCCCAGCACTTGGGAGGCTGAGAGTCGCCATGAGTTTGAGGCCAACCTGGGCTATATAAGAGATTCAAGGCCAGCCTGAATGACATAGCGAGACCCTGTCTCAAAAAGAAAAAAAAAAAAAAAAAGAAACACATTTGCCTTTGGAAGGATAAATAACAAAATACTGGGACACTTTTTCTTTTCTTCACCAGTGCTATTATCTAAGTTATCCCCAAGGATTATTTGTGATTAGCTAAAGAACTAAGTTGAAAGTCACTTCCACTCATTTGCATGGTGGAGGCTGCATGCAGGGTGGGTATGCTTAAAGCCCACTGGTAGCCCAGAAGGGTAGAAAGGTCAACACCCCCATTCCCTGCCCCTTGAATGTGGGGTCTGCTTTCCCTTCCTGCCCTTCTCAGACTCTGAGGTCCCACCAGGACCAGAGGCTGCTGCCTAAAAGGCAGCTGTGAGATAAGCAACAGGCTGCTACACCATTGATATGCACGAAAGAGCGGCAGCAGCCTTTGTATCAGAGCCTCACAAAAGCAATTCTCTGCAGTTGATATAAAAAGGTGTCAGTTCTGGTTTAAGTACTGTATTACCAGCAAAGATTTATCTGCCTCCAAGCCGGGCCTCCCCCACTGAGGGAATAAACCGTTCTTCTGCTTATCTGTTTCACAGAGCACAATATTTCTCTCGTGGTTTCTGCCTCCAAAAGGACTTTTTCTTTGCCTTCCCTTATTCATCTCTAGAAATTTATGAGCATAAAATACTCATCGTAATGATGAAGATTGGCATAATGATGGGTGATGCCCCTGTCTGCCCAGCTCCTCCCTGGTCTTGGGGAGGTCACACAAATCAGAGTCAGAAGGTCTTTTAAATCGGGAGTAAGTGGGAATACTGAATTCTAAGGTTGAGAAATCAAGGACAATCAGTATTCCCACTTGCTAGAAGGACAAGGAAAATCTCTGTTCTACAAGAAAGAAGTTGGCTTGTGACAAGCAGTAATCCTAGTACCCTTTGTGAGACACAAGCCTGTCTTCACCCTCATAGAGGTCACATGCAAATTTGTCATTTTGAGGATCCTGTCTTGAGGGGGACAAAGTGCAGTGATTTATCATCCATGGAATATTCTTCCCATTGGAATCATCCTCACTCAAAGAAACAAAACTAGTAGCCTAAACACCAAGACTAGAATTGTAGGAATCTTGTTTGGATTCCCTTTGTGACTTAGACAAATCATTGAACCACCCTCAACCTGGGTTTATTTTCCTGTAAAATGAAAGTGCTGAGAATATCCTTTCTATCTCATGATGATCAAAGTCTACAGAATACCAGAGCTTTGAAGTTGCAGGTGTGTGTGTGTGTGCGCGCACCTGCGCGCTCCTGGAGTATGTCTACTCACTGTAGCTTAAAACCTAAACAGTGAATATCAGCTTCCATTCCACAAGTGGTGGTGGATTTAACTGGCAGGCGTTCCTGATAGTGTAATGCGAGGGCTCCTAACATGCTCAGATGTTAGAGACAGTGATCAGGTTCCATCCTGAAAACAGAAAGCTGAGCTGAGCACCTGTTTTTGAGGCGGGAGGGGATGGAGGTGCATGAGAGGTAAGGCATAAAGGAACAGCAGGAGTGGGAAAGGCACTTGAACTCAAAACTCCCTGTCTGTCATTCACTTGCTGTATCCCCTCCTGACTGGTCGTCATATTTCTAAGCCTCATCAGCCACACACAGCGTACTGGAAGTTTGGGGAAAAGCAATACGGCCATAGACTTTCAAGTGCCCACCATGGGCACAAGAAACTTTAAAGGAAAAATAGTCCCCATAGGTCTTTTTGTTTTTTTTATTTTCTAATAAGCTGTGGCAGAGTGATGTATTAGTGCAAACAGATCTGCCACACAGGAGCTATGGCTGGCCAGCCTGGGGACAGCTTGCAAACCGAAGATAGCCACACAAGGGCAGCGGGGTTCTCCCAGGCACCATTAGCCTGACCTTCAGAAACTGGCATTAATCTGGGTGAATAAATGAAAGCAGGCCACTCAGGGGTCCTGCTGGGCTCCTGGGGTCACTATTTTGCATTCTAACTGATCTTTGCCAGCAATGCAAGTTCTCACTGTCCATTTAGGGGCTCAGCCCCAGGGCATTAGAAGCATACAGACAGGTGCACACAGCGAGAGTCCTTGCTTCAAAAGGTCCAGCCCTACATCAAGGAGAGTTTCACCTGAAGTATCCAAAATTGTATCATTCTTGCTATTTGTCCTCATAGGTTCCATTATTGCTAAGATTGACTGCAGCAGCTGGTAAGGTTTTCTTAAAGTTTGTGACCTCAAAGAATTTTAGTGAATGTGAACTTTGTGGGAGATAAAAATAACTTTGCCAGTTCCTCTTCCACACTGCTGTTCACTTATAAGCTTTCTTCCAAATATTATCTTGTCAAAATGCTGCCTTGTTCATGGGGCAGGCTTTGGAAAAGTCAAGCTTCTTTTCTGGTCCCAGTAATCTTCAGTGTCTGAAGAACCAGTGGAGAATCTGTGTGTGTGCATGTGTGTGTGTGTGTGTGTGTGTGTGTGTGCGTGTGTGTGTGTGTGTGTGTGTGTGTGTGTGTGTGTACTTGTATAGGAAATAGACCAACTGTACAATGAAGGCATAACCTACCCAGGTACAGCTGTCTACATCAAACTCGTTTCCTCATTCTTTGGCTAGAAATACACTGATTGAAAACCATTATGTGTTGACACTGGCTCAGCACTGGGCATACATCAGTTAATCAGCAAGCTTTCTGTCCTCTAAAAAAGCACGGTCCCCAGAAGAATTGTCAAGAGGGTAATAGAACTGTGCTAGAAGTATGCCCAGAGTAGAGGAGAGGTACAAAAGAGGCTACTCAAGGCACAATACTTGACCCTCTCCCACCGTTTTCCAAGTTAAGTCTCTGATAAAATGTTGGCAGATGATGAAAAGGAAGTACCTGGTCCAGATTTAGTGAACAGCATCAGAGCAGAGGCACAAGACTGAGTGTCAGCATCAGGAAATGGAAGGACCTTTGTGTGATTCTAACAGAGGCGGGGAAAGATGCAGTGGTGCTTCAGAGTGGGGTGCATGGCATACCAATAGTAGGGGCAGAAACAGGAAGAGTTCATTACTTAAGCAGATGTAACAATGATCAGCTTCCTTGGTTCCCATGCAACAGCCGTCCTGGTCCATTTCTTTGTCACTAACATCACAGCGAGGCCAAGAGTTAGAGTCGAGGCTAAAGCAATAAAGCCTTCCTGTTGCCCTTGCCAATAAGTGATTTAGATAATACGTATGTATATCTCCAGTCCACACCCCCAACATGTGAGATCTCTTGGAAGGCAATTGTAACAGATCTTCCTGGCTCTTCAGAAGAGATTTTCTAGGGAGAACTGTCCCTTTTCTGACTTTTGACATTGTGTCTTTATATATTATATAGAAATACTACTAGTGCCTTGGGACCCAAAAGAGAACCATTCCCCTCCCCCACAAAAAAAAAATCAATATCCTCAGGATGCAAAAATTAACAGATGAGAAGAATCTAGTCCATTGAAGTACTCAATAACCTTGGACTATTCTGCCCCCACATTTATTGGTAAGATAATAAAGTCTCATTACCATTAAAGATGTTTTTAGTTTAGCCTTTTATTGTCAACAGCTAAAAGGACCAAACTGATACAACAAAAGAGGAAAACGATCTGATAGCTACAACCAGGTGTGCTGAGGGTGAGATTCCCTTCTGGCAAATGGATAGATTACATAACGAGCAGTTAATGGAGAACTGGTGCTCCAGACAGGTAGGGGTCTGACAACATCCCTAAAAAGCTGATATTTGAATCCACACATAGTGAAAATGGTAATACAGGCAATTTATTGTATTGAACACTCCCAAGAGGCCAGAACAGTGGCAGAGCCATTGAAGCCTATTATTGGTTGGACAGTGATGACCATCGGTTAACTTTTTGGGGGCAGTTTTGATGAGGGGCAGACATCACACTGCAATCTTTAAGGATTTATAGTAGGGAATGGAGAGAAAATTATGTAGAAAATAAGTTTTTGTTTTCAATAGTTTTTTGGTAAAGGAAAGGAGAGGAGCCTAATGGAAGATGAAGAGTAGAGCAGTTCCATGGAAAGATACTGTAAGGCCAGTTGTGCACAGGCAGAGCAAAGATCCAGGGAAGGCAGTGAATGTGGAGAGGAAGGGAGAGAATGCTCAGAGATACAGAAGAGCAGAGGGAGGATGCATCTGCTAGGAGCCTAAGAGAAAGAGCAGCAGCTAAAACAGGAAGAAGCATCAGAGATGGAGACACACGGGGGAGGACAGAGTGTGACCCGCTGTGACTTGGTGAGCACATTTGCACATATTATCACATGCGGTCACACCCAAAGCCTAAAAACTGAGTGGTCCCATCCTCTCCATGTTAGAAGTGAAGAGCTTGGTTTTGTGGACGTCTGCACCTTACAACACTCACGCTAGCATGGAACCAAGCTCTGCCCTATCCTGCATCTTGTGCCTCTATATAGGACTGGGGAAGCTGACACCATCTGGGGACATGGAAGTAGGGTACAGCAATGGTTTCCACACTAGCTGTTCATGACATTGTCCGTGCAACTTTAAAAATATAAACTGTTAGACTCTAGCCTTTGGTTTTCCAATGCTGTTGATGTAAGGTAGTTTTCCAATGCTGTTGATGTGGCTTTCTATCCACCCAAGACCTGGGAATTAACAAAGAATAGAGGTTTAGTTGGCTCACAGTTTTGGAGCTTAGGAAGTCCTGGAACATGTTGTCAGCATTGTTCAGCACCCGGGCTTTCAGGCTGTATCATGACATAGCAGAGGGCGTCACATGACAAGACAGAGTAACTGTGGCAGCTCAGCTCTCTCTTCCTCTTCCAAAAACGCTTCTGACATCACGGTGGGAGTTTCACCCCAAGACCTCATCTAATTCTAGTTGCCTCCCGAAGGCCCCAAATACCACTCACATACAGATTTGAGAATTAAGTTTCCAACACTGCAACTCTGAAGGACAAATTCAAATCACAGCTGGTAGCCACAGTACATTCTACTTATTAAAAGCTCTCTATTTTGGGGAGGCACTGTTTTACATATTTAGGGAATCAGATGAACACTGATCCTAAGAAGACCTGAGTATGCTGCCTTTAAAGCACAGCATAGAAATCTGTGCATGTGGATTTCTCACAATTTTTTGTGGAAAGAATAAAAAGAAGGAAAGAGGAAAGGAAAGAAGAAAGGAGGAGGCAAAAAGTATCTACACATTCTTCGTCCATCTTCACTACATCTTCACTCTTGACTCAGGAACACAGAGGCCCTCATCCCTGGATTTCAGTTCTGAAAATGGAAATACTTCAGTCCCAAATGGGACTGGTGTTGCCCTCAGAAACCAGATGTTCTCCTTCTAAAACCCTCATTCTATGAGCTGTTTCTCACCTAATTCTTAGGCATAATTTGATATGCATCATTGTCTTAGTCAGTTTTCCCTCACTGTGATAAACCACCCAAAATAAGTGACTTGTTACAAAAGGAAAAGATTTATTTTGGCTCATGCTTTTGAGGTTGGACTCGTCAAGTAGTCCTGTTTGTTTTCACTCTGATGAGAGTCAGCATATCATGGGGGGAGCACACGACCTTGCTAACATACCAACCAGGGGACAAAAAAGAGTGAGGAAGGAGCCAGAGTCCCCTAACCCCCTTGGAGATGTGCTCCCATGAACCTAAGGATCTTCTACTAAGTTTCACCCATCAAAGGTCTCATCATCTCCCAACGGTGACACCTCAGAGACAAAGCCTCTAACACATGGAACTTTGGGGGAGATATTAATGAGCCAAACTATGAGAGTCACCATTTGAACTTCTTCAAGCCCCTTTAACCAAAGAGTAGAGAATGTGGTAGGAGACATTTTACAAATCAGACATCTAACGTGGATCCCAGGCATATGTAGCATGCCCTAAGTTTTCCACTCTACCTGCTGGCTGCATACATCTTCACAAGGCCACTTCCACCAAGCACACCAACAGTCAGTTCCATGAAGGGCAGGGACTGGAGTGACACGATACACATGTATGCGTGCACAATTGGCTTATGTGATGAGCTAACTACTGTGAAGAGAATGCAACCAAACATGATAAGGCTCTAACGCAGAGGTAACCTCAGTCCTGAGCACTGAAATGCTGTAAGCCATGTCCCCGCAAGCCAAAAGCTGAGATGCAGATGGGCAAGATGAAAGAAAAGTATTTTTCATATTATTATTTCTCTATGTTATTATATTCCTTGCTTTCATCTTGCAGGGAAAATCAATACAAAGATACATTTGGGAACTTCTGATTATCCATATCTTCATTCTGAAAGAGAGAGAGAAAGAGACAGAGAGACAGAGACAGAGAGACAGAGAGAGACAGAGACAGAGAGACAAAGACAGAGAGAGAAAAGTCCTTTGCATTGCTCTCTGTCACCCCAAAAACAGGCAGAGCCAGGCCTTGTACGTGTCTGCACCTCATATGCCTGCCCAGTCCCATATATTTTACATGCCTACACAATGCACTTTATGAGGCATATAAAAGCCAGACGGGAATTATCTCCTTCCCTTGTACGAGCTGTCTCTTTTTTGGGGAGAGATAACAGAGACCTATTTCATTTTGCTGCTTGCTACTGGATGCTCTGCCATAAATTGAGAAAAGAAGCTCTTTTTGAAAAATGCTTTCTTTGACCCCATTGTCACTGGGAAACCGCAGTGAGAGAAATACCATTCTCTGTAGGATCTCCATTTAAAGCAGGGGGAAGAGGGGGGCAGAACTTTGCCTCTCTTCTCTCCTTCGCCTTTCTGCACATTTGCTCCGGGGAGGAGGCTTCGAAGGAGTGAAGGTCCCTCACTTAGAGAAAGGGCTTCCATATAGACACAAAGAACTCAGGAAGCCAAGCCCCTTTCCCCAGACAGAGAAGGTGCAGCCCCCACAGGAAAGCATTCTCCATCTGTGCTGCGTCTAGGTACAGTGGGCACACTGTCAAATATGCACCACCAATATTTCATTATCAGGTCCTCTGCAGCCCAGTGCATGCCTGGGTGAGCTTAGAAATTAAACTGTACTTTCACCTCTAAAGAATACTGTCCCTGCCAGGCTGAAGGGGAGAGATTGTCAGGCCATGGGGCTAACGAGAGATGAGAGAGGAGGGCAGCAGTGTTGGGAGGCAGAAACTCGCTGTTGGCCGTGGTGAGAGGTCTGTGTGTAGTTCATCTTCCTGGAGCTGCACAGTCTCTTGAGCAGAAGTCACAGACACCCTTAATTGTTACAGAGAAGACAGTAAAACACCTCCACCAGGGCTTCACATTTCTTCTGATGAGATGCATTTCTTTGTACTCTTCCCTGCCCTCTCCAGGCATCCTCCATTAAAATCCAAATACCCCCCTCCATGTCTCTGGTTGGCTGTCCACGACATTTTTAGCAGTGATGTGAGTGGATTATAAAAAGTTTTCTCTCCAAAGAAAATCCTTACAAAGTGCACAAGGATCCTGTATATTTAAAGGCATCCACAAAATATAATGCAAAAAAACACACAAAAAGATAGATGAAGTAGAAACCCGTAATGTACTAACCTGGTCTTGCTGGGACTGAGCTTATGCACAGAGAATCACTTTTGTGCTTGGTAAACTGTGCTGTGGAGAACGGAATAGAAGCAAGGACTGTGGGGTGAGGGAGTACTGCTCTGCCCAAGCATGCCAGATCCAGGAAGGCTAAGGAAGGTTAAGGGGGAACAAGAGTTTTCAGAATCTAATATTGGTCAGTCACTCACTCTTCTGCTCAAAGTTTCTGTTCCAGAAGTTTCTACTACATAGAATCTGTTCTGAACTTCATCATGGCCCGGTTCCTGGTAACTCCCTGACCTCATCTTCCATTGTTCTTCCCTTTGTTCATGCATTCCAACCGCACCATTCTTTCTGATATTACTACATCCTAAGCAAGAGCCTGGCTTAGGAATGTGGCAGACATGCATATTTCTCAGGGCAAACACATCAGTGTTAAGTCCATCTTCCTACCAAGGAGAATTCCTACCACAAAGTACCAGGACCTACGTGAAAACAATGGGGCATCGCTGATGCATTTCAGACAGCTAACAATCCAGGGACAGTACCAAGACCAGCACTCATCAACATATTTCTAGGGCCTCATTTGTTCCATATGCAACACTTATGGAGGATTATTGGGGACTTGGAAATACGAATATGCAACAGGGGTCTGTTCTCAGCTTTGCTGGAATATTAAGACTTAAAAACATAGGAATCCAGGAAACTTTAAGAGAAAAGCAATCTACATGTAACATGTTATAGAAGAGATAATGAGTGGCATAGGAGTACTTAAGAAGGTTTGAGTTTTGCCCGGGGGACTACAGAAAGATTACTGGGAAATATAATTGGAGATAGATGATCTGCTAAGTGGATTTAGATAGGAGAAAAGATATCCAGAAGGTGCTTGTGAGATTGTTTATATTTTCATTTTCCCTATTTCACAGATGGGAAAGAGGACCCTTGGTAGACACATTCAAAACTGTACTAATGACCTAGAATTCTAAGGATTTATCCATTTTGTTTCATGCAGGAGATCTGTTCTCACTCTCTTACTCCTAGGGAATAAACTCTTACATGGGAGTCGCAAATATGTTTTGCTCTCATATTGAGTTTATGTTGAGAACAGAAAATGCTTTCCTTCTCTGGTTCTGGGTGATAGCAATAGCAGAATTTGTAGTGACTTCCTAGGTTTCCTGGGATTGAGAAGGGTTGGTGGGATGGCTCATTCTAAGAGATGACCAACTGCAGCCAGGTCAAGGTCCTGGAGTCAGCATTCCTGTCCCCATACTTCAGAAAACAGAATCTTTCATTCTTTCTGGATGGAGCATGATTATTTGACTGATGTTCAAGGGTACTGAGAGCAGACGCTTAGAGGTATCAAGACCACCTCTTATCCTTTCTCACAAAAACCATGGAGACATAAGTGCATGGGGTTGTGTATTTTAATCCTTTCCTGTGATAATGCTGATGCAGGGCTTTACCAGACTAGTATCATGGTAAGTTGAAACCTCTTGAGGGACATCTATATGTATGATATTCACCACTGATTTTATCAGTGAACACATATATCAAGTTGTTTTAAGGAACAGAGGATTATAGTTAATCACAAGTTCCCATTTGATCAGGTTTTGTAATGAGATTTTGGTCATGGACTTTGTATTTCTGTGTATGTTAGTAGACAAATACAGAGTTAGACAATAAATATTGATAGAAAGCTGATAGGTGATAGAGATATATAGATGATATATAGAAAGACAGTTGGGGGGGATGAATGGATAGGTAGGTAAGTGGGTAGGTAAATAAGTCCTAACCTTATTTATTCATTCAGAGCCCAAATTCCATTTAATAGAAGCCAGTCTATGCTTTCTGAGCAATTATACATGCAGACACAAGCCACTGCTGTGGATGCCGGAAGGACATTGCACCCCACCTGAATACAGATCAGCCTGGAATCTGTAAAATCCCTTGTTGTCTGCATCCACAGAGGACAGAATGCCACTATTGCATCCTCAGGCACAGAGGTTTGGCCCAAGATCTGAGTGTGCTGAGCTTCTTAGAGGCCATGGCTGCTGGAGGCCAACATCTCATTAAACAGTTCCTACCGACTGTCTTAAAAGGCAGGACTCTGTGGCCTCCACCTCTGGGGGATCCTGTGATTCTCTGTTTATTGACAGAAACCAGGTATCTCTGCTGGCACCTACCCTGGCGTCCTCAGATCTCTCAGCCAGTCTCCAGCAGCCAGAAGGAAAAGAGCTTAATTTCAAGGGTACAAAGAGCTCCATGAGGTGATGAAAACTGAAGGCTTCATCAAAGCCAGTTGCTGTGTGGTTCACCTCCCATCTCCTGCGAAGATCATAAAGAAGGAAATAAGGAGGGAAAGAAGGTCAGTAAGGGATGGAAGGGCAGATTCTGAATCCAGTTGAAGAATTTGGCCAATGGTGAGCAAAAGGCTTCTTAAGAAGGGGGATTTATTCATGGACACCTGTCAGAGGCTGCCATTCCCCAGCTGAACTATAGTCTGAATTTTACTATAGCATAAATCAGCTCCTCCTAGACTTCATAACTCTTCTTTATAGGTTTCTTCCCACTCATAAATAAACCTCATTCCATATGTATATATTGCAAAAGGTCTACTTGATTTGTAGCATTGTTCATCAGGAGAGGTAGATGCCAGCCCAGATTACAAAGGGATTTTTCTGTGATCACCCCCTTCAAGGAGAGTCTTTGCTCCCTGGGACAATGTCAACCTCAACAGAAGTTCCCTTCTAAAATATCTTCACTGGGAGCACAGGGCACATCTGTCTGCCAAAGGTGAAGAAACACACAGAGCATTGGTGTTTCTTCAAAATGAGCCAGCGGTGACTTCAAGGATGGGTCCCACAGCATCAACCTGGGGGCCAGCTGCACAGGCAAAAGAGATGCACACCTCTCTTGCTGGAAGCAGTGTCAGCCATGGGCACCAGGCCATGCTGGCATGTTTGAGAGGTTTCAGATTCTGAGGAGATGGGCCACCTACCTACTTCCAGGGCCTAGAGTTGATCTGAAACATTCTACAGACTGGGGGAGTCCAACTGCGAGTCATTTAGCAGTGAGCCTCAGTACTCCCAACTGATTGGGATGCCAGTTCCCACTCTTCTCTCATGTGGCAACAGAGCAATCGAGCTTTTTATAATGATGCATTACAATATTCTCAGGGTTTTGTACATTCCCAGGAAGGCTCCCATGAATATTCAAATTCTAATTTTAAAAGCGTAGTTGGAAAGGACATTAGCTACCATCTTGTCCAACATCCTACCCAAGGAAGTAAACACCTCCACATCAACCCTAGCAGATGGGCACTTGGCCTTCCTGTTTCTCCTAGAACAGTGTTATAAAGGAATTCAGTTGTTATTTTAAATGTAATTTTTTTAACTTTAAAATAAATTACAACTAACTTTGTTTAACAATATCTTGAAATTTTGTTGTCATAAAGATCTGCAAATGCTACATCACAATCCATATTTTATGAGGAATTTTATCAATAAAATATTTAATAATAATGGATCATGTGCCTTGAAACATGTCAAGTATTATAATCACAAAAATCAAACGAGTGAAAAATGTAAGAAAAAATTTTGCAACCTCCTAAGATAACAGCACTGAAAACAAAGATCTCTGTTCATAAAAGAAGACCAGAAAATACCAAGTGCTGGCAAGAACAGAGATAAATTGGAACCCCCAGACTTTAAATCTAAAATGGTTCAGCCTCTGGGAAAAAGTTTGGCATTTCCTTCAATAGTTAAACATAGAATGACCATATGGTCCAACAATCCTACACCTGGGCTACACCTCCTGAGAGCTGAAAACACATATCTTCACCAGAGCACTAGTCCTAACAGTGCAAGGTAGAAATAGCCCAAATATTCATGAACAGATAAATGGATAAACAAATTGTATATATACTGAAATACTTTTAGCCAAAGAAAGAAATAAAGTACTAATGTATGCTGGGATGTGGATAGATACAAAAAAAAATATGCAAAGTAAAGGAAGTCAGACATAAAACATTATTTATTGTATAATTCAATTCATATGAAATATTTCAGAATAAATAAATCCATAGAACAAGAAAGAAAATTGATGGCTTCCAGGGACTGGACTATCGTGAGAATGAGAAGAGACTGGTTCGTGGGTACCCAGCTTTCTAAAAATGCTTTTGAGCTAAATAAAGGTGGTGGCTGCACATGGTGAATGCATAAAATATCACTGGATGTTTACTTTGAATTGTGTAATTTTATGCTTTGTGAACTTCACCTTAACAAAAACATGTTTTTCAGAACAGATCTATGTTCAAGCCCCATCTCCAAGAATAGTCTTCTCTATGTCTTTGAGAAAGTTGCTTCCCATTTTGGATCTAAGGTCTGAGAGCAGCATATAACCCAGGGGACGTGGTTCTGCCCAGTGACTGAGCTCAGCATGGTGCCATATGTACAATAACCTCAAGACTATTATCCCAGAAGAACTGAGAAATGCTTTTGTATTCCTAGGTTTAAAAAGAAAAGTTGAAACTTCTTATGACACTTTTTCTCTTAACTTCCAACAAAATTACTTTTAAAAGAAAAGTATCTCCCTTCTCACTTACTCAAAACCATCAGGAGAGACAAATGAAAAAACACTAGCAGGGATCTTCCAGTCATTTTTTGTACATAAAGATTTACTGAAACAGCCACATTCTGCATCCGCTTGCATATTCTAATATGAGAATTTCATTGTTCTAATTATAGTTTGCAACCTTAAAACATTTACTATCTGGTATAGAATAACCAATCTATGGTATAGAATAACCTAATAATAAATTTTAAGTAAAACAAGAACTCATGGACAAGATAAGAAAACAACAAAATAGTATAGAAAATGAGATTGGCACAGTATGGAGAAGAAACAAATTGGAGACCAACTGACCATTTGCAAACAATAAATAATGTTAAAAAGCAGGAACATAATAGACATCTCTGGAAACCAAATTACTAACAGAGAGAAGTAGACTAATAATTTTGAGTACCGATGACAAGAAAACTAAATTAATGTTAAAAAGAAACAGCTATTAAGTGGGCAAGCATCACTTCAAAATGATAATTCTCACCTCTTAATGTGTTTTAAATTCCTTTTTTTTAAACTTAAAGGACTATTTCTGGAAAGGCTTATCCTTGTTGTGACAATCCAATTGTTTGAAATTTGGAGAGTTTTAAAGTTTGTCATCAGGTTCTTTTTTTATAGGTTAAAGTCAAGCATAATTAAATATATTTTAAGGTAGGTCTCTATTTCCCTGAAACTACTTCCAGGATGACCCCTTCTGTTTAGTTTTGCACAGTTTTTAACATGTCTAGAATTATGTTCACTTGGTTATAATTATTGTTTCTTGATGGTACAGTTGGTGATATTTCACTTTATATTTTTTATGTTACTTAAAAATTTCATTCTGTTGCCAAAAAGATTGACATTTTTTTCTCAAAAAATAAGACCTAAGGCAAACATGCTAAAGTGTCATCTTTTAGGTAGTAGCATATGAGTGATGGGCACCTTCCTCCTCTGTAAAATTTTTTAATGCACCCTAAACAAAACTTTAGCATTTTTATTGATTTTGGTGTTGTTTTTTTCTAAATCGCCCACAGTACCTTGCATAGGCAAGGCACATAATCCATGTTCATTAAAAATCATATTGATTTTTGTTTTCTAAAATGTCTGAGGGATTGCTCATTCTCCTCAATGAAAATAGGGGTTTGAAATATTGTTGACACAAAGTTACTTGTAATTTATTTTCTACTTTATTAATTGCAATAGAAATACAACTAAATCCCTCTGTAATAACAACAAAAACAAAAGCAATTTAAATAGTTTTAAGATGCCCCAAAGCCTTACTTGTTATTAAAAGAACACAATATGCCAGTAATCTCCACCCAGTTTTCATGGAATCTTCCGCTCCACCTGAGAGAAGTTACTTCCAAACCTCTTCCCCTTCTGTGATCAAATGGAGACTCAGTAGTTCTGGATACTTCTATTTCTTTCTCCAACTTTTCTGGTTCTATTTATTTCTTCTTTCTGAAGTCTCATTTTTCTAAGGAAAACATCTTAAGCTTACTATTTCCCACTCAACCAGTGATCTCCACTGCCAAAACCGACTCCTAGAAGTGTAGTGGACCTGCAGGTGCAAGGTATTCTTCTAGCTCTGAGTTTAGTTATGATTCTGCTCTTCCCAGGAAGTTGGGAAATGTACTGAAGTCACTAAGCAACAATACAGGAGATGTAGATAATTAAACATTCAAAAAAAGCATGCTATTTGTTCATTAAACAGGATGGTCTATCAAGTAGGTTACAATAATCAAGGAAGGTAGCCTGGAGAAAATGGGGCTTGTGATAAACCTCCAAAGAGGGTAAGACTTACTTAAATGAGGGGAGAGAGGACATAGTACATGCTGAGTGAGAGATGCCCCTTAGGAAAATGTGAGCGTGATCTAGGGGCTTTGTGGGAGTCAGGAGGGTACACTGAATCAGGTGGCATACAAAAGAATGGATCAGAGATCCATAAACCTAGATCATGCCATGATCTTAAGAAGAAGTTATTATTTGGAAACATAGTAATTGATAAGGTCTCACCCACCTCGAGGTAGCTTTTTTTGCAAATAAACATCTTTTTCCCTTGCCTTCCTGTCTTGGGGCCTCTGACCTCCATCTTTCACTCCATGAAGATAGGGAGATGCTGGAGTGGAGGGATCACTGTCGATATGTCGGATCCAATTAAGGAAACATTGGAAAGAAAAAGAAGCAAAATCACATAGAAAAAGCAGAATGAAAAAGAGAGGAAAAATCGTTTCCCTCACGGCTTAGAACTGCTGGTTGGTGACAGGAGATTGAAGCATCACCAAATACTACTGCATGCTTTGGAGCTTCATAGGATTAAACATGGAATTCAGCGCATCCAAACTGAAGCTCTTGCTGCTCACGATCTGCTCCTGCCACTGTGTTTGTTTCTCACAACATGGTTCTGGTCATGCAGGCTGGTTCCCTCCAAGTCCCACACCCAAGTGGCCATCAGGTTATGATGATTCCCCTTCAGATTTCATCCCAGCCTTTTCCCTCCGATTGTCACTTTCTATTTCTGCTTCTTGTTATGTCTGTGGCAAGAGTGTACTTCTCTGTCCACCTTTATTCTCTCTTCTACCTCATTCCCTGTCTCTCTGATGCTATGGCTAGCGCTAATTTTCTAAAGCTACAAGTCTGATCTTGTCATGTTCCAGCCTAAAAACTCCAGTGGACCCTCATCACCTGCACCAAAATGTTTTCACAATCTTCCTTATCCAGTCCACTGAATTCTGACTCTATTCACATTTTTTATCACATCTTTCCATATTCTCCCTCATTTTCCCTGTTTAACTGCAAATGTATGGTGTTAGCTATTTCCTTAATGTTTACTGGTGATTTTCCCGTAGCCACAGTGTGTGACCTCTCACTCTCCTTTATCTCTTCCTACCAAGATACTTCCTCCTCTCCCAGGCTCAGTTCAAACATCTCATCCTTTTCTCTGAAACCATGCTGGATCACCACAGCTAGAATGCACTAGAATACAGTAAGCCACAAGGTACTTTCATGAGGGAATCAATGATTCAGCCAATCAATGAGAAAAGAGATTAATAAGAGATAGAATTCTTGCCTGTCTTTGTGGAATTCCCTTGCATCCTAAGTCATTTCTTCTTGCCCAGGCTGAGCTTCCCCAGAGTCTGTCTTTTCTAATTGATCCACAGCATCTACTGAAGTACAAACGATGTGCTACAGCATTTCTTCATAGATTTTGACTAGTTTTTTTTGCAGGCACTTTAGTATAGTAAGACCAGCTACAGGTTGACTTCAGGTGTTCTGAGTGCTCAGTTTGACATTTCAGGTATAAGGAGGCACTCACAAGTTCAAAAGCAGACCAGACTCAAAGGCAATATTTAAAAGACTGCTCTAAGACTATGCTCTGAGACTAAAATACTTAATGTGCATGACAACTCCACTGGCCATCCTTAGTAGGTAGGTGCTGGGGAACAGGCTCCAGCAGGGAGCCAGCTTTACGAATCCCTGGGCTCCTATTGCCTCTCACTCAACCGGACTTTGAGGACTGAAGAGATTGAAGACTCCTCACCTTAAACCTCCTGCCCCAAATCTCTGTGCTTACAGATTCATTCTTTCATAAGCACACACTGTACAAAGTAGTACATACCCTGAAGTGACACTTATGTCAGTACCAACTTTCTCAGATAGGATTCTTTCCCCTGGATGACTGAGGGACACACCACTTCTAGGAAAAATATCCAATAAAAATGCTGGATTTGGCATGAAGAATACGCTCCATAAGTAACCTAGGCAGAAGGCAAGACAGCAGGAAGAGAAGGGACAGAGAGAGAGAAGAAAAAAGAGGCAGAAAAGGGGGAGTAAAGGGATCAAAATGATCAAGATAATATGATGTAATCTCCCCAAATGAATGTAATTATATGTAGCAAATATACAGAAAAAAACTGTGACACATACTGATAGTGTAATGTATTTGTAAAATGATTTTACAGCTTATAAGGTAACTTCAGATGCATTGTTCCTTTTGATTCCCACACACCAACACTGACTAGAAAGAGCAGTTATACTTGTTTTTTTGTTCTATGTTTGTTTTCATTTCATAGCTGGGGAAACTGAGGCATCAAGAGGTCTTGTGATTCACTCCTGGCCAAATACCTAGTCAGAGGCTAATGTGGGATTTCAAATCAGTCTTCAGACTTTGCTGAATGATGTCTCCCTGCTTTGCCTCTGAAAGTTTCGTTTTTGTAACAAACCCTCTTATAAACCTAACATATGTCCCATAAACATAGCAGACTACTGGTTTGTTTGTTTGTTTGTTTAGTACTGGTAACCAACTATGAGGATCCTGGAGACATGAGGACCCAGGAACCTACTTCCTGGCTCTCTCCCTGCTTCTCAGTTGCCAAGGTCTCAAACATGCTAAAGATATGATTAATTTTACTAATCCTTTCACCTTGTCTCCTGGTATCTGTTTGCCAATGACACCCTCTGCCAAAATCAGCCCTGGGTGATTGCTGAAATGGCTGCTGAGTGCGCCTGCCTGCTCCTCCTGAAGCCCTGTTGAACTATTCAAAATGATAATCCAGCGTTTGGCAGTAACTCAGACTGAAAGGCCCCATCACTCACTGAGGGGTGGGCGCAGCCTCCAGGGTTCTTCTGTCTTTTTCCAGAGCCAGAAATTCTGCTCCGAGCCCTCACGCACCCTCTGCACAATTTATTTCTCCAGCGCACCCTTCACACACATCTGCAGTGCTTCCCTCATCCTGGGAGTCAATCATCAGATGCCAAGAGAAAGGGAAAGTTTCCTAAGGGAAAACTGAAGACGAGCTTAGACTTAGCGTTGGTATGCAGTGAGAACAGGAGAGACCAGGGCTGTGCTGGAGAAGACTGGGGCTAGACCATGGAAGGGGACCCTGGTGAGCACAGGCAGGGGAAAGAGGGTAGACGGGTAGGAGGAAGGGGAAATCGGTGCTGGCATTTCGGTGCCCTCCCTGCTGCACCATGCAGCTGCTGCCCTTGGATTTGAGTTTCAGGGCCTTTAATTCAAGTCCTGCTGCCAGGAAAGGGAACTACTTAACACCACTCCCAGGAATTCTGGACGTAAAGCATCCTAGGAGGCATTTATTAAGTACAAGCAAAAATGAACCTGTTGGCTTTGAAGGGTCTCAAATAATCATATCCTTACCATCACTGCCTAAACTTAGAACTAAGTGAGAGAGAGGCCCTTGAGTCTGACAAAGACAGAACAATTATTGGCAGTAAAGGTGAGGCTAAAGACCTTTATTAAGCAGGTGAGTCCAGTTGGCTCAACTTCACTCTACTCAATGCTAATTATCCACACTTTTTCTCTGACAACTCTGGGTGTCACGCCCGGACCTGCAAAACACCCTGAGAAGAGACACCAAACACAGCTGCTTTGGCTCCACTTCTCCCAAACTCAGCAAGCAGAGAGACCAGCGAGGCTGGGCAGCTCCCCTCCTGGAGGCTATGGTGCCTGGAATAGGATAAGTGAGGGGGAAATAAGCACCCTGTCCCCAGCACCCAGCCTGTGTTCAGTCCTATACAGATTATGAAGCACTGCAACATTGGAGGAGTGTTAGCTACATTTGGGAGAGGTTGTATAAACCTCTCTAAGTGGCTCAAATGATTATTTTCACATTTACTTTACCAATAAGGAAAAGGAGACTCCATATGTTGGGCAGTGTAACACCCTATCATGCAGTGAGCCCTTCTGCACAGCAGAGCTGGAAACTAAACTGGATTTCTGGAATGTTTTTGAAGTCAAGTTTCAAAAAAATACAACCAACAGTTCAGGTAAGGTGCTCTTCAGTCAGTGTTGTCCATAACTGCCGGACAGGTGACCAAGCAGGTTGGGTAAGATAGTGCCGAAGCTCAGTTGCTCCCTTTCCTCTAACAGGTGCTTACTGAGTACTTCCTGCGTGAGGACCTCTTGCAGGTTATGAGGAATACATCTCACCGTAAGCAGACATGACACCTGTCTTAAACTGAGATGGGATAGGGAATGCCTAAGATTCAAGGAGGCCCTTCAGGAAGGGGTGCAGCTTCCAAGATCAAGAATATACAGCCTGAGATTCACAAAAATCTCACTTGGCTCCCACCCTAAGGGGACTCAAGACAGCACAGTTTTTCCCATCTTCAGGTTGCTCAGTGACCGGATGTCACCCTTATATGTCCAGGACCAGAGACTGCAAAGTGTTCTCTGCCAGCAGCTGTCACTTATCACTGGGTCGTGTTTTTCTAGAGCTGTGTAGCTCCTGTGCAAGCAGGGCAGAGCCCCTCTAAGCACGATGGTTTGCTTCCTCTCTGGACTTCCACATTTCATTACATGTGACTTCCTGCCTGTACCCTAAGAGACAGGCCAGATGGAGAGAACAAGGCAAGGTTCAACTCATGCTCAGTCCTGAAGAAGATTATTCATAACACACATTTAATGTCTGTTCAAAGAATAATATTCACTATTTTCAAGTCTCCCTTATTTGCCTAGAACCTACCCTAGACTTGACAATGATCATTTGTGCCTCTCCATATCTGGGTTTCTTACATCTCATTGCTTGACTTTCTCTTCTCATACACAAAAGGTTCAATTGATGTACAACAAATGTATCTTCTTTGAGGGTACAAAAAGGGACCGTGTTAGCATCAATTTATTATATAAATATCATGTGGAGTGAATCAATAAGCAATGGAGCATCTCTCTAAATGTCCATTATAATCAGACTCTGCCCTTGCTATCAACTAATCAAAACCTACCTATTATTTTATCCTTAATTTATTTGACAGCCTCATTGTAGGTATATATAGTAAGTTACACATATTTAAGTGAATAATGTGTTAATGGTCATGCACATTACACCCATGAAACTCTCGTCATGATCGTGAATTTCACCTTCCCCAGGTTTCCACTTGTTGTTTTCTCTCCTTCTTCCTCTCCCTCAATTTCTCTGACCCATCATCTCCAAGGACCATTTGTCTTCTATGATTGCATATCAGAGTGTGCATTCTGTAAATTCATGTAGAAGTGTATATAATATCTTTTTTGGTGTTTTCTCATGCCTCAATTACTTCATTGATGTTGATTTGTCTATCAGTAATTAATTTTTTTCTCCCCACCAGAAAACAAATTTTATTGAGATTCCACTTGTTGCAAAACATGCTCCCTACACTAGGTGCCTTTTTCCTTAGCAATCTAGTCTTTCTTAAGTGATTTCATGAATGCTCTCTCCTCCATGGCCTGAAAGTTGAATGGCCAAACTCAGAGGTGATGGCTGTGAACTTAAGGTTGAGCTTCTCCATTTGGTCTGCACCAGCAGAGACTTACACAGACAACACAGTAATATTATCTCTTTACCTTTTGATGGGTATTTAGAAAGTTGTCAGGTTGAGGTTACTACAAACAGAGATGCTGTGAACATTTCTGCCTAAGTCTTAGTTAATGCTAGTCCTTAGAGTTTGCAGAGTTGTTTTGGCAATTGCATTTCCTCAAGAACTTTAGATTTGGCTTGTTGATTTGTGCTAGAAAGTTTCTGGGGTTTTCACTGGAATTGCACTGTATCTAGAGATCACTTGGGGACAGACAACACTTAAACAATATTGATTTGATGATATATGCACATAATATATCTCTCCATTTATTTAACACTCATTTAGTTTCTCTCAGAAGCGTTTTGGTAGTTTTCAGTGAATGAGAAATGAGTTACCAGATATATCTTTAAATATTTTATATCATTATGGTATTACAAATGGCATTTTTAAAGTTTCAATTTTTGATTGTTCTTTGCTAATAGAAATACTACTGAAATTTGTGTATAAACCTTCTATTCTTCAAATTGCTAACCTCACTAGTTCTAGTTGTATTTTCTACATAATGTTATATTCCATAGCCTTGGGGGGGGCATGGGTATTCACTTTGAATTAGTAACTTACCTTACCTATGTGTAAAATAGTCTTACATTTCTCTTTTTTCCGAATTTTTAATTCTTACTTTACTCCACTGTCTAGAGTCTCTAGTACAATGCTGAATAGAAGTGAATCTGGAGTTAGAAGTTAAGCATTAAGCACGATGTGAATCTTAAAACTTTGCAGATGCTTATTATTGGGCTGAAATTCTCCCTCTTATTATTAATTTCCTGAAACATTTTATTAGAAATTGCAGTAGAATTGTGTCTAATGCTTTTCATGTCAAAATAGCTCAAAGTGAGTGTTGCAATTTAAATAAAAAGTGCCCCCCAACTTTCATATATTCATGAATGGGGCTTATAGGGGTGGTTGGGTCATGGGCTGCCATACTTATCAGTGGATTCAACCGCTGGTGAGTTCCGTGGCTATGTGTACTGTTGGAGATGTGGCCTGGACAGAAGAGGCGGGTCACTTGGGATGTGACCAGGAAGTGTGTATCTTCTTCCCTAGCTCCTTTCTTTTCCCTGCTGCTTGCTGGTTGCCAAAGTGTGAACAGCTCTCTTTCATCTAGGCCTTCCCCTACACTGTTTCTGCCTTGGAGCCAGTCAAGAAGGGTATGTAACTGCAAATCAAAACAAAATCCTCCTCCTTTAAAGTCTAAGTAACAAGTCTTTGTCTCATCAATGAGGAAAGTGACTTACACAATGAATGATAAAAAATACTAACCTCAGAAACAGAGAAGAGACTCTTGATATACAGAGAATAAAACAATGATAACGGATTTCTCATCAGAAAGTGTCATCACTGTCAGCAAAGTAAGAGTGGAACGCCATCTTTTAAATACTAAAATAACAAAACTGCCATGCTAGCACTCTATACCAAGCAAAAATAACTTCCAAAAAATCGATACCACAGTGAGGACTACTGAACATGTTAACTATGTGGGTTAGTATATGCATTTATAATTTTTTCTTTAAGTTATATTAAAAGATAATTGACTGCTTAAAGCAAAAGTATTAGCAATGTATATGGTATATGATGATATATATAGAAGGAAAATGTCTAACAAGAGGATGGAGAGCAGAACTAGAACTATGGTAAAGTTCTCATACTTGAAATGGTATATCAGTTGAAGACAGAGTGTGATAAGTTGAAAACATATCTATGAGATCTAAAGCAACCATTAAAATAAGACAGCTAAGACTTATTGCTAATAAGTCAACAAATGAGATAAAATAATCAGTCAAGATAAAAAATGATATTAGAAGAACAGACAGCAGCATACAGAAAAGAAAGGAATGATAACAGATTTAAGTCCAAACCAGATCAATGATAATGTGAGCCTTATTTTCATTCAGGGCAGAACTATAACCTCTTTCTTCCTCCCATGGGATCTAGCATGGGCTTCACACATGCACTTGCTGAATAATGTCCAAGTGTGTTGTCTCATTTAGAGAAATTTAAAACTAAAAGCCATTGTGTCTGTATTAAGCAGAACCAGGTTCTGTTATGAGGCTACTACTAATTGAAGTTCACACCCATAACCGTAGTTCTTCATGACTAAAACTGCTGCAGATTTCGGCAGCACAAAACAACGCCTTGTTCAGGGCAGTATAGGAGGTCTGGGGTCATGGAGTAAAGGAGAAAGGAGAAAGGAGCACTCTGGCTTCAGAAGTGGTGAATCCAGGATCCAGTCTTCGGCCCCTCTGAGCTCTCTTAGTTGGCTTCTTTGCTTCCTGGAGTAGGCAGCACTGCCCCTTTCATACCTCTGACTTCCCTCTCTGAGCTCAGGGAGCTACATATGTTCAAGCAGGCTACTAATCCCACTGTCAGAGACTCTTGAGTCAGCTGGAATCCTTTGGGGCCCACCTACCAAGATATGCTTCCCAGTATAAGACAGCAGGCTCTTAGAGAACAGGAAATATCCTCCAATTTGCCCAGCACGGTTGGCAGAGGCTCCTCTATTCTCCTCACACAACACCTGACTGAGGGTCGGTGGGTCTCTGAAGATGGAAGCTGCTTGCTTCTCCTCTGTGGCCTCATTGGCACTTTCTTGCCCATAGCCTGGTTCATGCTTCCGTGATCTTCTATGAACGGCCTGAACTTTATCTTCGCTACAGAAGGAGCGACCTCAGTGTGTCTGTGTGAGCCACTGTCACCTCAAGTAGTGGCCTTTCTGTTTCTAAGAATCTGGATGCTTCATCATTTCCTTGCCTTTCATTTCTTTAATCTCCTCCCTGTTGTGGGAGGGGATGCAGCTGGTTTCCTGATCTTCCAATTTGAACCACAATCAATGTCCCACCAGACATGGCTTCCCATATACTTGACCTTATTTTAATAAATAATCCAACATATTTAGCAGAAAGCATTGCATCTTTGTTTAGGGATTAGGACTGGAGATATATTTAAACTGCACTGAGCACTGGTAATCCTGCAAGGGCTGAAGGAATCCTGATAGCAGGATGGCCACAGCAGTTAGCACCCTCGTTCAGCTGCAGATATCGTTAAAGAAGCTGTCTGTGCTCAGCACAGAGCAGATAGCAGGAATCAGTATGGACGATCATATATGCACATAGATTCATGCTGGCATGCAAGGGTACAGACAATCATAAATGCCTGTGCATGCCAGATACATGCAATTATGCTTGCAAACCCACACAGATTCACATACACTTGCATAAGCACAGATATGGGAAACATGCCTGTTCATGCATATGGTAATATATACCTACCCATATAATTTGTAAAAGTAACTACAGAGATATGTCAGTGCATACATGCACACGGGACCACTACCTATACTTCTGCAAAACAAAACAAAACACACTGTTGCCCTGTAGCTTTCTGGATCAGGGTGCAAACTGAGGACATAAGGCCCTGGGATCCAGATGTACAGTTTGAAAACAGCTCTGGATAAATGTTTCTGCCTGTTTTTCTATGTTTTCTATCTAATGTAGAAGGTCTACATCTCCCCTAGGGTTTGAGCAGATCCATTTTGGCTGCCTTATGACTAAGAATTACTTGGAAACCCTATTAGAACTTGATCAGTTTAGCATTTCTCTACCCAGGAAATAAGATACCATTAACAGTATTAAAATATCTCAGCTACATCCCCCTGGTCTGCCATGAAGCTACGATTTCAACCACCAGCCACTTAGGTGTTTCCTTTATTTACTCTTTCCTTGTTCCAGCAGGTACTCCTTGGGCTTCTGCTGGAGGTCCACATCTGTGTCATGAGTGTAGCAGGACACAAGTATACACAAGGCACATTTGTGTCTCTGAATTCTGTGGGAGCCCAACACTTGCATACAAGCATTATTTATACAGTACAAAGATGGTTATACCATAGAATGACAATGTTAAGTCTCAAATGAGCATTGCCAGGGGTCCCCAAGACCATGTTTGAATATTTACTCAGAGTGCTCATGGGACTTAGCCCATGACTGTGCTCATAGCCAATGTTCATTAAAATGATGCTTTCAGACACACAGCTGGGTTACATGGGGAAAGGCACCCAGAGTCTGAGGAAATCCAGGCACTGGCTTGCTCTTGTTCTCTCCACCTCTCAGCCAGGAAAGTGCAGCAACGTGTGCATGGTATTTCTGTGCAAGGTGACCCTCACACATGTAATGATAGGATTCTTGTTGAGACTGGGCCAGGTAGGGACAGGCTGCTTTCTGTGTTCCAAAACTCTGGTCTCTCAGAAGTAAAGAAGGTGATCCCCTTAGACACAACAAAGGCACAAAGAGCCACCATATCATCTAGAAAATGTGTCATAGATAGGCAGAGGAGACCATTTACCAGTCATGTTCCAAGATACCAGCCAAGGGCAACCTCACAAGCAAGCTTTTCCAAGGAGAGAGGTGTGAGACTTACTCTTAATCTTCTGCTTGGAAGGGAAATGAGTGTGAGTTGGCACATTTAATGAAACAGGGTTTCAAGCTGCCTTGTGGAGGATGAGTGGCCTTTGATCGGGCCAAGAGGACTAGAAGTGGAGAAATCAATGGCTTGGCTCACCAAGAGAACAAATAGGTACTTAGGAGCTGAATCAGGACAATTGTAAGATTAGAGTCAGTCTGGACAATTTAGGAAGACCCTGTCTCAAATAAAGTTTAAAAATGGCTGAGTATGTAGCTCAGTGGTAGAGCACTTACATAGTATACATGAGGCCCTGGGCTCAATTCCTAGAATGAAAAGAGAGAAAGAAAGAAGGAAAGAAGGAAAGAAGGAAAGAAAGAAAGAAAGAAAGAAAGAAAGAAAGAAAGAAAGAAAGAAAGAAAGAAAGAAGAAAGAAAGGAAGGAAGGAAAGAAAATCAGTAAAGTATTTGCTACATTTAAAATATTCCTACCTGATAATGGGAATTTAGATCCAGTCCTTCAAGAGCTATAAAACTATAAGTAAAAGGGAAATAAACGAATAGCCAGTGACTTCATTCATAGCAGGAGAGGAGAAGAGCTGGTGCATCTTAGGAAGTTCTTGAGCATCCAGATCTAGCTGAATGCTAGACCTGAGGAGGGAGGGGGAATCGTGCCAGGTGAAGATGCAAGAGCAGCAACACGGGGTCCCATGACTGTACCTGTAAAGGAGCGGAGGAGAGAGGATGTGAGGAGCCCAATACCCTGTACGGACTTATTGCTCCTGGGCAGGGTAGGGCCCTACAGGCATTTTTTTTAAAAATGTATTTGAATTTTAGTACTGTTGTTGTTATTTAAGATATGATATGATACCCACCAACAGGGCAGTTTCACATGCAATTTTATAACTGATTATATCACTGCATGTTCATCAAATATGTAATGATATTATAGTGAGATCACCAGGGTTCTTAAAGGCTAAAGAACCTTTTGTCATTTTCCGTCCTTCTGTCTCTAACTCACATCTAATATATCTGTACTTTCTGTTGTCTGGATTTCTAAACACAGCCCGATCAGAGTGTCTCTTGCCCTCTTCACCACCATTGCTGGAGTCCAAGCCACCAGTGTCCTTGTCCTATTTTGTTCTCCTCCAGCAAACAAATCACATCATATTTTTCTTCTGACTAAAACTTACCACTGCCTGTGGTACAGAGACTAAACTGGGTAGTAAGGTTTAATGTTACACTGTCTGACTCCAGTCAACATCTTGAGTCTCCTGGCTGTTTGTGGGGCTACACCCACTCTGGCCTCCTTTTTGTTCTTGGGCCACACCAAACTCATTCTCACCCTAGGCCTTTGTACTTGCTGTTATCCCTGCTTGGAACTCTTTTTGATGAGTCACTAGCGTGCCAACCCCTACTGATGTTACAGATCTCTTCTGAGACCCCACAGAGAGAATTTACTTAGCTTTTGTTCTCTCAGATCCCACCTTTATCAACAAGCCATATTAAATGATTCACTACTTGGTTACCCAGTGCTTTTTTTTTTAATTTAAATTGTTGTGGCTTGGATGTAAAGTGTTCTCCAAGAGGGAAGGCTTAGTCCTTAGTGCAGCAGGATTCAGAGGCAAGGCTTTGGGGAAGTGATTAGCTCATAAGGGCTTTGATCTTGTCCATGCATTAACCCACTGATGGGCTCCTCACTGAATGAACTATTGGGAGGTGGTAGAAACTCCAGGAGGTGAGGTGTGGGTGGAAGAAGTAGGCCACTGGGGGTGTGCCCTGGTATATCTTTTCCTCACTCTTTCTCTGCCTCCTGGCTGCCGTGAGGTGAGCAGCTTTCCTCCCCTATTCCCTCTGCCATGCTATTCCACCTCACCTCAGGCCCATAGCAGTAGAACCAGCTGAGTTTGAGCTGAAGCCTCTGAAATCATGAGCCAAAGTAAATGTTTCTCCTTTTAAATGGTTATTCTTAGCTGTTTTATCATAGTGAAGCTGGCACAGAACTATGCATTAAATAGAGAGCCTCTCCTTCCACCCTAGCATAAAGCCAGGGCAGTCTCAGTGGTGAGAGCAGTAGGAGTCGCATGGCCACAGCAGCAAGGATTAGGAAAGGAAGGAAGGAGGAGGGATCCAGGAGGCCACCAAGCCAGGGAACCAAACACAGAATCCCAGTCACACATCGCCAGGGCCAGGCCTGACTGAACTCCTCCAGCACAAGCAAGAGCAGAGGCTGGAATGAGTTTTGGAAAGGCCTCTTCAGCAGGAAGGAGAACCAGGTCGGGTGCCCTTCCCACCCACAACAGCCAAAATAGCCTCAGTGAAACAGGGAGCTTGGGAACTGCAGTGACCTCCAGGGATTCTCCTTCATCTCCACTCCAGTGATCTGCACGAGCTAAGACAATACCTTTACGGCACATCAGAGGCATTCCTCACCTCCACAGGTTAAACAGAGGAAGGAGGAAGGAAGGAATAGACTTAGGCCTGAGCAGTCCTTCCCTGGTGCAGTAACGTGATGGACAAGCTGGGTGCCCATTGGCCTTTCTGGGCCTGGGAAGACCTGAGTCTGCGCTGCTCACTACTGAGAATAGCTCCACACTGTTTGCATGGATGCAATTCTCCAGCAGATGGTGAATCAGACCTTGATGCCTCTGTGTGTTCTTTGTACGTTTTACTTGTTGGTAATGAATTTACAAATCCTTTAAGTACGGAAAACAGAGCCTTCCCATGAGCTGAACAGATGGGAGCGAAGGCTTTTGAAAGGCTTTTCAAAGTGGCCTTTTTTTTCACCCCCTCCTGGCTTAACATCGCTGTCTACATCTACAAATGCTTTATTAGTTGGGGATGAGGTAGAATCTGCCCTACCTTTTTTTTCTCTCTAGTTCCCTGGAAAATATGAGGCCTGCCCCAGCCAGGAACCCATTAGCAAGATGGTGCTGGTCCCTGGCCAAGAACTTCAGTGTCCACATCCCAGAGTGCCGCGTAACTCATGAGAGGACATAGGGAAAGGAAGGAGGACTTCTCTGGCCAGGAAAAAGGCTCAGTGCTTCTTTCTGAGCATCCAGAGCAGGTTGGACAACAGGTTAAAGTTAAGGGGAGTTGTACTACCAGCTCCAGTATCTTACCTTCCTCCATCCATGACTTTGCAGTATCGTTTTGCAGTGCCACCTACCTCAGACAGGCCATGTGCCCCATTGCTTGATGCTGGACGCAGTCATGTGGTTCACTTTAGCCACAGGAATGCAAGGCAAGCAAAGGCTTTGTGAGGGTTTAAAGTGTCAATTTAGGACTAAGGGAACTCCAGGGAGGAGGTGACACAAAATATCTAGCTGTGTCTGTGAAGGTGTTCTGAAAAAGTGACATTTGAGTTCCTAGACTGAGGAAAGCAGACATCTTTCCCCAATGCAGGTAAATATTATCCAATCAGATATGAGTCCAAGAAAAACAAAAATGTAGCACATATTTGCTCAGTATGAGCTGTGACATCTTTCTTCTTTGCCTTCAGACTTTTGTGCTCTTGGTTCTTTGGTCTTGGACTCAGACTGGGACTTTTATCAAGGGCATCCCTGGTTCCCAGTTCTTTGGGTTTGAACTAAAATTACATCACCAGCTTTCCTGGACCTCCAGCTTGCAAACAGCAGATCATGGGACTTCTTAGCCTTCATAATCCTGTGAGCTAATGGCGTCTAACAAATCTTTCTATACATATTTATGCATGGTGTAAATCTCTTTCTATACATATTCACACATGGTATATCAAGGATCCATTTTGAGAAATGTGCCATTAGAAGATCTTATTGTTTCACAGCTTCATAGACTGTAGTTATAGAAACCTACATAGTACAGCCCACTGCACGCCTAGGCTATACTCCATTTGTGTGTGACCACTCTCATATGTGCAGCCTGATATTGATTAATACTTTCTTATGTGGATCATGATTGTTATGGTTTATGTTTGGAAGGCTCCCAAGCCTCATGCAGTCATGGAGGAGGCTGAATCTAGTGTTTGTGATTGGTTCATTGTCTGAGATTGGTGATATGAGTGTTGCACTCACCCATGGGCAGGGAGACAGCACACAATATAAAGGAAGGAAGGAGATGTGTTCCTCCTTTTTGCCCTTTTGTTCTTGTCGCATGTGACCTCCGTGAATGGTTACTCCTTAGTCATGCCACTCTGCTTTGGAGCCAACCAAGTAGGAATTGAAACCTCCAAAACTTTCCTTCCTTCATTTCAGGCATCAGGTGTTTTGTCTCAGCAGCAAGAGGAAAGTAACCAAGACAATGATATATATATATATATATATATATATATATATCAGAAGCTCATGCCTCTGAAGAAGCGTGAGTAATAAAGGCCTTAAATGGACTTGCAGATTGAATCTTGTTGTCTCTCTCCAGGAGGACATGCCCGGGCAAGCTTGCAGTCCCAGGAGGAGGAGGAATAGGAAGAGGAGGAAGAGACACATATAGCTGAGCCAGTCCCCTACTAACTACAGACATAGACTCAGAGCCAAAACCGTTAAAAGCAGCTGCCATGATCCAAAGTCTGGACAACAAACTTTCTCCCATTTAAAAAAAAACATGAGGCCATCAATGGATATGACTTACTGACTTTCTATTGAATGAAGAGACAGTCACTATATTAACCTCATAGAGTTGTTTTAAAGATTCAATGTCATAATAAACTGCAAACATAGCACAGTCTTGGACCATGACAAGCATTAGCGATATCTCTTATTGCATCATTTGTGTGCATTACTTTTAATCATTTAAACAACTCTCAATTAAATATTGTTACCTCATTTAACAGGGATGTTGAAGCACAGAATAGTTAAGTAGTATAGCCCAAATTACACAACTGGACATGCAAAAGAACTAGGATTGAGACTCACATATATAAAAAGATGGAAACAGAGAACACAAAAACATACAGAGTCAGCAGCTGTCCACATAGCACACAGAACAACTTGGGCTAGCACAAAGGAAACTTGGAACAGTCTGGAGTAGTTTCTCAAACTTGACACCACTGACGCTTTGGACTGGCTAATCCTTCATTTGGAAGAGACTGCCCTGTTACTGTAGGATGTCCTCTGACCACTAGGTTCCAGCAGTGACTCCCCTACAAGCAGTGACAACCAAAACATTTTCCCAAGCACTGAAAATTGTACCACAAGGGAAGAAATCATTCTTCATTCAGAACCACTGGCATATAGGTATCAAGAAAAGTTTCCAATAGCAGGCAGGATGTGAGGTATCGGACTTGGAGCGTGTATAACCGTTTCCAGGCTGTGTGTTTCAAGCACTAATCAAAAAGTAAATGAAAACAGACCATTTCAGAATGAGATGCACTTGCCAGGAGAAACATAGCTGGCAGTCTTGCACTGGGATTCTAAAAAAGCATCTGATCTCAAAAGCTGAGCAGGATTGGGCCTGGATAGTACTTGGATGGGAGACCACCTGCAAACACCAAGCAAGTTTAAGTCTGTGACCATACTGCCCAATACTTCTAAAAGGAAATGTATAATGTATTTTAAAAATGTGAAATAGAAAACATTTGCAGAATTCAATTGGTTTATAATTTACATTGCATGTGTTTGCTTTCTTGATAGTTTATCAATGGTGTATTTGTATTTATCATCATTAGAGGTAGAGAACTTCACAAGTGCAACACATTGCTTTAGGGCAAATTCCCTACATGGTCCTAAGCATCTTTCCTGTATTTCTAATTTCTCCAGAGATAATGCAACAGTTGTTATGAATAGAATTGAAAGAAGAATTTGAATTTGAGATCAGTGTCCTGGCTTTGCTACTGTCTTCAGTTTCTCATTCATCACTTCATAGTTCTGGCTCTTTTCATTGGAGTAAAAAAGACACATTGATTTACAAGATTTACTTTCCTTTTGTGACTGTATTAGTTTCCTAGTTCCACCATACCAAAGTGGCTACACTGAGTGGCTTAAAATGGCCAATTTATTCAGTGCTCCTGAGAATCGAAGCTCCAAATCAGGGTGTCAGGAGGGCTGACTCTTTCTCTGAGTTTTGAGAGACACTCTGCTTTGCCTCTTCTTGCTTCTGACTGCAGGCCATCTTCTGTATGTTTTGACTTGCTGAAGCATAATTCCAAACATCACCTTTGTTGCCTCATGGCATTTGCCCAGTATCCTTCCTTTCTTGTAAGGGCACCAGCGATATTGAATTAAAAGTCCACCCAATTCCATTATATCTTATCTTAAATAATTACATCTTCAATGGCCTTATCTCCAAATAAGGTCACTTTCAGAGGGCTAGAAATTCAACTTATCCGCGGCGAACATGTTTCAGTCCATATCTGTAGCCTATCTGTGTGTGCCCCCTCCATGAACTTCTCTCTATCCAACCTACCCACCTCACAAACATCATCTAAAAGAGATCGTTCTCCTGCAATCCTAGAGTCAATTCCACATATCCTATGATCACTTCCACTCAACTCTGACCCACAGAGTTCTGCATCAGGTTTGTTTTTCTGCTTTCCCTGACCATCTGCCCTCTTTTCCCCAAGTCCCTTGGCACCTCCATGATTTGCATCTCTAGAATGATGGCCTGAGGAGCCAGGTTTCATCCAAGGCCATCAAGGAGATAGCCTTCATTGAATGGCAATTCCAGGAAATGCAGCCTTTACTCTGGCATCAAAATGGGTTGTTTCTACCAGGCCCTCGAACTCCCAGGAATCTCAGACATTCTTATGCTGGGAGATAAAAGATAGGAAATTCCCAACTTCTTTGAAATGGGCAGAATAGGTGAATGGTGGGGGAAATGTGAAAGGGAGGAATGGAAATAAATCCCAGCAAGGCAGGCTTGAGCAGGGAGAAAGGATCCAAAGAAAGACATAGCAGCCCTGGGGAAAATCCAGGGGAAAAAAAACTTCTCAGGGGCTGAGACTGAGATACTGGAATGAAGGAGGCCCAATGATAGCTGCCCAGTGTCCACGAGGAAGTGGAAAGAAAGCATCAGCATTCAGAAGCTGCCAGAGACATACTCTTCTCTCATCATCCCAGCAAATGCAGGGGACAAAGTTCAGGATAAGAGCTAAAATTTATAAAATTTGTGACCTGTTGAAATGGCCCTGTAACCAAACAGATCCCTGCCAAGGAAATTTCAATAAAGTAACCGAATGACTCAACCAAAAAGAGTCAACTTGAATGCATATTGAAAGAAACAGTGCTAGCTGAGGGCTAAAAAGTTTGGTGTTTTGCGTCACTAAGTTTGGCCTCTTTCTGGACCCGTTCATAAAACGGGGAGAAGTGAGGACCTTGAAAGCCCTCTCCTAAACATAGGGACCCTGTGTCAGGCTCCAGGGATAGTACCTGAAGGGGAAAAGGAAAACTTTCCTTGAAGTACTTTCTCCTGCCTGCTCCCTCTTTAGCTGCCTTTTAGAAAACCCCCCCTCCTTGCTGATGCAGCTGTGGGTTTCTTGTTAGAACTCAAGCCTCATAAATGCCTCCATGGTCAGCAATCAATGTTCTAAAAATGTAATATGCATGCCAACATAACATGTAGAAGCCCACCACAGCAGAATTCTTCTCTCCCCAAAATCAATCGTTAAAGTGTATGTAAAATGACAATAGCACTAAACTCTACATAATGAGGCCACAGTGCTAAGTGAGCACCTGATTTAAGAAGTGTCTCGGCAGTGTGAAGCCGCATGTAATCAGGCTGCAGCAGGAAATGTGCTGGCACGGTGCCTGCTCGAGGTAGTGGGGAGAAGCCGGGCTCACAAGTGAGGCAGTGCACCCTTTAATCGGGTCCTCTTTCTTCACCCACATATCCTTACCGCAAGAAAAATGTGAAATTAAAGCTCAGAGGACAGAAAAAGAACACAAGAGGGAGAGAATCAATACAAAGAGGACAAGGTAGGATGGAGACAGAGAGGAGGAAGAGGCTCCAAGGGAGGGAGCCCTTCTGAGACTAAAGCTTGTCTCTGGGAACCAACATGGCTAGCACCTCAGCTCATCCCTGAGGCTCAGAACCTGCCCTATGTCTTCATTTGCAGGAAAAGAGACAGTCCCTGAGGGACACATAGGTGCTGGCCATGAAAAAGCTGGGGTTTTCCATCCATTGACGTTTCCTCTGTCCTTAGGACATAGTATACTCCAGAGCACTTCCTCACCGAGACTGTCACTGTCCAAAATACTGTCATTCCATCTTTTTATAGAATTCAGCATTTGTGTCCGGGATGTAGCTCAGAGGTAGAGTGCCTGCTTTCACAAGGTCCTGAGTTCAATTCCAGGTACCAAAAACTAAATGAATGAATAAACAAATAAATGAAATGCAACTTTTCAGTCATATCATAACCAAGAGGTTAAAATGATCTTTAAAAATTAATTTTTTTTTCAATAATCCATTTCTCCAGCTTTCTCAAGCTGACAGCATAAGCCGCCAAGCCCCAGCCCTGGTGCCAAAGAAGATTCACCATTCTCTGAGCCTCTCCAGTGAGCTGAAGCCCAGCTAAACCTGCACGTTCACGTGTCTTGCTGTTTGTTTTACTTGGGACATAAATCGGAGTACTTCTGTGCACTGGCAATTTGACCAAATTGTGAGCAACTCATTTTTCCATTTTAATGGGCTTTTCTCTTAATCTTGAAGGCATCCAAGGGAACAAATCTAAGTAACCAGAGCCCAGATACAGGCCTTGGGCTGGGCCCCACGGCACTGATGCTTGGCTCTTGCTCTCTTTTCCCCTCTCAGAAGAAGAGGCAAAGTGAGCATCTTGGAGGGAACACACACCCTCAAATATGAAAGTAGCACCTAGTACATGCCCCGCACTGAGTGAGGTGTGGGTGTGACACAGGGACCACAGTGAGACGCTCCACAGATCTTGTTGATGTGGAAGAGGACTAAGCCCCCACGTTGTGAAGGGTGACAGGACGGGGGGCGGTGGGCCATTCCTCAGACCAAAAGGACTACCAAGCAGGGTCTTGAAGGAAATATGGGAGGCAGTGAGGTGAAGAAGAACTTTGCAAATGCATAAAGACCAAACAGTGGATACCTATCTGAAAACTCCATAGCTTTGAATGACTGGAAGAGAACTCAGTGCCTGGAGAAGTAGCGAAAATGGAGGTCAAAAGTACCTGCTACTAACCTCCAAGACTTTATGCAAAGACAAAAAAGACACAGATCTGGCCCTGAAAGGTCTTCTATCTACTTGGTGACAGCAGTGACTTACATTTAACCTCAATTTGACTGAGACTCTGTCTTGGTAAGGGAAGCCTATTTTGTACCTGAGTCAATCACAGGAAGCTGCCTACAGATGAGCAGCAATCAGGAAAGAGCTTCTCGAGGAAAAAATGACTCCGTGTCTGCACACCTCTGCTCTTGGCACAAAGGCAGCCCATTTCAGAGATGGCACGAACAGGACTTGATAAAGGGCAATGCTTCTGACAGAGTGAGGACCCCCAAGATGTAAAACAAAGAAATGAATGCCTCTCCTTAGCTGTACAAATAGACACATTCTCCCATCCTTAAAATTCCAATTCACATCCCTGTCCTTCTGTGAGTCTCACCCACGTCGCATCAGGACCAGGGACACTGTCTCAAGCCTGTGGAGATATTCTGTTGGCCATGGGGACTCAGGACTTCTCTGCACTATGCCTCAGCTGATTATCTAGTCATTTGTCCTTATCAGGCAACCCCCAGGAGGGCAAAACAGCCTTACAGTTACATTTTTGTACTATATATGTGTACATGTAATATATGGTATGTGTAATATTGTATTATGTGCCTATATTCCATTCAGTTTGGATACATTCTATCTCTGTGTGCAAAACACGTAAGTGCACATATTACACATTTATATGTGATAGGAAGACCAGGTGTTTAGATAAGATGATCCTGCAGACCATTAACTTATTTCAGAATCATCAGTGAGTGATGGGCTTTCCACCAAGGGAATTTATAAGGTGTAGGCAGGGATGCTTCCTGTATCTGAACCTTTGCTTTGGAACTTGGCAGTGGGAAGATTTGTCCAGAGGCTTCATAGAGGCATTTCCACCTTGAGAATTCAGGTAAACTTAAAAAGAAAGAAAGGTAAGGGCTCTCTACCAAGTAGGCAGGGCTTGCAGATGGGTGCCCACTCCTTTCCTAAGCCAAGCAAGAACCTCGGCAGCAGTGCCCACTTCCATAGCTTCTCTTTATCAACTCCTGGTGGGCTCCAGCCCCTTTGCTGATTAACTGCTTAGAGACTGGGCCTCAAGACACACAGATTAGCATTCCATTTTGAATTTCCAACATTCTCAGATCATTTTTCTAGGGTTCTTCTGTTCATTTAGACAAAACTGAGTCCTTCCCAAGCATCCTGCTTCCTCCCGATTTCCCTCTCTAAAAGGGAACACCAGTGCTCCCATTCTATTCTGAAAGCCTCCTTCCAAAGTTACTAATTAGAGGTTATTTATACACCTGAACATACGCCTGTGTGCTGCTGCTCAGTGTGTTTTCATGAGCACCCTGATCCCCACCCACTGCTCTTTAAATGTCCCCATTATTCTGGCTCTCTGCACTGATTTCGACAGGCACTCACACCACAATTCCCCTGAACCGCTCTCCTAGTCAGTATATGCCGGGACCTAGTCACCTCAGCTCCATCCATCTTCCTGAGGGTCTTTTGTCACTGGCCAGTAGTGTGCTTGGAAAATCATGATGGAGATGCCTTCCTCCACTTCCTGGTGAGGGAGAGGTGGGTCAGGGATGCAAAAGGCCACAGTTTTCTGCGAACCATAGGAGTCTCAGGAAGCCAGCGTGATCTCAAGGTTCTCTCTCTCTCTCTCTCTCTCTCTCTCTCTCTCTCACACACACACACACACACACACACACACAAACAGTGTCTCATTAGAATAATCCAACAGAAGTTTTAAAAATGTACTTGACCATTTTCATAAGTTCGGTAGCTGGTAAGGAGGAAGCCTCAAAGTCAGATGCCAACGACTCCTGAGCCTTAGCTGTTATCTTATTATTGAAATTTCAACGCATTTAAAAGAAGATCTTTAATCAGCTGTAAAATGGAAACCAAAGAGGTGTACTCAGAGCTAAGAGAAAAGGAGAAAATCTGATGGGGAATGGGAGAATGAAGGAACAATTTAAATAAACCAGTGTCTTCCAAATTACAAATTGGAATCACCTGCTAAGGGTGTGCCTGGCGCTCTCCAACCTTCCCCTGCAGCCTGATTAGGGAGTCCAGGCAACTGACTTCAGAGCATGCATGAAGTAAAATCCCCGATCTGCAAGTCGACTCACATAACAGCTTCCCTAATAAAGCATGAGGTACAGCTGCCTGCGCACATCTGTTTTCTCATAGATCTCCAGCAAACCTGAAGAAAACAGGAGAGGCAGAGCCAACAATGGCCCCAGAGTACATTCATTCTGTTTCTGAGAAGGGGCTCAGAATGGAAGGCTTGGTTCCAGCCCCTCAGAGAGTATTAAGGGTACAGCTGGGTTCAGATGTAGAATTAATTAAGAAGTTGTTTAATTCATTTTGTGAGCAAACATTTACTGAATGTCTGCTCTATGCCAAGCACTGGGCTAGGCAATGAGTGTGTAGGGACAGGGAGGGAAAGTCATGCAAAGAGGTAAAGACCACACACACTGTGTAGATAGATAAGGGTCTTTATCTAGTGTTCTTAATCATGTAGAGATGGCAGGATCATCTCTACCTAAGAAGGTTTGGGAGAATGAGGAGCCAAAGAAGGCTCTACAGTAGAGCAATCTTAAAGAATAGAATTGGGGAACTCATGTGATATTGGAGAGAGAAATTGACTCAAAGTAGATCAACGTATACCTTCCTCCACACTTTTGCAATGCCTAGTTATATGCTGGATTTGATGGAACATTGCCTGCACTTTTCTCAGCCACCAAATGGACAAAAGTGGCCTTGTACCTTTCCTTATAATCTCATTTACCCACTACTCCTGCACTGCTCCAGGCTCTCCAGAAGTTTAGAGATGATAGTTTGCTTTCATCAGTGAGGATAAGGCAACCCAAAGTCTAAGTAGAAACAGAGCCCAGACTTAGCAATGATGTCTTTTCTGGACCCCATACACTTTCCCAGAATGCCTCAGACTGGTATCCAGTCCCAGTTTTCTGAAGATCTGATGTCTCATTAGTATATCTCCTTAAATGAATGACCCCTTAATATCTTATCTGATCATAGATATCAATAAATAAGTGGTAGAGACCTAGTACAGTGTCAGGCATGTACTAGGGGCCCCATCTCTGTTGACACTATCGATTATAACCACAGCTCATAATTTGTAGATAAGTACAAAGTATATTTCTCTGAAAACTCTCACTTTGTGTCTCACACTAGATACACACATAATATACATATGATGATAATTACATACAGAGCAATTGAAAACATAGAATATTTACAATACTTTTCAATTCACTGTTTAGAGCCAGACAAATAAAATGTTTGACCCTTTCTCTTTCTGAGTGCTCTTAGGCAAATTATACTTGAATTCAGGACACCATTCTGTTCATTTTCACTGATGAAATAGAAGATGAATGTGCCAAGGAAGGAAATGCCTCCCCACTTGACAAATAAAGATTCAAATCCAGCTGTGTTTTCCAAAAGGTCCCAGCACAGTCTGAGAAAAATAAAATTCTTTGACATTTCACATTTCACTTCTGTGGAAGGAGGCTGTGTGGAAGATTGTAGATGTAAATATATGTAGTCATCTTGGGTCCACTTAGAAACTTTAAAAAGAAAACTCCAGATGAATGGGATCACCCATTCTTATACTTGGGGGTTGGTTTGAAGGATCAGACAAGGTCTGACACCATAAAGAACCAGAATATAGACGAGGCATGGAAATAAGTGACTATTAAGAAAAGAAATAATCTGCAGGAGAGACATTAAGTAATACTCCCTTAGCTGGTTCCAGACTATCTGCAGCATGCAATAAAGAAATAAGGAGGTAAGAGTTGTTTAAAATATCAAAACAAGCCATCAACTAATGCTGACCCTTGACTTATAAATGACAGAGATTCAAAAAACCTGCTCAAGATAGATTAATGGTACCCTATTGTGGCCTATGTTCATTTTGTAACCATAGAACTTACCATTTTCAACCAGCTCACATTCTAACTTGCCCTCCTTTTGCACATGACATCTACTCATTAATCATATTAAAATATTCATAAAGTTACTTTTATGAAAAGTAACAAAAAAACAGTAAAAAGAAAAACAAGTAACCAAACTGGTGTAAAGAAAACAAAAACTCATAATTTTGTTCAATTGTAGAGACTTGAAAACATAAAAGAAAGGGCCAATTTTCTAGGAAAATAGAAATTACCAAAATTGACACAAAAAAGATAAAGAATTTAAACAGAGTAATTACCAAGAGAGAAGTCTGATTTTTCAAAAACAATGTCAAAAATCTCCTGCAAGTAAAAAATAAAGCTAGAGTTTCACAGAATAATTCTGTCTAATGTGTAAGTAACATATGTCTTCAGTGCTATTTTAAATTGCTCGAGATCATAGAAACAAAAAATCACTTCCAAATTACTTTCAAAAAGTTAGAATGGCACTGATAATAAAACCTGACAAATTAAGCACAAAGTAACCTGAAGACTATATAAGTGAACATCAATACATGCATCTTGAATGAAATATTGGAATAAAGAAAAGATTAAAAGGATAATGAACTATGACTAAATGGTGATTACTCCAAGAATGCAAGGATGGTTTGAGTTTATTATTATAACCAGTCATATAATTGTGTTAAAAAGAATCTCCATAAATGCTGAAAAAGTTTTTTTAAAAAAATCCAATACTCTTTCTTGATGTAAAAATGTTTGAAATGTATGCATATCTTCATTATGATAAAAATTTCATAAATCTCGGGGCTGGAGATTTAGCTCAGTGTCATAAGTGCCTGCCTTGCAAGCAGGCAGTCGTGAGTTCGATCCCTGGTACCGGTGAAAAGGAAAAAGACAAAAAAAAAAAAAAAAAAAAAACTTCACCAATCTCAAGTCCAAAGCTTCATGCTTAGTGAAAAAAACGTAAGCACCCCTATTAATATTAAAGACTAAATGATGAAATTCATTTTTGCTCTGATCACTTAATATTTTTAAGGTATTATTCAATATAACATACAAGTAAGAAAGGAGAAAATTCAGTTCACATTATTTGTAGGTTAATGACTGAATAACAGAAAATTTCTAGAAAATCACCTGAAAATGCTTCTAAAAATAAAATAATTTAAAGATAACAACAATATGTAGTCTTCCCACATACTAAGAAGTTATAGTGGATAAAGAAATCTGATTTACAATAATCTCAAAAGATATCTCACAATAAAAAATTTAATAATTTACAAGAAAATTCTTGTGTTTACATGAAAACACCTTAAATATTTCTATGAAACAAAAGGAAAAAGGAACAAATGAAAACACATGATTATTCTGTGTTTAAAAGGCTCAGAATGATAAAGACATCAATACTCTCAAAATTATTCTGCATCTTTAAATCTATCTCACCAAGTAAGCCAAATTTTAGACACTTTTAGGTTTACAAACCAGATAAATTTTATACATTAGCAAGAAAATCAGGGGGAAACCCAAAGGTCCATAAAAGGACAGGAAGTGTCTAATCTTTCCAAATGTTGTAATACGTTATAAGGCTATGGCAATTAACAATATGGTATGGAGTCAAGACTAAAGATATTGGAGTTTCAGCACACAGGGCTGGCCCGGGGAGAGTTTAAGACTATGGTTCCCAGTGGTTAAGTCCCAACCCAGCTTCCAAGCACACTGGACTAGGCTTAGAAGTTTCCATGGGTCTGACTGGACCATGCCCAGTGACCTTCTTTCCATCCAGAGGGCTGAGGCTGGGCAAGGTGAGTGCCAGCACATCAGCACTAGCCCTGGGAGAGCTTTGGACCATCCCCCCCCTGTGGTTAAGAGCACACTCAGCTACCTAGAACACCAGAGGTGGCAAGGGAAGTCCTGCAGGCCTGACTGGGCCAGGCTCAGCAACCTCCATTTAGTTCCAGGAGCAAGAGCATAGGAGGCAATTTCCAACAAGCCCAGAGGAAGCTTTGGAACATCACTCAAAACATGGAAATATAGGAAAATGACAAGATGAAAGACCAAAATGCAATCTCAAATCTCCAACCCATCCCAAGAAAGCCTAGGAGCCATGTACATAGAAGAAAATATAAGCCATACACCTGAAATACCTGAAATAATAGCAACTGAAATAAACAAGCAACTCTGGGAAGCTTTAAAGGAGTTCAAACTAGAAATAATCTCTCAGGTAAAAGAAGAAATGATAAAAGTAATGAAAGAAATGTGGAACACATCTAAAGAAGACACAGTTAAAAATTAGAGGAACAAAACAAAAAGAAAGAATCCCTGGATGAACAATATAAGAAACAAACAGAATACATAAAGCAGATTCAAAGAGATATATAGGAAATCAAAAATTCCATTGAAAGTTGTCAAAAGCACCTCAACAAAAGTGAAGATAGAATTTCAGACCTTGAAGACAAGATTGCAGCTAGTGAACAGGAAAGGAAAGATCTTTTAAAAATAACAAGGAATTAGGAAATAACAATTCAACAACTGCAAGATGATTCAAAGAAAAGTGACATAAGATTGTAGGGATAAATGAAAAAGAAAGGGACAACACAAATGATATCGAGGCTATTTACAGAAGTAATAACTCAAAATTTCCCAAACATGAGAATAGAAACTGACATATGGATCAGTGAAGCATATAGAACCCCAAATAGCCATAACCAAAATGAAACCACACCCAGACATACAATAATCACCACCCCAGAAATCCAACATAAGAACAGAATATTCAAAGCCATTAGAGAGAAAAGACAGATCATATATAAAGGAAAATCTGTCAGAATTACAGCAGACTTCTCAACACAAACAATGAAGTCAAGAAGAGCATGGAGTGAAATATTTCAGATCCTAAAGGAAAATGACTTCCAACCCAGACTGATGTACCCTGAAAAACTGTCCTTTAAAATGGACAGAGAAATAAGATACTTCCATGACAAAGAACAGCTGAAGAATTTCATGATAACGAAATCAACCCTGAAAAGAATTCTGAAAGACATTCTAAATACACATAGAAAAAAATCACTAAGCAAAGCAGACAATTAAAAGGGGGGGGCGGAGATTGAGATAAAAGAGGACATAACAAAATAACAATACAGGTCAGAACAGAACAATTTAAGCAACATAGTGTTTCACCGCAAGATAACCCGACTTAATAGTAGTTACCATAGTGTCTCTTTCCTTGAAATACTTGAGTATAACTTCGTATACTGTAGCATGAAACATATCAAGACAGTGTGAAACCATTCATGAGGATGAAAATATTACAGGGTATTTAGAACCAGCTAACAGAAAATGAACAATGGTTTCTATATTATCTCTTTGCCTACAAAAAATTTTGGTTATACTATCACATATAATAAAATCCAATAAGGTACAACATGATAAAATCAATGGACAGAGAAGAACCACAGTTTGATGGGACTTCAAAACAAACTGATATTAAATCAGCACTAGCTATTATGATGTTTTGTTTTCTTCAAAACAGATGTTCATATCATCACAGACAATAATATCAAACAGCCCCAAATAAAACCATTCCAATTAATGAGTGAAAACTTTAGAAGGCTTCAAAGCCATATAATGGGGATCATAATTAACACATATGTTTATGTATTTGTATCATTTCTTACACTAGGGAAATAATTCATTATTCATACATGTGAGTTGGATTTATTTCACTTCTGAGTATGGTCTCAAGCTGCACCCGTTTATTTGTAAATATCTCAATGTGATCATTATTTATAGCTGAGTAGTACTCCACTGTATAAAAATACCACAACTTTTTTATGCATTGCTCAGTTGATGGACACTTAGGTTGTTTCCAAGATCTGGCTATTACAAATTGTGCTCCTATAAACATTGGTGCACATATATCACTGTGTATGATGTTTTCAGTTCTTCTGGGAATATGCCTAGAAGTGGAATAACTGAGTCAAATGGGACTTCCAATCCCAGCTTTTTGAGAAATCTCCAGACTGACCTCCACAATGGTTGCACCAGTCTACACTCCCACCAACATGCAGGAGACTTCCTCTCTCCCCACAGCCTCTCCAGCATTTGTTGGTGGTGGTTTTCTTGATCCTGGACATTCGTTCAGGAGTGAGATGGAATCTCAGTGTGGTCTTAATTTGCAGTTCTCTAATGACTAATGATGATGAACATTTTTTCATGTATTTATTTGCCATTTGTATTTTTGCATCTGAGAACTGTGTATTCATTTCAGATGCCCGTTTTTGGTTTGGATCTTTGAATTTTGGGGGTCTGAGTTTTTTTAATTCTTTATATGTTTTAGACAGAAGTCCTTTGTCTGAGGGAGAGTTCACTAAGATTTTTTCCCAGTTTGTGGGTTTTCTTTTCACTATGCTGGAGATTTCTTTTGACATGCAGAAACTTTTCAATAAGAGGTCATCCCAGTTATTGATTCTGGGAAGTATTTCCCATGCAGTTTGAGTCCTGTTCATGAATTCCCTACCTACCCCTATGTCTTTAAGGATTTACCCAATTTGTCTTCTAACAGATTTAGTGTTTCTGTTTTAATATTCAGATATTTGATCCATTTAGATTTAAATTTACATGGTGATAGGCATGGGTCTAATTTTAGTTTTTGGCATATGGAGAGCCAGTTTTTCCAACACCATTTATTAAAGAGACTGTTGTTTTTCCAGTGAACATGTTTGGCCCCTTTATCAAAGATAAGATAGTTGAGTGCGTTTGTAGTTGTGGTTGTATCTTCTAATCTATTCCATTGATCTTTGGCTCTGTTTTGATTCCAGTACCATGTTTATTTTACTACAGTAGCTTTCTGGTATAACTTCAAGTCAGGGATTGTGATGCTTCCTGCCTTGCCTTTGTGCTTAGAACTGTCTAGGTCTCTTCTTGCAATCTCCCCCCTTTTTAAAAATTTATTTATTTATTTATTTATTTATTTATTTATTTTTATTTTTTTAATTAAGGGAAATTTTTTTTAAAAATTAGCAGGATACATTATAGTAACTTTTTTGATTTCCTATTAACTCGATTTGAAGCCCTGTATTGCTCTCACCATCTTGTTTTGACTGATTTTACTCTATACTGTTCTGTTTGATATTATCAATTTTGAGGGTATAGGCAACTACTTTGAAGGCAATAAGATTCACTATGATGCCCATTCTGGTTTGACTTCTCCTTTTGAAGTTTATCTTCTTTTAAAGTTCAGTAATGTCACCAATGTTTAGGTTTTATTGGTCTTGTTCTGTACTGTTTTGTTCAATTTTATTATACCTGATGATATAGTAATTCTTTTTAAGGTAGCAAGAGGCATAATGGTAACCATTGTTGATTACCTTGTATTCTGTTTTTACATCATGTATTATGTCCATTCTTTGTTTTGACTGACTGCTTTGTTTTGGCACATTTGGTTTTGTTCTCTTCCAAAAAAAAAAAAAAAAGTATTAAGAACTGTGAGAGTAATAAAGCCCAAAGTGTGTAAATGTTATTGTAAAAAAGAGAGCAAAAGAAAGTGCTCTAAAGGACACAACTGCAAATGTGTTTAGGTGTGTAACATAGATGACCATGTTACTAAGTTTTTGTTGGATCATTGAACACAACTGTTTGCAGTCTCATTGTTTGAATGCCCCACTTTGTATGCTTAATTTTTTTTAAATTTTATTTTGAAAGTATACAACAGAATAAGTCAGAATAAAGCCAACTAAGATCCTACAGTGAAATTGGTACAGAACTTCACAGCAGGTTACCGGAATAACAGTAATAGGTATCACAGTATATTTTATTATCTTTATAATAGTTGTTCTTTCAATCATGTGTATCAAATTGAGATGAAATATAGAACACTATAGAACTTATCAAAACAGAATATTGAATAGAGCAGTACCATTAATCAGAAAAGAGCAAAACAGTAATAAAAATATTTGCCTTCAATGAGATGGTAGAAGGAAGTCCCCCTTATTTGCTATGGTCAACCTCCCAGGAGACGCTCAAATTTCTGGTTCCCATTTGATAATGGGCAGGGGGTGGGGGGAAAAGGAGGATAGGGGAGGTGGGATATTTGACTCTAGGCCATGTAGCAGTAGGTTTACTATTGCTTAGCAGGGAGGCAGGATGGTCATTTGGTTTCACAGTGTCCTCAGTTCCAACATGGCATGGATTACAGGAGCTGCTGCTGGTTCTCCCCCTGGAAGGGCTGCAGTCAGCCAGACCACCACTGCTTACCAGGGAGGGGAGGTGCTTGCCTGGCTTCCCAGCGTCCTCAGTTCCAACATGGCACAGATCTCAGGAGATGCTGCTGGTTCCCTCCCTGGAAGGGCTGCAGTCTGACACACTGCCACCACTTACCAGGGAGGGGAAGTGCTTGCTTGGCTTCCCAGGGTCCTAAGTTCCAACATGGTGCGGTTCTCCTCCTGGAAGGGCTGCAGTTTGCCACACTGCCTCCGCTTACCAGGAAGGGAAGGAGCTTGTTTGGCTTCCCAGAGTCCTAAGTTCCAACATGGCGTGGATCTCAGGAGACACTGTTAGTTCTCCCCCTGGAAGGGCTGCAGTCCCTGTATGCTTAATTTTGTAACTTGATCAACTATTTCTAAGATGACAATATGTAATCTATTAACTAGTGATTTCTTACTGTTTTTTTTTTTTTGAAATTCTGTATTACTTGTACCCTTTTACTGTTTTGTTTTATTTTGTTTTGTTTAAATAAAAAAACAAAGCAGACAATTAAACAGAATGGAAAAGGTAAAGTTACAACAGCAGAAAGATAACATGTCAACAATAAACCAATATATAACAGTTATAACCATTAATGTAAATGGTCTCAATTCAAAAGTTAAAAGAAACAGATTGGCAGAATGGATCAAGAAACAACATCGAATGATATGCTGTCTACAAGAAATCCATCTAACTGGAAAAGAAAGTCATGAACTGAAAGTCAAAGGATGGAAAATAATACTTCATGCAACAGGAACCCCCCCAAAAAGTGGGGGTAGCTATTCCATTTGCAGACAATGTAAACTTCAAACCAAGAATGATCCAAAGAAATAAAGGTCACTACATACTACTTAGGGGAAAACTTCAAGAGGAGGAGATGGCAGTCTTAAATATATATACACCAAATTCCAGAGCACCCAGCTATACAAAGCAAGTATTAACAGAAATGAAAAATCAAATAAGCAACAACACAATTATAACAGGAGACCTTAACACACCATTGACACCAAGGGACAGATCAACTAGACAGAAAATTAGCAAAGAAATAGCAGAACTGAATCACACCTGTGAACAAATGGACTTGATAGATGTATACAGAGTGTTCCATTCCACATCAGAATATACATTCTTCTTAGCAGTACATGGGACATTGTCTAACATAGACAATATACTAGCCCTCAGAACATATTTAAATAAATGCAAAAGATGCATTTTATTGGATCATAGTGCCATGAAACTAGAAATTAATGGTAAAAGAAACTGCAAAAACCACACAAACACATAGAAATTGAATAACACACTCTTGAGCAATCAGTGGGTAACAGAGGAAATTAAAGAAAAAATCAAACAATATCTACATGCAAATGAAAATACAAATACAACTTACTGGAATCTGTCGGATGCAATAAAAGCAGTCCTCTGAGCAAAATTTATTGCACTGAGTTCCCACATCAGGAAAACAGAATGAACATAAATAAACAACCTCATCTACACCTGAAACATCTAGAAAAAAAAAAGATCAAGTCAAGCCCAAAGCCAAAAAAGGGAGGAAATTATAAAATCAGAGCAGAAATTAATGCAATAGAGACTAAGAAAATAATCCAAAGAATCGATGAATCTAAAATTGGTTCTTTGAAAGAATAAATATAATTGATAAGCCCCTAGCCAACCTTATTTTTAAAAAGGAAAGAAATAGCTCAAATTCATGCAATAAGGAATGAAAAAGGTGAAATCACTACAGACTCTGTGGAAATACAGAAAATCATAAAACACCTATTTCAAAAACTTCTACTCTCATAGATTCAATAACACAGAAAAAATGGACAGATTCCTAGAAACATATGAACTACCAAAGCTGGATCAAGAAGATGTAAAACTGCTGAATAACTCGATTTCTCTTAATGAAATTGAAAATGTAATTAAATCCTTACCTCAAAGAAGAGGCCAGTCCCAGACAGATTCACTGCGGAATTCTACACGAATTACAAAGAAAACTATTGCTGACACTCCTCAAACTCTTCAATGAAATCGAAAGGGAAGCAATTCTTCCTAGGTCATTTCTGGGAGCAGATATTACTTTAGTACCAAAACCTGGGGAAGACCCAACTAAAAAAGAGATATATAGGCCAATCTCCCTAATGAACATAGATTCAAAAATCCTCAATAAAATATTGGCAAACAGGATGCAGCAAATCATCAAGAAGATTATATCCCATAACCAAGTGGGATTCATCCCAGGTATGCAGGGATGGTTTGACATATGTAAATCTTTGTTCTGTTTTGATATGTTTAATCTTACCCTCTTTGAGATGTAAAACAAATGTGTAGGACTGATAACGATATTACTGAGCTTTTGTTCGATCATAGAGCAGAACGATTTGTAGTGTCACTTTTTGAATGTCATTCTAAATTCTTTTATTCTATAACGTGAACGGCTATTTCTGGGATGACAATGTGTAACTTATCAACCAGCGATTTCTTAATGTTTGTTTTTCTGTAATTTTGTATTATTTCTGCCCTTTTTATTATCTCCATGTATTTTTTTGTTTCCTTTTCTTTAAATAAAAAATAAATAAAAAAATAAAATAAATGTAATCCACCATATCAATAGAGCCAAAAGTAAGTCACATGATCATTTCTATAGATACAGAAAAGGCTTTTGATAAGATCCAACACTCATTCAGGATAAGAATCTTACAGAAAATTGGAATATATGGTCTTTGCTTCAATATGATAAAGGCTATTTATGACAAACCAACAGCCAGCATCATATTAAATGGCCAAAGACTGAAAGCCTTTACCTTAAAATCAGGCACAAGACAAGAATATCCCTTATCAGTGCTACTATTCAATATAGTACTGGAAATACTAGCCAGAGCAATTAGACAAGAGAGAGAAATAAAAGGGGTAAAGATGGGAAAGAGGAAGTTAAATTATCATTATTTTCAGATGGCATGATACTCTACATAGAAGATCCCCAAACTCCATTGAAAGACTCCTAGATATAATAAATAAATTTAGCAATGTCACTGGATAAAAAGTCAGTACTCAAAAATCAATAACATTTCTATTCACTAACAAAAAGTCACTGAGAGAGAGAGGTAAGAGAAGCCACACCCTTCAGACTAACATTCAAAAAAATGCAATACTTAGGAATTAATCTAATGAAAGCAGTAAAAGATCTATATGGAGAAAATTATAATACCATGAAAAATAAATTGAAGAGGACCTCAGAAAATGGAAAGATATCCCTTGTTATGCAGAGGAAGAATAAATATTGTGAAAATGGCCATTCTCCCGAAATTGTTACACAGATTCAATATAATCCCAATGAAAATACCACTAACATATCTCATAAATCTAGAGAAATTACTCCTAAAATTCACCTGGAACCAGAAGAGACCTAGAATACCAAAGGCAATTCAAAGCAGCAAAGGCAAGGCAGGAAGCATCACAATCCCTGACTTGAAGTTATACTACAAAGCAACAGTAGTAAAATAAACATGATACTGGAATCAAAACAGAGCTGAAGATCAATGGAATAGATTAGAAGATACAACCACAACTACAAACGCACTCAACTATCTTATTTTTGATAAAGGGGCCAAACATGTTCACTGGAAGAACAACAGTCTCTTTAATAAATGGTGTTGGAAAAACTGGCTCTTCGTATGCCAAAAACTAAAATTAGACCCATGCCTATCACCATGTAAATTTAAATCTAAATGGATCAAATATCTGAATATTAAAACAGAAACACTAAATCTGTTAGAAGACAAATTGGGTAAATCCTTAAAGACATAGGGGTAGGTAGGGAATTCATGAACAGGACTCAAACTGCATGGGAAATACTTCCCAGAATCAATAACTGGGATGACCTCTTCTTAAAAAGTTTCTGCATGTCAAAAGAAATCTCCAGCATAGTGAAAAGAAAACCCACAAACTGGGAAAAAATCTTAGTGAACTCTCCCTCAGACAAAGGACTTCTGTCTAAAACATATAAAGAATTAAAAAAAACTCAGACCCCCAAAATTCAAAGATCCAAACCAAAAACGGGCATCTGAGATGAATACACAGTTCTCAGATGCAAAAATACAAATGGCAAATAAATACATGAAAAAATGTTCATCATCATTAGTCATTAGAGAACTGCAAACTAAATTCCATCTCACTCCAGGAAAAGTGGCCAGGATAAAGAAAACTACCAACAACAAATGCTGGAGACGCTGTGGGGAGAGAGGAACTCTCCTGCACTGTTGATGGGAATGTAGACTGGTGCAACCATTGTGGAGGTCAGTCTGGAGATGCCTCAAAAAGCTGGGATTGGAAGTCCCATTTGACTCAGTTATTCCACTTCTAGGCATATTCCCAGAAAAACTGAAAACATCATACCACAGTGACACATGTGCACCCATGTTTATAGCAGCACAATTTGTAATAGCCAAATCTTGGAAACAACCTAAGGGTCCATCAGCTGAGAAAGATGAAAAGTTGTGGTATTTTTATATATGTGTATTTTTATATACAATGGAGTACTACTCAGCTGTAAAGAATGATCACATTGAGATATTTATAAATAAATGGATGCAACTTGAGACTATACTTACAAGTGAAATAAATCCAACTCACTTGTGTAAATACCGTATAGTCTCCCTAGTATAAGAAATGGTAAAAGTACATAAGATTTTACGGTAATCACGATTCCCCATTACATTGCTTTGAAGCCTTATAATGTTTTTATTCATTATTTGGAATGGTTTTATTCTGTTTTGTTTGATTTTATTATGTGTGATGGTATGAACAGCTATTTTGAAGAAATAAGACATTATGGTAGCCATTGCTGATTTAATATCATCTTGCTTTGAAATCCTACCATGCTGTTGTTCTTCTGTTTCCATTGGTTATATCATGTTGTGTCTTACTGGATATCAATATTTGTGATAATATAAACAAGTTTATTATGGAAAATGAAATAATATAGTAGGCATTGTTCATTTTCTGTTATTTGGTTCTGAATGCCCTATAATACTTTCATTCTCTTGAATTATTTTATACTATTTTGTTATGTTTGATGCTACTGTGTGTGAAAGTATGCTCAACTATTTCAAAGAAAGGAATATCTTTGATAGCTACTGCTAATATCCAGTTGTCTTGTTATGAAGTGCTGTGTTGTTTACATTGTTCTGTCTTTATCTGCTTTGTTCTGTTCTCTTTTGTCTTAATCTCCTTAAAATAAAATTTTAAAAAGACTAAGGATATTAATAAAACAAATATGGAATTGTAAAGAGTAACAAAATAGATTGAAAATGTAGTACTATCATCTATATGACAAATATGATTTTACATATGACTTTGTAAAAGATAAATTGTTCAATCATCTTGATAGCAGAGTCATCCAAAAAAATTAAAGTTGGAAACCTTACTTTATGCCCCAAATTTGAATCAACAATTTAAATGTAAAAGATGGTACTACAAAGGTACTAAAAGAAAATGTAAGATTTAAAAAATGTTAGTTTTGTAGAATGTTTTAAAAAGATCTAACTACAGTAATAGTTTATCATAAATTTTGCTACATGAATATTTTTTCAGTGACAAATGCACTGTAAAATTTCTTCCATTCAATAAAATACTTAAAGTAATAATTGATTAAGCGAGACAAAAAGTTACCAAATTGGAAAGTAGGAAGTCAAATTGTTCTGTTTGCAGATAACATGATCAGATAGTATAACTTATATAGAGAATACATAAAACTATTACAATAAATTCAGTTAAGTTGCAAGATATAAAATTAACATACAAAAATCAGTAGTATTCCTCTACAAGGAAACAATAAAATTTACAATGACCTTGGAATAAATTTAACCAAAATGTACAAAGAACCTACACATTGAGGACAGTCTCTTCCAAAAATAGAGTTGGAGAAAATAAACATTTAATCCACTCAACATGGATGAAAATCTTAAATATAAGACACAAAGTAACAAACATACTAGAGGAAGACACAGATAAAATGCTTCATGACACTAGATAAGATAAAATATAAGTAACAAAAATCAAAAGTAAATAAATTAGATAGCATCAAATTAAGCAATTTCTGCACAACAAAGCAAACAATCAACAGGGTAAAGATACAACTTACAGAATGGGAGAATACATTTGTCAAATATATCTGAAAAAGAGTTAACATCCACAGTGTAAAAGCAACTCTAACAACCGTATGTCAGCCATCTTTCCATCATTGTGACAAAATGCCTCATCAAGTGAGTTTAAAAAGAAGAAAAGTTGGTTTGGGCTCATGATTTTAGAGGTGTAGGTACCAGTTGCCTTTGTGTCTCTGGTGCTGTGTATCAGGAGTGCAATAGCTCAATAAATTATGACATGTATTTACAATGAAACAATGTGAAACTAATAAAAATGAAGGTATTCTGTGTGCTTATCTTAAAAAAAAACCTCAAGGTATATTTTTTAGTTTTAAAGACCCAAAGTGCATCATTTTCAGTCAGAAGTACTAGTTAATTCAGAGACTATGATACAAAAGACATATAGTTCAGAAAGTAAGAAATAAAAATGTCTTTATTCATAATGATATATTTGTCTCAGTAGAAAAATCAGAAAGAACCAACAAAATAAAACCTCTCAGAACTAATAAGTGGTTAAAACAAGATTGCAGAATATAAAGCTAATGAAAGGCAATCACTTCCCTATATACTAATAATGAACAAATGAAATGTGAAATTAAAGATGCAGTATCATTTACATTTATTAAACAGGTTGAAATCTAACAAAATACGTGCAAGGTCTACATGAAGTAAGCTGCTAAACTTTGATGAAAAAGATCAATGAACTAAGTAAATGGAGCAGTGATTCATTTTCATACATAGGAAGACTCAATATTGTCAAGACTTCAGTAATTTCCAAACTTATCTATACATTTAGTGCAATCCTTATCAAGATCTCAACAAGCTGTTTTGTGGATATTAATAAAGTAATTGTAAAATGTAAAAGAAAGGGCAAAGAATCCAGAAAAACCAAAACAATACTGAAAGAGTTGTGAATAATTTGGAGAATTGAAATGACTTGATTTCAAAACTTATATGAAACTGCATTAAGGCAGATTTTGTGGTTTGGGTAAAATAATAAGCAAATAGGACAATGGAAGAGAATAGAGAGCCCTGAAATAGACCCCACCTCTAATCAACAAAGGAGAAAGCTAATACAATGGGGGAAAATGGCTTTTGACAAATAATACTGAAATAACTGGACACCCATGTACAAAAAACAAAAGAATACAGACACAGATCTTACATTTGCACAAAAATTAACTAAAAATGGGTCAAAGACCTAAATGCAAAGTTATAAAACTCCTAGGAGGTAACAGGTGAAAACAGATGACATGTGAATGGCTATGACATTTTAGGTAAAACATTCAAATGAGTCGTGAAGGAACTAACAAGCTGGATCTCACTGAACTTAAAAGTTTTAGTCTGCAAAAGACAATGTCAATGGAATAACAAATAAACCACAGATTTGGAAAACAGTAGCAAAAGACACGTAAGATAGGGAAGTGGTGGCTTATGCCTGTAAACCCAGCACCCAGGAGGCTGTGGCAGGAGGATAGCTGGGAGTTCAAGGCCAGCCTGTGTTACATAGTGAGTTCATAGTGGACTGCACAGGCAGATCCTGTCTCCAAAAAAGAACAGAAAAGAGAGAGAGAGAGAGAGAGAGAGAGAGAGAGAGAGAGAGAATAAGATACAAGACTGTGATTCAAAACACACAAAGAACATTTAAAACTCAACAATAAGAAAGCAAACATTATGATTAAAAATGAATAAAAGACATTAATAGACATCTCACCAAAGAAGACATACAGATGACAAAATGTATATCTCAAAATGCTCTACAACATATGTCATCAGGGAAAAGCAAAGTAAAGTAACAGTGAGGTTCAGTCACACCTTACTAATTACAAAATCCAAAATAATCAAACATTAAATTAATCAAATCATGACAAGGATGTCAGACAAGAGGAACTGTCATTCATTACCTGAGGGAATACAAAATAGTCCAGGCACCTCCCAAAAACAATTTGGTAGTTCTTTAAAAACCAAACACACTTCTACCATATAATCAGCAATCATGCGCCTTCTGCCGATGGAGTTGAATATTTATGACATCACAATAACCTGCATGTGATATTGATAGCAGCTTTATTCACAATTGCCAAAATATGGAATCAAACAAGGTGGGCCTCAGGGGATGAATGGATAAATAGATTATAACAATGAGCCATCAAGCCATAAGGAAAATCCTCAAATCCAAATTTTGAGTGAATGAAGCCAATCTGAAAAGGGTTTGTACTGTATAAGTCCTCTATATGATGCTCTGGAAAAGGGGAAAGTTGAAGGCAGTATACACAAAACAGAAAAAGTAGTTGCCAGAGGCTGTGAAAACCAGAATGAATCAGAGAGGCATGGGGGATTTAGGACAGTGAAAACACTCTGAGTGGTAACACAACACAATGCTCTCTGCATGATACAATAGAAAATACATGTCACTGTGCATTGGTCCGTGCCCATAGAGTGTTCAACACAGAGTGAACCCTAACTTAAGGTACAGACCCTGGGCGATGAAAGCTGTACCACCGTGGTGTGCATGTGGTACACATGTGAATAGGAGTGTGTGGAAATTCTCTACCTTTTGCTCAATTTGGTAATGAGCCTAAAATTACTACAAACATTTACATCTTTTTTTCTTTTTCAGAATCAGGGAATTAAATCCAGGATCTTGTGAATGCTAGGCAAGCCTGCTACCACGGAGTCCATGATCCTTCATAATTTTTTTTTTAAATTTTGAGTCAAGATCTCACTAGTTTCCCAAGATGGCCTTGAAATTGTGATCCTCCTGCCTCAGCTTGCTGTGTAGCTGGAATTACAGTTACGTGCCACCATGTTTGCTGGGAAAAAAAATTAAAGTCAGCCAAGAAAATGCAGATACAGAACAGTAAGTGTAATGTGCTATGCATTTTGTTACAAAAAGAAACAGGGTAAGTCTCTAAGTTTTTGTATATGCACAGAAATTCTCTTAGTTGCAACCAGAAATATAAAATGGGTTCCCACCAGAGAGAGGAACCGAAGCTCAGAGATGGTATGCCTGAGACTCGGTTTCCTACGTACCATCTTCTATTAGAGGTCTATCTTCCCTTTATTGGAACTCAGAAATGCCCAGATTTTCTCACTCCCCAGTCACATTTGGTTGTGTGACACTTTGCTGGTGCCCCACCAGCCTCCAGGATTCCAGTCCCCTTGAGCTCCCTGCTCACGGCTTCTTCTTCTCTTTGCCTTTTCCCCAGCCCAGGATTCTCCGATGTCTTCCACCAGCCTTAAACAATTGCCTCCCACCCACACACAGTACAGCCTTCCAGGCCTTCCATGCCAGGGGCAGCTACCCTTTCACACCAGGCTTCCATGACCAACAATTCCTCTTGGACTCTTAGTGCCAGTGATCATGATGCCCAAAGAGCCAGCATGGTTTTCTGTGCTCTGAAAGTTTGGCCCCCTCAAAGTCCAGATGTTGAAATTTAATCTTCAATAGCCTTGGGATACGGGGCCATGAGAGGTGAATTGGCCACAGGGATTCCTGAAAGGGATCCGTGGCCTCCTAAATGATGCGCTTAGTCACTCTTCTGTCATGTGAAGACACACACGAAGGGCCCTATGTGAGAAATAGGCTCTCTCTCAACTCCAGATTTGGTGGCATCTTAATCTTGGATTTGCAGACTCTAGAATGATGAGCAATGCATTTGGGTTATTTAAAAATTACAAATTATATTTTTTATAGCTATGGGACAGACAGCACCATCTTAGTAACTCTACATTGGCTTAGAAGTGCTAGGTGCCCGGTAACAGAGAGTAATCTGTAATGATTTCCTGTAACGCCCTCATGATCCTATCACGTATCCTGCAGACCCTGTGGAAGTCCAGACCCTCTAGGCAACCACAGAGCTGCTCCAGCATGCAAGGCCAAGCACCTCTGAGCATTCTGACACCAAAATTCCATTTCCAAAGTGCCATCTGCCCTAAAATCAGACTACCAAGCAGGAACCTAGGAGCCCTGGATCTGCGGGTGTCCATCCTACAAGAAGCAGAAATCACTCTGCTGAATTACCCTACAGCCTGGACACACTGCATTCCCAGCCTTCTGATCACAAGAGGACTCAGGGAAGATGGGAGAAAAAAGCAAAAACCCTACACTCAGCGATATAACCAGACCTGACAGGTTAGTTTATAAAACAAAATGCAATTCTGAGTGGGTCAGAGTGTGAGGAAGGCAGGGGTTGGAGGCTGGGGCCAGGCTGGCTGAATCAGGGCAGGAGGGATGCTTTGCTTCTGCACGCTCACCAGAAACGGACTCCCCAAGTCCCAGGCAGGAACCAGACAGCACCTGGAACTGGAAAGTGTCTGGGTTAGACAGTGGGGGACTGGGGGTACCAGGCAGCCTACTTCACAGGGAGCCCAGGAAGGCCGGGGGGACACTCCTGTCCCCTCCACTTAACAGGCCCCCTTCTCCCTTGGCGTGGGGCTAAATCATGCATTCTGGGGGTGGAATTTTTTTCCCTTTTCCTCCCCTTTTCCCCCTGCCCCTCTTTTGATCTTTTTTGGTGCAGTGTTGCTGCTGTTAACAAAAAATACAGCATGTTTGAGACAAAGCGTGCACAACTCCTTCTCCAGAAAGGAAGCCTTTGAAGAAAGGCGAGTGATCAGAATAAAGAGAGGGAGTGGGAAGGAGGGGTGGAGGCCAGGAGAGGGAGAGCAGGGGTCCGGTCAGGGCTGGGAGCGTGGGCTTTGATCTAGCCCAGGCTTTCACTGTCAGGTGAGGGGGGTCTTCCAAAAGGGGGTGAAGGGGCTGAGAAAAGGAGGAGAGGCAACACCCTTAAAATCACAGAGCCAGAGGTTGATGGCCTTGCCCACTGTCCCCAGGTCCCCAGAGGGCCTCACCGATCAGGCTGGTGACAGGGCTGTCAGGGACAGGGACCACCCAACGCCCACAGCTCTCCCCACCACCCTCATTCACGCTAGCTCCTGTGTGACCTCACACACACTCACATCCTGTCTCTCACACAGCACACACCCTCATCCCTTCACACACCCTCATATACTCACAGGTACACACTTGTATACTCATACATGCACACACACGATCTCACACATGCATTCACATCCACACATTACCTCACACATTTATACATTCACACCCACATGTACAACCTCACACCCTCTCATTCACACCTACACAGTAACATGTTCACAGCCCTCACATATGTACACGTTCATTCCAACACACTCGTCTTCTTAAATGCACACTGATACATGACGGCATCCTATCTCCAAACACATTCACACAACACAATCACATACTTGTACAAACTCATTCACTCTACACACACTCACACCTAGATATTCACAGCACATAAACCGCATACCTGTGTACACACACTTTCACATCCTTGCATACTTGCATACCCACACTCACACTCTCAGGCTTGTTTGTACTTAGAGTCATTCAATTCTCTCTGTCTCTCTGTCTCTGTCTCTGTCTCTGTCTCTGTCTCTCTCTGTCTCTGTCTCTGTCTCTCTCTGTCTGTCTGTCTGTCTCTCTCTCTCTCTCTCTCTCTCTCTCTCACACACACACACACACACACACACACACACACACTCCCTCCCTGAGGCCATGCTGACCCGACGATTCTGTAACAGTGACCACTGCAGCCTTTGCATTTCTCTTTCCTGCAAACTCTGGCTCACTCTTCCTCTGACCCCCTGAGATCTTACCAGCTGCCTGTCTGCTTCCTACATTGTCTAAACCTGGAATCCAGGCCAAGCTCTTTGCCGCAGCCTCAGCTCTGGAACTTTCCTCATCCCCCTCCTCACAGCACTGCCCCTAGCTGACTGGACTTCTCCCCTTAGCAGTGATGGCTAATGGAGGCTTGACTGGCAGTGGATCTTGGTGAGACCTGAACTTGTATGTAGCATAGGACTTCTTACCAGGGTCACCACTGTGATGGGCTCTCAGTTTTACTGTAAAGTGAGATTTTTGACTTTCAAATTTATACCTCTAGCACAGACTTTCCCCAAGATGGTAGATTATACATTAAGTGCTACTTAATATCTCTACCTGGAGGTCTAATGGGGATCTCCAACTTAATAGACCAAAAATTAAACTCCCAATCCTCTGCTCCAAACCCTCCCCTTGCATAGTTTCTCTCTCAATGAGTAGCAAACTATCACCCCTCAATCTTCACAACTCCCTGCAAGCCACCTCTGCCTCTGCTGCCTGAGCTTCCTCTAGTACAACCACAGGAATGAAATGGAGAGGTGCTATTAAATAGAGAGTTCTTTGTGCCACCCAAACCTTGCAAAGGGTCTCAGGTTTGGAATAAAAGCCAAAATCTTACCAAAGGCCTACAACATAGGCTCTGCTTTCCTCCCCATCCTTAACCCTGTCTGCGTTCAAACCTCATCCTCTGCTGCTTTTTCTTTAGACACTGGAATGGTGGCTGGCACATTTGGGGGACATACTCACCCAGTGTTGAATCAATACATGAGTGAATAAGGAGTAATTAGTGAGTGAATTAATGTGAGTGTGACAGTGCGTGCATACTCAGTAGCCATCAGGCATTTGGAAGCACTTAGTGTGTTAATTCCTTCAGTCTTCATCCTGACCCTAGGACACGTAGACTCTGGGACTCTCTCTGGGACTCTCGGTGAGGTAAGTACTGGGACTTGTAGTGACTTGCTGGAAGAATGAGGGGTAACGCATGCATAGTGTAGAGCTCATAGTAGATGCTGAGTGAACAGTGACAACTGGTATGTGATCAATATCAGCCAAGTCATCCGCACTCACGTAATGACACTTCCCAAGTGGGCCTCCCAGGGCTAGACATGAGGGGCCTGAGAGCAGGGACTGATGGGGAAGAAAGGGTCTCAGTGGAAAGAGTTCCAATCTCAGGTCATTGGAGCAAATTTCCTGGGCAGGATCTAGACCAGCAATGGTTAAACCTTTCAGAGTTTTCAGTGATACAAACAGCCCACTGTCACAGGTTTACAGCCACTGTAGGAGAACCCCAGGGTGAACGGGAAGCCCAGTGCACAAGCCTCCAGGAAGAGGCTGGAGGCTCCGCTCTCAAGCTGGTGGGACAAGCAAGGGGACTGCACTTTGACTGAGTGCCCTGGCCCAGCACCCTACACCCAGCCTTGGCTTCCCCTTCTGTGTCAGAGCAGGTGTCTCTTCTGGTTCCTTACCTGCAAAATGGAGGGGATCAAGACCACAGAATCCTGACAGTTCCCTCTGGCCCTGGAAAGCTGTCAGTCTGCTTCTGTGGTCAAAGGTAGCAGGCAGAAAACCCCATGTGGCTGTCTGCCTGGTGGAAGGGATTAGAGAGCAGAGGCTGCTTCTCTATCTCCTCCTGCCTCTGCCAGCCAGCGAGGGTGAGTCGGAGCTTCCCTGGAGGCTTCCCACTGCGGGACTCCCCCAAAGTGCTGACTCCTGAGTCTCTCTCTGCTCATTTCTTATGCATTGAACTTCAAACACCAGAGAAGCACTCAGGCAGCAAGATGGGGGGATTTGGCCATTATATTCTCTCCCCCTCCTTTCCCCTTCATCTCCCTCAAGACAGGATTATGAGTTGCACCTATTAATTCTTGTCTGCAAGCAACAAGCCAATCTTTTCTCTTTGTGGAGTTCTATAACCTCCTCTGCTGCAGTGGAGGAGACCAGGAGCCTGTCCTCCTAAAGTAAGCAGGGTCTAGATGAATGGATGGGCTACAAGTTACCTAGGTCAGGAGGTCGCTGTAGGAGGTCTCAGGCCTTTTTCCCAAGGATGCTAGTAGCTGGTGAGGAGGGAAGATGCATATGCCCAGCCCAGAGGGGCCTTCCAGGAAATGACATATAGAAATTCTCCCCTTATCTGCTTCCCCAGGACAATCAAACTGCCAAAGTAAAATGTACCCAGTGGATTCACATATTCACTCATTTGCTTTCAGCTAAGCACTGCCCAGGCACTGTGTTAGGCCCCAGAGAGAAATGGCACAGCCTAGGAGCTGTAACAGTGGGCAAGACACAGTGAAATTTGTGCTTCTTGTGGTTTGATCATGAAAAGCAGAAGGCATCAAACTCTGCTGGGCAAGCCCAGGAAGGTTCCCCAGAGACACACCCAACTGTATTTCTGAAAGTTAAGTAAGTTTCTAAGAGGAAATAAAATACAAGTAGGGGACTTAAAAATACTTCAAGGTATGTTCCTCCAATCACACATACTTCCCGATGGTGAAACAAATGGTCCATATGAGGATAAAACAAGAGCGGACTAAAGACAAGGGTGAGACCTTGCACGTCTTGCTAAAGGGGACACAGCTGTGCAGGGTTACATGCAGCAGCAAGAAGGAGAATAGAGGGACACACAGGAAAAGGAACAGAGGGCGAATCACAGAGTATTCACTCTGGTGCCTGGGTGGATGGGAGTGACATTTGCTGAATAAAAATATCCTGCATGAGGAGCAGGTTTACTGGGGAGTAGCCGGCTCATGCTCCAAGCAGAGGAGTCTTCACACTCCAGAGCCACACAGGAGAAGCTAAGGGAGAGAGGGAGGAGGAGGCCCTGCAGGATGGGAGAGGCCAGCTGGGGACAGTCAGACACAGAGTGGCCAGGCTCAGATGCCTCCCAAAGTCACTGGGGTGGATGCCATTTCTCTTAGAACCAGCACAGAGAGGAGAGAACGGGGAAGAGGTTATACCAAAAATGAGTGAAAAGCTAACCCACACAGAAGGCTTAAGGACACTTGATTCAAAAAGGGAAGCTCAGACATAGCTTCTGGGACTGCCTCTGTGCCAACCACCTACCTGGTGGTGCTCTGCAGGAAGAAGCTGCTCACCAGAGGTGTTCTTCTGAGCCCAGCCTCTCTAGCTATCGCCCCCACCCACCCATCAGGGTCACTGCTGCCTGATTCGGAGGACCAATGGTGACCAAGGCCACATGAGAAAGACCATCTATTCACATCACTGCTGGGAGACACACTGACCAAAGGATGAGACCGGAGCCCCTCCTCATATCGGTCAGCAAGCCCCTATGAGAGCCCACCTCTGCAATCTGATGCCCTGATGCCCTGCCAAGTCCCATCCTCACATAATGCTTTGTTTCTGCCTATAGGATTCTTTGGGACTCTAGTCAGTCTTTGCACACCTCCAAGGTTTGGGGTCTTAGTATGCGTCTCCTCCCAGTGACTAACGGTCCCCATACCCTGCAAGTCAAGACAATCTAGTTTGGCTGCCTGGGCCTCATCCTCCTGGAACAGTCTCCTACATCTCCTCCTTCTGCAGTGGTGCTTGATGCGGTTTGACTACTGGGGTTGCTGCTGAGGTTGGAACTCCACTCCTCTTGAGACAGAATCTGGGGAGCCAGGGGTTGAGACTCTTTCCCTCTGCCTCTAGTGTAAATTGGCTTTACTTCACCTAGCCCAAGTGCCTGTGTTTGACATTAGCTGTCCATCTCCTCATGGTGACCTGTTCTGCTTCTCTCACTGATTGCTAGATTTCCCTCAGCACTGTTCAGATACACAGCAGTCCTTAATAATGGCTCTAGAAGGCAAAGATGGGTACAGTGGATGCGCAGTGGTTTTGCTGAGGAGTGCGCTTAAATTTGTCTTCCCTTCCCCAAGCTTTTTTCTTCCTTGATTCTCTCCTTCTATCCATCCTCCTAAAACAGCCAAACCCTTATTATCTCTTCTCCCTTCTCCATGGAATTGGTTTTCAGATTATGTAACTGTTGTCAATACTTTTGATTCCCAGTGCTTCCTGGTCTGGGAATGTAACTGCTGAAATGAGGAATCACCGTTCACTCCTTGCTCCTGGGAGTGGTGGTCCAGCTGGGGGAGGAGACAGGGACACCAGGCAGGAAGCAGAATTGCTGATGTCTGCTTCAGAGTCTGCACTCTCAGCTCCTCTGTGAAGGGCCTCTCAAGGGAAGGGGAGCAAAACTACCATTCGTCAAGCACAAACTGCAGGCACCAGGCCTTAGACAGGAGACTGCAGCAGGAGCACAGCTCAGTTTACCTTCCTAACACCTCTGCGGAGGGCATGTGCATATGTCCACTTTACAGCAAGGAAAGAGTGCGGAAGAGACAAGGAGGCAGCGAACAGGGTTGGGAATGTGTGCAGAACAGTACCCCCATCTGGTGAGAGTAGCTGGCCAGGGTCTGGGAAAACACTGCCATTTCTCCTTAGCTTTGTCATCTACAGGAGGACTGGAGAGGTGGACTCGGTGCCCTCTAAGTTCAGACCCTGCTCTGTTTCTCACTTGGACAACATGCGTGGTCCCCAAGAAAGCTGCCTGAAGCTACAGGAGGAGGCCCCTTAGTTCTATGTCTCCATGGCTAACCAGGCATCTCACCACAATGTGCCGGCCACTGAGATTTGAGGACAGGGTCCTACGGAACTGACAAGAAGGCTAACAAGGAGGCATGGCTGAGAGGTACAGACTGCACAGTTCCCAGGAGGTCTGCTTGGGCTTCTTGCTCAGGGCAAGAGAGAAGGGGAGGGAGAAGGAGAGACTAGAGGAGGAGCATGGGAGGAGGAGTTGTCATGACCACAGAAGAGGGGACAACTCGTACATGACATCTTCCAGGACCGCTTTCCAAGGCCTGAGCATGCAGGGGGTTTTTCTGGCATCTTCTCAAGAGAAAACACCCTTGCTCTCTCCTTTCAGGAAAGCACAAGCACCTGCATTCTGAATGACAACTTGCATCATGCTTGAGCCTCTCAGGGGAAAGTAGGAGGGTCTGCTGCAGCAGGCTTCCAGCTGTTGCTCTGAGCAATGGGTCTCGTTCAACTCTGATGCGTGGAAGAAGAGCTCACACACACACTGCAGGACAGGACCCAGGGAGGCAACCTTGAGCGCCCTTATCTCACCCCTCCTTCCTCCTGAGAAGGCCCTGGAGGTCCAAAAATTCTCCACACACTTGATGAGTACCATTCAAAAGTGATTGATTGGCCAGGAGGTGTCTATTGCAACTGATAAAAAAAAAAAAAAGACACAATCACACACTTCAAGTTATTTACACAAACCCAATTACAATAAATCCAGAGGTAAGTATTGGCTTTGCAGCCTCCTGAGGACCAGGTTGCATTTGGTTTGTTTTCAATGTGCTGCCACGTGCATGAAAATGTGGGGATCTTCTATCCGTTGAACTCATAAGACATCAAGTATTCAGGGGTCACTTACAGAGGTAGAAATCAGTCACTCTTGTCAATTTTTAAAAATCAGTGAACCTCCCCTGGAGTCTCTCCAACCACAACACCTCTCACCAGCTGGAGATGCTTCATAGATGCATATCTACATGTGCACATGTGCGCACACATGCACACACACACACACACACACACACACACACACACTTTTCCTTTCTAAAATCCATCCCCTGCACACAGGCTTGGGATGAGTATATGCTGTCCTGAGCCATTGGTGGGCACCTGAGCACAACCTATGTTCTGTTAGAAAGGAGTGGGAGCTACAGAGGCAGGGGCACCTCTGGGACCCTGGGGATTTGCCTTCCCACCAGCCTCCTGCTGCTCAAGGTGTTCATGCGCCTGGGCTCTCCATCAGCCCTTGCTATTTCTCTTTCATCTTACCAGCATTGGGCTAAAGTCCCAACTTAGATCAAAGGTTTTTCCCAGGTAAGATTCTGAGTCTGAGCTCCTACTAGAGTGAGAGTGTGCAACTGTCCTGTCTTCCCCTGGGACACTTCCCATGGGTCCCCATGAGGACACTCTCACTGTCTGGTTACTAGGCTGGCTGGGCTGTGTGACAGCACAGAGATGAAGGAGACCCTGGCCATCACAATTTTCCAGGTGTGCACACTAGACACATTTTACCAAGGCATCCTACCTTTCTAATATGTGAACCTGACTTAGTTACTCGATGCCCCCAGAGCCTCAGCTTCCTGGCAAATATTCTGTGTGTGTGTATATATAATATTTATAGCTAGTTCTATCGCAATAGCAACATCAGAGGAATAGATGAGAATTACCTGGGCTCCTCCACACAAGGAAGTCTGCACGTGATAAGTCCTCAAGAAATGGAGGCTCATGCCCTCATCACCCTCACCAGTGTCACAGCCCAAACCACACAGTTTCAGGATGCCAAAGCAGGTTGCCTTCAAGGGATGAAGAGATGGAGTTTCCCTGTAGGTTTTGGGCTCCAGTTCTCTGCAACACTTAACTCAGGGATTGGGGAACAATGACTAATGCTCTCCCAAGCTGCTTAGCCAAGATACTCTGAAGGTGGGAGCAGAAACACTCACTGCAGGACAAATTGGGTGGTTTCTCCAAGCCATGCACTTTATGGATTCAGCAGGAGCCATAGAACAAGCAGGCGGTTAGCAGGCGAATTAGCAGCAATGCATCCATCATGGTGACCATTCAGCACCCTCAGTTGTCCCCAACACACAGTTGCTCCCTCACGGTCTCCCAAGCACTCCCCATCTTCCTTTTGCACCCTTCCATTACCCTGCCACCCTCCTTGCTGCATCTGAGGCTCCAGGCTGCCTCTGGCTGCTCTGCTGCTGCCCTGAAGTCACAACTCTAGGGCTGGGGAAGGTGCCCAGCCACCCACTAGCAGCTCCAAGCCCACCCTGGAAAGATGTGGGAGCAGGCAGGAGCAGGGTAGCAGTGAGTCTGGGCTTCCCCACAGGGGCCAGCAGGGAGGGCATTTGGTGCCTTCTGGCTCAGCTGGGGGCAGCAGTGTGGCCACAACACCCCCTCTGTGGCTCTGAATGAGAAAGTCAGTGATGTGTGCAGGTTTGATAGGACAGCACCACATGCACACAGCACACAGTCTGAGGCCCTTTCTAGTGTGTCCTCCCTTCAAGACACCCTGTCTGACTCAATCACCTCTGCTCTCTGAAACTACGGCTCATCCAGCTGGGGTTCCTCTCCTACCCCCCTCTCCAGTCCCCTCCACTCCCTCATCTCCACACCCTCACCTTTCTTGGGCAGCCTCTTTCCCTCTTCACAAGTGTTCTGGCACTTTCTCCCTATCTCAGGTTCTCCCTTTCCCTGGGCACGTCTGCTTGGCACCTTCCCTTGTGGTCTGTGGGCTCTCCTCTGCCTTGTAAAGCTCCTTGCTTGCCCAGAACTCACTCCAGAGCACTCTCCAGCTCCCAGCCCAGCCCTACTGGACCCACCCCTGCTCCCCTCAGCTCCCTGACAACCAGAGGCTTGCCCTCTGTCAGCCAATACTACCTCATCAGGTACTCCACTGTTACCAAATGCCCAGAAGTGCAGGGCAAGGTGGTGCTGTCATCCATGCTCAGCTTTGCCCCTAGTTGTGTCCCTTGGCAGGACTTCAGTGATGCCAAACAGAGATAGACATGTGCACTTATGTACTGGGGCAAGGAGGCTGGGGCAGTCAGCCACAAGCTCTGGCAGGAAGGGCAGCAACTCTGTTCCTGGACTTGCTCAGGAAGAACAAGAACTGGAAGGATGGAGCGCCCTACTGGGATAAACAGGGCATGAGCCATGGTGGCACAGGATCAGCAGCAGTAGGGTGGAGGTGTCAGTGTAAGGAGGGCAGAGCCAGCAGAAGGATGGCTCAGGTGTTCCAGAGAAATTAACAGCAACAGGCAGAGAAGACAGGTAGGAGGAAGAGGGAAGGAGGACAGAGTGGGGGAGGGGAGAGGCCCAGCATCTGGAGAATGCACTGGTGAGTTTTATTTATAGAATAAGGCTAACCATGAGCTAGATGTCGCACCAGCTAGACATGCTTCCAGCTACTTCCTTTCCCGCTTCTGCAGCTCGGCCCCTGCTCCAAGGGAAGTGGGGACACCTGGGCTGCTCCAGGAATCAGTGGAGGGCGCAGTCCTCCAAGGGAGCAGAGCTTCAGTCTATCAGCCACAGGACCCGGACTACAGAGATGAGCCCAGATGAGAAGAGGAGGTGGCACCATTCAGGGAGGCTGTAGGGCTATGAAAAACAACGACCGCTTGTAGCTCAGAAGCATCAGTCCACTCCTGGGGCCATAACGAGCAAATCGTTTCATTTTTTAGTAAATGTTCTCATTTGCGCTCCCTCGGAACCCCAACTTCCTCATAGGTAGCAGTTTCCTTAATGACATCTTGGCCCTCTTCCATACCTCGCAGTTCTTCTCTTTGATTTATTAGAACAGTTCCACAGTAGTCCTTAAGACTCACTCCTGTTCATTTGAGAGCTTCAATCTCAAAATCAGATCAAAGCTCTCCTCCCAGGGTTGCCAGAGCCTGGAGTGTGCGCATGTGCACACATGCATGTGCGGCCCATGGAGCTGAAGATAGAGAGTTGTACCAGCAGATTTAACAAATCAAGTACAGGGTGCCCAGTTAAATGTGAATTTTAGAAAAACTCTAAATATGAAACAAAAATATCCAAATGCAATTTTGGAGTAAGTATATCCCAGGCAATAGTTGAGACATACTTAGCCAGAAAAATATTCACCGTTTATCTGAAATACACCTCAAACTGGGCATCCTGTATTTTCTCTGGCCACCCTGAGGTGATGGTGGATTCTCAAGATTGGCTCCTGTCACTCAGTCTTCTTCTCACCACCACCACTTTCACGTGTACCCAGGAGGAAAGGAGACACTCAGTAGAGACCTTCTCTTTCCGAGGTGGAGAAAGATTGCTGTCCTTAGCAGATGGAGTGGGGAGGTGCAGATTCCCCACTGTTTTTCTCTCCCTCTGCCTTTTGGGTCACCCAAGGACAGACTAGCCAGGCTGCGGATCCCAGCTGGATGCCCATCTGCCTCCTTGCAGGGACCCTATCTTTATGAGCTCTCTGGGCTCTGAGCAAAAATACCCTCATCTTCCTCTGGCTTCTCAGAAGTTGTTCTCTTTCTCTTTTCTCCCGCAGTGTTCACAAGAGAGGCGTAGTCAGAAGCAGTGTCCCCATCAGCTCCAGCACTGCACAGTCAGCCATAAAAGCCCTGCTGGCCCCCATGAGAATTTCCCCATGCCTAGGAAGAAGGGAGCTCATGCTGCTGGTGCTCAGCTCTGGGCAGCGGCCATGATCCCTGGACAGGAGGAAGTGCCTTGTTACAATTTAATACCTATCTAATAGCAAGAAAAGGAAAGAGATGGGCTTAGAGGAGAAGTCTCAAGGAAGGAAATCAGAGGACCAGGGCTCTGGGTGACACTAACCCTTTGCCCTACGGCAGGATATTCTGCCTTGGTCCTCAGTGTCACCTTCTGTCAGATGAAGACCTGGCCTGGACAGTCTCTCTCAGCACCTATAGCTGCTGTCATTTGGGGAAGAGAGCTAAGAAGGGGAAAGGCCAGGGAACCCTTCCCAATCGGGACATGGCATACTGAGTTGCGAATGTTATGTTCACTTCTGGATCCTGACTTCTCTGCTAAGAAGCTGCCATTGCCCCTCAGATGAGCCTTTTCTTAACTCTGTACAGGTAGGAAAAGGCCACAGAGAAGAATAAAGCCTATGAAGAGCAGAGGGCTGACCCTTGTGAAGGGGAGGCAGAGCCTCAGAGCCCTCAAGGGCTACAAACTCCCCCATCAGCAGAACTGCACAGCTAGTGTGTGCTGGACTGTTCACGTACAGTCCCACACAGCAGACCAATCATGTGCTCTCTGTTCATTCATTCTTTGCTCTGCCCTTTGAGTTGTTACTGTCCCACTTCTCAGGCAAGGAAGCTGAGGCACGTTTGATGCAAATGAAATGCACAGCACAGTGGTTCTAAAGCATTCTTTCGTCACACTTCCTCCCAGTTCCACCCCCTAGTGAGGAAACCAGGCCCTGCTCTTGTCAACCGCCTGTTATAACCAATGACAATTTAGCACTGCAGCACTGAGGGTGGTGGCCAAAACTCACAATTCCTCTTGTGAATCCTCAGACCATGTCTATTTAACAGCAAAGCCCGTATTAGCTCCTTGTCACCATGGCCTTGCCACCGCTGGCCTGTCACTATAGAGGAAAGGGAAAGGTGGACATAGCTGTCTCCTGGTCCCTTCTAGGCTGTGGTTCCTGCTGTGATTCAATTTATACATTAAAATTGAAACCTTCAGCATGATGTGATACAGTGAAAAGGCGGGGCCTTACTCAGGTCAAAAGTGGAGAATCCCCGGGAATGGTACTGCTTCCTTTACAAAAAGGGGCCAAGAAAGCTCTTTGCCTTTTCTTCCATGTCATGAGAAGGCACATTCTGTGAGAAAGTGAATCCTCACCAGACCCCCAATCTGTAGTGCCTAGATCTTGAACGCCCCAGCCTCTAGAACTATGAGAAATATATTTCTGCAATTTATAAGTAACCTCCTTCTCATTTATGGCATTGTGTTATAGTAACTTAAAAAGTCTAAGGCAGCTCTTGAGTGCTAAGGTAATCTCAGGAAAATAGAGCTGGCATTCGGCTACGAGGACCTCTCCTTTTATGTTTTAAAACCAGTGTCTACTCTGGTTGGTGTCTGTGCTAGGACAATGTTAAACACTGTCAACATGATCCCTGGCCACCATCTGTTCCAAGGACTCACCAGCAAGTCAGTGCATTAGGTGTACTGGCTCCCACTCTGGAGATTGGATGGGGATGGCTGGTGTGTGTCACAAGGCAGCTTGAAAGCAGTGTGATATTGAATAGAATTCTAAACTACAGTGTTGGAACAAACAAATATACCAACTTGGGTGACTTACAAGCAATAGAAATTCATTCCCCATAGTCCTGGAGACTGGGGAGTCAAGGCCAGGGTATTAATGGAATCTGATGAGGGCTCATTTCTCATAGACAAATGGCAGGAGGGCCACAGCCTCTCCTGGGTCTCTTCTGTAGGAGCCTGAATCCCATTCCTGAGGGTTTCCTCTCCACCACTTCGTTATCTCCCAAGGCTCCACCTCTTAATACTGTTGCTCTGGGCTCAACCTATGAAGTCTGGGAGACACAGACACACAGACCACAGCTCACAGGAAGCAGGGCTGATACCAAGAGCTTCAACATGAGACAAAGCCTGCTTCGCCCAATTCCAGTGCTTTTTAAATACATACACAGGAAACAAAACAGCTTTTACTCTTAGGGGCCTTCAATATGCTAGGGTTTTAAAAATGCATTTCATTTCATGCAACCACCAATACTAACTCAACACAGATGAAGTGTCCAACAAGAAGGGAGAATAAAAATGCAAGTATTGGCAGCAAAGACCAAGGTATGGACATAGTGGTAAAAATTCACAGTGTATCTCGCAGGACTGGGGTTTAGAGTCAGAGAGACATCTGGCCTCACCCCTATGCTTAGCAAAATCACACCTTCTTTGAGTCCATTATTCTATAATTAATAAGCACTGGGAAAAGTCTTGATAGCTTCTTTTGCAGGATGGCTGCGTGTTCAGTAGAGTAAGATGTGTTTCTTACCCAGCACTGTTAGATTGAGTTTTTTATCCTTTCTTTCTCTGGGTGGGACTTTTATTCTGTTTGTGGTAAAGATATTTTCTTCTTTCTTTGTTTTTTTTTTTAAATACACTTTTTAAAACTTTAGAACAGCTTTAAATTTACAGAAATGTTGAAAAGATTTCCCATTTAAACCACATCCCATTTCCTCTATTATTAAAGTCTTACAGCACATTAATCATAACTAATGAACCAACATTGATATGTTATTAATAACCAAAGTCGCCATGGTATTCATATTTTTATTTGTTCTTATCTAATGTCCCTTTTTTATGGCTTAGGATCCCACCCAGGAGACCACATTGTGGTTAGTCACATGTCTCCTTAGGCATTTCTTGGCTGTGACAGTTTCTTGTACCTTCCTTATTTCTGATGACCTGAGAGTTTTGTGACATCCCAGTCAGGTATTTTGAACATCGTCCCTCAAGTGAGATCTGTCAGATACTGTTCTCATGATCAGATGGAGTTAGGAGCTTGGAGATAGAACACTGGAGCTACAGAGCTAGTCTCAACAGTCAAGGTACACCCCACTGCCATGGCCGTCCCTACTGATGGTGGCCTTGAGCACTGGGCTAAGGTCATGTTCCCCAGATTTCTCCACTATTAAGCCACTATTTTTTCTCCTGTATCATAAGCCATCTTTTAAAATATGTTCCCCACTTTCAGTAAACAAAACTTGCTTAAGTAAAACAAAAAAATAAATAAGACAAGATTACATATTTTTAAATCTAAATATGAGGGGGCCAAAAAAAAGTCAAGAAGGAAATGATCCATGGAGCCAGTGGGGCAGACGAAGCTCCATGGGAGAGACACCCTAAATACTGGCAAGGTACCCAGCGTTTGGACTAGAGGTGAGGAGTAGGAAAAGGGTTTGGGGTGGGGAATGGCACACAAGATGACAGGGGCAGGGTTCAGCATGCATTCAGTTCTTGCTTGCTGTGGGCAAATGGTCAGGGATTGGCCAGACTGAGGTCAGATAGGACACTCCAGCAAAGTGGTAAAACTTTTTTCTTAAAGGTCTCCCTTTGAGGCTTGTGATTCCCCAAGAGGGCCCAGCTAGAAACAGATTCCGTAAGTAAGGGAACAAAAGGAGTTCCTGAACTCAGTCCCTCTGTACATCTCCACCAACGATTTCACCCCAGACCCTCAGCCCTTCTCAGCTACCCTGCACAGTGGGAGGAGGCTCAGAGAGCAAAACTTTTGCAGAAGCAAGGACAAATGAAGAGTTCCAGTCCTCGTGCACCCCACCTTATGCCTTCATGTGTGTACATAATTCCAGCTGCACAGGTTTGGACCCTCATTCAAGGTGCCCCATGAATCTATGGACATATTCACACAAGGGTGTAAGTCAAATTCCACTGCCAGCATGTAGATGCTTGTGAGCACATGTGAACACGATAAAAATAGGACGAATGTTTGATTTTTTAAAAAAAAAGTATTACAGAAATCACATTACCATTGATCTCCCTCAAAACATTCCCTCCCAAGTCACAGGTGCTTATCTCATCACTCTTCCCTAATGAGTGTCTTTCCTGAGTGTCTTCGGGGTTCCTGGGCATGGCTGCCACAAGGTGCTAAATTCATTCACAGGTATTTTGACTTTAGGGCAGAGCTAGAAGTCGCACAATCTCAGCCTCTGTGAATAAGGTGGACAAGGGTGCATCTGAAAGTTCTCACAAACCTTTTTTTTTTTCTATTGAGAGGCACTTGGTATCTACAGTCACCGTATTTTTTAATAATATCTTCATGAAAGAGGATTTCCAGAACTGCTTTAGAAAGCGGCAAAAACAGTGAAGTAAGTTCAAAGCAGGTCACTTTTTGAAGGAGATCAATAGCAATGGCTCTTTCACTGTAATAAAAAATTTTAAGTGTAAGGATTCACTGTGTTTTGATCGCCCTTTGTATGCACAGACACATGTATCTTGCACGCTGTTAAAGTTAATAACCCAACCTCCAAGGTCCCCAAAAGCCACCTAGAGGAAGGTCAGCACCAACCTCTCCTTGCTGGCCCAACCTCCATGCTGTGTAAGCTTATTTATTTCCACCTCCTGCGTTTTTCCCTCCATTTACTGCTTTGATGCCCTCAATGGGCTCAGTTTAGAGTACACCATCATGTAGGCTTTCTCTGGGGAAACTGCCAGAGAAAACCCCAGTAAACACTTAATCTCTGGTTGGCTAACAGAGCTACTAACCAGTTTATAGGAAGAATTATGCCATATGTAGTCTCCGGGAACTAAGTTTCTGGAACATTTCCATCTCCATGGGTGGGGGCATAACAATGGACAGGGTAGGCGATGTTGGCTCAAGGAATGAAAAGCAATTCTTCTTTCCTTTATCCTGCTGCGTACAGTGTAGAGTTCTATAGTCTCCAGGGAGAAGGATATGGGGTGGGGCTCACAGGCTCCAGGAAGTATGACAGAGCAGGGAAGAAGCAGAGACCAGGATGGAGGGACCCTGCTGGGCACTAAAATGAACACAGTACAAGAAGAAAGGCACCAGTCGATGCCAGGTAGAGGCATGCTTTGGAGGCACCAAAGGCTGAATTTAAATCCTGCCCCTCCTTCTTGTTACTTAGAGATGCTGGATATTTTTAATAATCTCTCTGAATCTTGAGATCTTTAGTACATGATAGGGGACACACATGTATAATTGAGAGCATCACCACTGAAGGCCAGCAACTTAGGTTTGACTTTAAGATCTGTCTCTCTGTAAACTAATATTCTGGGGAAGGTCGCACACTCTTTCTGGTCTTCATTTTTGTTATCTGGAAAATGCCTAGCACATCTATCACTCAATACGTGGTGCTTATTTATTACATGTAGAATAATAGATTGCATACCCTGTAGTGGAAATAACTTTAAGAAAATAAAAGATGGCAACCATTTCCACTCAGAACATGAGTACACTAGAGATCAGCTTCCTTTTAGAAAGCAAAGTCCAGAGGTGGTTGACCCAGATGACCTCTAAAAGTTACTCAGTTTGTCCATGAGTTTAATTAATGGCCACTATTGATTGAAGGAATTGTTCAAGGTACTCATTCACCCCTCCCCACCTCCAAACACGCACACACGCACGCACGCACGCACGCACGCACGCACGTGGCCATTCTGCTGGGCTAGTATGCAGAAAGGTACTGACTCCACCTTCTACACTGTGGCCAGCTGAGGAAGAAACACAGTAAGGGAGGGCGGAACTTTAATGAATGGGCAGACTGGATCACTCTTGGGCTTGGGACCAAGATAGACTTCTTGTTACAGTAGTTCTTCCTCCCAGAAGAACTAGTTTCTCACAGCAAATCTTTCCTTAGCCAGCCTCCTGGAGCACAGAGCAACAGACCAGACTGTGGGCATGGGACCAGGAAGCCCACTGCATGGGAGAACACATGGGAAAAGAAAATCATATTTTCTTTCAAGAAAATTTGACTTAAAGAGCATATTTGATCACACACCACTGGGGTTTTTACCCTAATTTCACGAGCCAGGGAACTCTAAGTATAAAGAGAAAAACCAAAGGTGTATTTTCAATCTTGTCCCCTCCTTGGAGGACATGTGAGCAGGCCGTCCATGCCTGCCCTAAAAGCATGGAGAACGGTATTCAAGAGATGGAGGCACTGTCTAAGACTTTATACCTCAAAACTGATGCTAAAACGCATAGCTTCTGGTCCTGTGCACACTGAATACCTGGATCCTGCAGCTGAGTCTGTGCACTGTTCTAATGGGCTCCCCCTTGCTATGGCTGCTGATCTACCAGGTATGCCCTTTCCTGAACCCTCTGACTGTCCTACTTCTTCATCAGGATGGAGCACTTCTCTGCACACCAGACTGTCAGGAGGTAACAATTTTAGAGAGTGATGATACAAAGGGGGCCACAGGTAGTACGCACAGTAGGTTTTTTCAAATAGACCTAAATGCCCTTGGAACATGTGGGAAGGGCAGAATGACATGGCCAGCATCTGAAAGAGGGAGACACAAAGACGGTAATGCCAACCCGGATGACTCCTGCGAGCTCAGGGCTTCAGGAGCTGCTGGCTGTAGCTCCATAGACGGGTCCTCTCACCTACACATCTGACCAGATCCCATTGGCTGGAAGGCACTTCCCAGAAAGGGGTTTCTAGACTGAACACATAGGGTAAGGGACTGGCAGTGCTGATGACAGAGGCTCGTGATGAAACCCACTGTCACGAGTGAGGACAGCTTACATGAAGCTGAGAGCAAAGGAGACCAGAGGGAAAGCAGAGGCCTGGGGGAGCCAAGTTCAGGAGCAAATGTTTGGGCCTATTTGGATCCCAAGGGCAGGGACTTGTAGGGCTACAGTGGGTTCCAGCCTCCTCCCCAGGTGACAGTGGGAATCTCCTACAGGACTGTGAGTGTCTGGGATTCAGGTTCTCAGAGTCCTACTCCAGAGCTGAGATGCAGGCCCAAGTGAAATGGATCAAAGGGGCTCAGAAACAAGAATGTGGGCCCCTGTGGAAGTTACTGGTAAATGAAAGTTTGGAGTAGAAGAGTCGGAGAGAGGACGAGTGGAGAAAGCAATTGTGGGAAAAGGATGGAGACAGACTACCTGTCACTGGGCTTTACTGTCCTGGGCTTTGTAGCCTCAGACCTCACACTGTAATAACCAAAAAATCCCCTGACAAATTTGGAAACTTTTTTTATGTGGGGGAAGAGTAATGCCGCTATTCAAGATCAATAATCTGTGGGAATTTTAGTAATGCAATGTTCACACTCAACCACAATGAAGTCAACACCCCTGTCAGAGATAGAGGCCCAGAACAGATATTGTTCCTCTTAAAAATAGCCCAAAATGAGGGACACTGCCCCCAGCAGTGGACTGCACTTTGACACCCCCAGTCCTCCATACCAGCACCTATTTCCAAGCTGCAGCCTGCCCATCCATTCTTGCCTTGGAAACATGCAGACAGGAGGAAACGCCCCTCTTGTCTCTCCTGTGGGCTGGAGGGGTTGCCTGGAGATGCTGCCCACCATGTAGGGAAAACTGCCCAGCTCCTAGAGAAGAGGATCCTGAAATCCAGCATTTCTTCTCATTCCTGCTTCTCAGACCCTAGCAATTTCACACGTGAGAAATTTTCTCTGAGCTCTATGTAAACAGACTTCTGATTAAACTGGAGAAGTTAGGAGATGAACACCAATACAAAGGTTTTCATATTTTTTATTATAAATAGCCCAAATATTTGGTCCCATTTCCAGTTTAAATGAGTAAACCATAATATTGATGGCTTGCAACAGATGCAAGATGAATGGAGCTTCTCCACCAGCTAGCTGAACCACTTTTAATGGGGAATATATCGAAGCTATAAATTCCTGCAGACAGGATTGCTATGCAATAGCATAATATATCTTCTATTCAATCTTTTATACATTATGTTTTGTCCTGAATTCCAGAGGATATATTTATGGATCTCCAGCTTTTCAGTGAGGAAGCACCAAGCACCTCTTTCCCTATTCTTAACATTTTTTGGCCCTTGGAGATAGTCCTTACTTGTTCTGTTTTTTTTTTTTTTTTTTTTTTAAATCAAAAAGTTGGAGTTCTCTATGTCCTTATGGAGAGTGTCCCACCTGATAATAAGACATTGTGGCTCCAAATCTTTCTGGGGTCTTACGGCCCATCAGGAGACAAAGGTGTCCCAAGAATCGAGTGGATAGATATAAACAGGGCTGTCCCTTCTCACTGTCCTGTCTCCTTATGTATCAGCTGACAAACTCCGGATCAAGACACATTTTCCTACTGTATGTTGAAAGACAAATGCACTTCTTCTGTAGAACATTTGGTGATGGGGGCACCCACTAGACCAAGACCTAGGAGAACTAGCCCTTCAGTCATCACCCCATGTCTATTAGCTAGGTGGAGCCCAAAATGCAGCAAAGGAAGTCCGAAGACAGAGTAGTTTCCCTGGGCCAGCTCTTCCAGATGGCTCAGCCCCCTGGGCTTTGTCATTCGCAGCTGGGTGACACAGGCTTTATTCAAAACCTCAGTATCTTCGCCCATAAAATACAACTAATAGTACTTCCAGTGGTGTGCTCATAAATATTTAATGACCTGATTGTGTTTATTAACTTTGTTTTTAATGCATTTTATTTAATTGCAAGTTCATGTAATTTTATTTTTAGTAACAGCTCCATTTAACAACCAGCTCCCTGGATTTGTGAAAATGTACAGTCAGCTCTCTCATGCTGGCAGGGCGCAACTCTCATCTACCCCTGATACTTGCCCAGCTTGACCATGAAGGCGAAATCACTGAGAGCTTAGACATAAGCACTGCAGCCTGCTGCAAAGTTCTTAGTGCTTGGGAGTGGATGTCAGCATTAATGGTAATGAGTGAGAGGAAGGGGGAGGCAGAGGCTAAGCTGGTACCAGACAATGATAAGAAACCATTATCAATACTGAAGCCTGATGGAGGAAGGTCAGTGACCCCTCCCTTGAATCCTTTTTAGGGTCAGGACATCCCAAAGTTGCTGCTTCATTTGGTGCCCACTAGCTCTGTTGGAATCTCTCCAAGTGCCGCATACAGCTATTTTCAAATGCAAGGCCAAAGATGCATTTCAAACTCAATAGAAGTGACCTTTGTATCACTCATCCTATCTGATCCACAATTTCTACCTCTCCTCACACAGCAACAGATGTTGGCTGTGGGCACATCTGCAGAACCAGCTGCATCATTGCCTCAGTGATTAAAGGATGGATGACAAGAGAGATGAATGACACTCTCGCTTTGAGTCGGGTGTGTCTGGAATTCACACCGACCCACCAGCTATTGGGAGGAGTAATTGAGCTGCTCCAGGTAGAGCGATCAGCTCCATCAGTGCTGGCTGCTCTGTCACGATGCTTGCTAGGCCTGAGGAAGCCTAAGCTAATGAGCTAGGTGGTTGGCAGCCATCTGTTTAGAAACAGTGCTCAAGTGTCTGACAAGTTTGATATTTTCCCTAGATTATGAACCCAAGAGATTTCATCCTCCTCTTTCTGGAGTTCTCATTGTATCTAGAAATATAAATAAAAATTCCCTGATAAAGAAATCCAAAAAGCTATAAATGAGGAATTTGGGGGCTGGTGAATGCATCCCTCCCAGCAGCCCAATTTTAGAAACTTCCAGCTCACCCAAGTTCAGAAATGATTATCATCTCCTCTCTCCTCCTGCCCCTCCTCCCCCTGCCTCCTTCCTCTTCCTCTTCATTTTCTCTTCCTCCTCTCCCTCCCCTTCTTCCTTTTTCCTTTTCCCCTTCTCCCACAGAGAATAAGAGAACACACAGGAGCTAGAGTCACAAGCTAACTGTTCAGGTACTTATGACCAACTGAGCCTTCAGCGTCTACACTTGAAAAATAGAAACAATAATGCCTAACTCAGAGGGATGCTGAGAGGAGCAATTTAAAGTGCTTTGTAAACCAAACTGCGCTCTACCTAGGTTGGTGGTTAAGGTTGCCTATGTAGCAACACGTGGTTCATGAAGCAATTCAGACCCATTATCCCATTTGAAGTGCACAGCCCTGAAGTACGGACAGAAAACGGTGGTTTTGAAGTGGCTGAGTAGAGCTCCTGGGCTGAAGTAAAAGCTTTACTCTGGTCCAAAGCAGGAAGTACATGGAGAAAATAGGGTGAAACCAGATTAAGTGTTTGGACTTTATAGTGCAGGTAATGGGATATTTAGGAGCTTTGAGCAGAGGAATGACATGTAATTGAATTTGCTGAATCTCGTCAAGTTGACTTGCTCTCCTGTCTCCATTACCTCAGGTAAATAGAGCCCGTTCTCAGGGCTTAACTCCCAGTATTGCCGTGTGTCTCTCACAGCTGTCAGAGAATACTGAGAAAGATTTTCCCAGGTACCCCGGAATGAACAACTGGGATTCCCACAGGGCAACAAAAGGACCCTGAGAATCTCATGTTCTAAGGACAGCCTCTAATGGTTAGAACCAAGCCCTGCCCCACCCAGATCAGGCACTGGTGACCAGCAGGACTCTGCTGCCCTCAGCCAGCCCAACTCCCTCCACTGCCTTCCCTTCCCCTTTTAGCAGCTAGCACAGAAGGAGAGAGAAATCCTTGGAGCCTGGACATCTGCCTACTGAGGAACACAGCAGCCTTCTCCTCTCCTCCAGTGAGGGAATGCGGGCTGTGCCAGTCTGTTTTCCATTACTATAACACACACATGAAATAGTCTCCTTCAAACCCCAAAAATTCATTTTGGATATTTTCAGAAATTTCAATCCATCACTGATTACCCTTATTGCTACGGCTTGGGGAGACACCATACACTACAGCAGGAGTGTATGATGGAAGAGATCCACTCGCCTCATTCAAAATGGCCACGTAAGAAAGAACAAGGAAGAGAAGGTATGTGTCCCATTACTCATTTCAAGGCCACAGCCTCAGTGACCAGAAGATGTCCCAGTAGGTCCCTCTCTTCTAGTTTTCTATCACTTCCTGAGTGCCAACCTGGGGATGTCACTCACACGTGGTCCTCTGAGGAACAACATAGCTCTGAACCTCAGCACAGACCGAGCCAGGCACCTGCTCTGGACACAGAGAGCACAAGGACTCAAGCACAGTGAGGGCCGCAACTGCCTATGTTCAAACTTCAGTTCTGCTGCTGCCCCAGCTGTGGGGCCTTGACCATACTGCTTATCCATTCTGTAGCTCACCTCACTGGTTAAATTTCATTAGGAATAAATTCCTCACAGGATCTTTACAAACCCAGACGAGGGCTTTCACCAAACAGCAAGCACATGGCACCCTGACCGTAGGCTACCAGTCTTCAGAAGTATGAGAAAACACATTTCTGTTTTCAAGTCACTCAGGGCATAGAATGTCATTATGGTAACCTGGGAAGACTGAGATATTTCTACATAATACTTTAGAATGGAACTGGGTACTCAGCAAGGGCTATGTGAGCATTTCTTCAGACTTTATTACTGAATTGAAAGAGTGAATGTTGATTTTCACATGACCCTTGTTTTGGTATTCCATTCTACCTGAAGAGATACTTACATGGAATAAAGCAGAGAGATAGAGACAGTGGGGTGCTAAGACTTCAGCATTTGATATGCCAGAGAAGAGGTGGTTTCTATAGACCAAGTGACACTCTGAGGGATGCCACCCAACCTTTGTGCAGGATGACAGGTTCACTAGGTGATAAGACCCAAAAACAGGATCCCATGAGGAGACACTAGTTGATGGAGCTGAACTGAGAAACAATGGGGAAATCCTCTGCACCCCCAAGGAGAACACCTGTGGCCCATACGAGTCGGTGTTTGTACATCCGCCATCATGAAAGCATCAGTTGTTGGAACCAGCCCAATTTAGTAAGAAAGTGTTTGCTTCTTTGCCTGTCTATCCGTATCCTTAATTGCAATCCTGCAGGATCCAGAAGAGAAGAGGCAAGGGAAGGAAAAATGAAAAATTAAAATGGATGCCAGATTTCCAGCCCCATCCTCTAAGCTCTTGAAACTACAGAAAAAGCTTGGGTAAAAAGCAAGGAAAAGAAATGAGATTTAACATGGACATGAAATTGAATTTAATTGTAACCTTGAAGCATCTAGAGTCCAGATTTTATTCTATGTTTATTACGTCTTTTTAATTGGCAATGCATTCCTGTGATGTAAGAGTAGAGATGTATGACCCATGCACAGGTTGACTGGGTGCAAAGGACCTGCACTTGTGCATGGCACACCTTAGACTGCTGTGAGGGTAGGAAGGACCCTCGTGGTCTCAGGATTGCTCAGCACAAGAAACAGAGGTTGTTAGTGGGTGAGGCCTTTTCCACTGTGGACTGACTGGTTGACCACATCCTCTCAGACCGGGATGTCAGCTAGTGAACAGCAGACTTCTATTCATGGCACACCAAGGAAGGGAGAAGTCATCCGTAAGGGAGCAGAAGTCTCTCCACCAATGAGAGCTGTCCTGTTTTGGGGGAAGAACTCATGTCTTCTTGGGTTGGTTTCCTATGGTAGACTCTCTTACCAGGCACCCTTGTAGCATATTCTCACTATGCATATGCTTAGACCCTAGTGCAGGACTTGGATAGGGAAAATGTACACCAGGGGATCAGTGCACTCCCGCTCCCCTAATGATATGTATCCCCAATCTTCCACTGCTTGCTTTCTCCCCACTCAGAATGCATCCATCCCTCAACAAGAACAACTCCCATCTTTGGTCCCTCTATTCATCCCCCATGCCCTCCTCTCCTTTCCCCACCCTTGAGCCTTTACGAGACTCAGATGTGGAAGTGCAGGGCATCCAGGCCTCCTCATGGCTAGCTCTGGTGAACACACTTCCTAGCCTGCAGATGTCTCCAAGGAAGGAAGGAAACACTGACTTGAGCATTTTAGAAATGAAGGAAGCAGGTGGGTCTTACTAGGTTCATTTTGGTAATCCATCTGGCTGTCACCATTGAGGATTACTACTGGGAGACATGCACTTAGAGGGAAGAGCAAGCATGATGGATAGCCTGCAGTCAATAGGACAGTCCTACGAAAGGCGTATTACTCCCCCACCCCACAAAACTCTAGTGTCACACAGACAATTACGTAGGACTCATAGCTCATCTACAAAAGCACATATTTCTTCATTTCCTCCACTAAGACCACCTATCCTTTATCTTGAGTTGTTATTTTTATTATACTTAAGGACATTTTGTTCCACTTCATATTCTACACAAAGGCCTACTAATTCTTTTCCTACTAATAGTTTGCAGGCCAATTTCCAGAAAGAAAGAAATTTACTTTTTTCATAAAAATGGTTGCATGCTCTATACCTTATGTTGCAGTATTTCCGGGAGATTCTCCTGTATCAACACCTGAAATTTCCTTCCTACTGAATGGAGACAGAGCACCCCACTGGAGAATGATCATCATTGTTCAACTAGAGCCCTACTGAGGGGCACTTGAGTTATCAAATATCTTTCCTTATAATATGCACTGATATATTAAATGATCTGATGCAAACAACGCCATTCCTATGCGTGAATGCAGTTGCAGGACAGATTGCTAAAAGTAGAATCAATGAGCCAAAATGTCTATGTATTTAATTTTGATAAAGAATATCTGAATTCTATTTCCACCAGTGATAGATAATAATCCTTTGCACACAAAGCCTGCCTAACAGATTGCATTATCAAACTTTTTTTACTTTTATCAATAGGATAGTTATCATAACATTAATTTAGCTTTCTCATGTGTGAGATTCAGTGTATTTTAATATTTAGCAAGCTTTTGTATTTCCTTTTATGCAGACTCATTTTTTCCTGATATTTGAGCAGAACTACTAGACTTTTTTTCCTTTTTATAGTATTGAGGCATACATAATATATGAGATGTTACAAAATTTTTCTTTTGTTATTTACTTTTAATCCATTAATTATGTTTTACCATGAAGAAATTTTATTATTACATATTCCAATTATATATCTTTTTAAAATATTTTTTAAACTTTTGAGCTTAATGGTTGCTGAGCTTCATGTTTTTAAACACTTTTTCAACTCTTCAAAGATTAACAATAACAATAGAAAATCCCCATCAATTCTGTCTGCATCTTTTATGGTATATCTTTGGGTCTTTGGGACTTTATTTTGTGATAAGGGGTGATTTGGCAAGGAACCTTGCTGCTCTCTGGATAACTATATTGTTGATCCAACATTACTCATTAAAGAATTTGTTTTATGCCATTTATTTCAAATGTATTCATAGCCAAAAAGAGATGCAAGACAGCACAAAAGGATGAGAATACAATCTCTGGCTCCTGATCACAGGGATTCAAGGGTCAAATTAGAACATAAAATCAGTATGTATCCACCATTGCTATTGCTACTGTCACTGTTCACTGCTTCCCCCATGCATTTGGTGATGGTGTTGGACCTTCTTCATCAGTGCTCTAATTATTCTGGCCATATGCGAGTACCACATTCTTTCAACTACTGTCACTTTGTAATATTTTTATGCATTTATGTTATCACTAACATTACCATTATCATCAATGTCTTTCTTCTCTTTTGTTTTCTAATTGTATATATGAAGGCTTCAGATATCTAAATATTGTTTTCTATCAACCTTCTAACCAAATTTTACATAGTTTATAGTGATTTAAAGATGATTCATTTGGCTTTTCTGGCTATTAAATTTGTACAACCTGTGTTTATTAGTAACTTTACCTCCTTTTTCTCCTGTTTATGCCACTTATTTTTCCCGCTTATTTAATTACAGGAGTGAATATTCCTGGTAGTGGACATCCTTATCTCATTTTTGACTTTACTGCAGATATGTTATTGTGTTATATTGCTATGCATAATCTTGGTTTGAAGCCAGAGGCAGACATGTTGTATCAAATTAAGGACTTACCTGTATATTCTACTACATTAAAACTGTTATCATGATTTCAGTTTTCATTTTATCTTGAATGTTTTTTCATTGCCTCTATTTCTATTTGTAAATGTCTAGAGTTACATTCATTATTCCTATCTATGACTTGATGTCGAGTATATTCTCTTTGCTAAACATTTTTCTTGGCTTTAGAAATTCATAAAATTGGTCCCTGTCTTCCGAGTGTTTATTGCCTAGTCAGAGAGAGGCTGTCAATGATCAGAGATGTGTAATTGATGTCAGGTTTTATGTCAGCTCAATAATAGTAATCAGACACTTAATATTGCATTATACTTGTATTCCTAGAAGGGTTAGGTTTTTATGACTAAAAATGACCAGGAAGCTTTTAGATTTTTCCAATATGCTACTTAAGAGCTAGGAGAAGGAATTTCACCAAACATCCTTAAAGGTAATAATTGGATTTTTTTTAAAAAAAATCATCTGTGTGGCCTGATGAGGTCAGGAAGTTCAATAAACTGATCACATGGATTTTTTTCTTTCATGGCATTGCTTTAGAATATTAAAAAAACAGAATTTGGGAGTAGCTAAATATTTTGAAAGGCCAAGTTTATATCAACACAAGAAGAGCATTGGGTCAATTGTTGGAAGCTGGTTAGAAAAGCCAGCGGGCAGGCAGCCTCAGTTTGTACTCATCTCCACATCTGAGATGCATTATCACCATGTCCTGTGTCCTCTTTGGCAAACTGTGTCATCCACCAGGTGGAAAGTTACATCCGCAGGGCATCTGATCCTACTTTCCCCTGGTTAATCCCTCTCTCCTCTTTGGTCCCAGTGGGCTCTGCTTTACATGTATTACTCTACACTCACGCCTTCTTTTATGTTTGTGGCAAATCAGAGCATTATGGTGCACAGAGTACACCCAGCTGCCTGTATCTACATCTTTGTGCTGTTCACTACCCTTCTGATTCCAGGATTGGCCATAACACTTGCTTTGACAAATGTGCTTCCCACAAATGTTATGCAAACAGAGATTTACAAAGGACTGTGTCTTGGCATTGGCAGTGACTTTGTTCTTTAGAACCCTGAGACAACCATGTGAAGCATTCCACAGCCTGAATGCTAAGGAGATCTTGTGGCTCAGACACAAGTCACCAGTGTAAGGCCCCCTAAAGCAGCTAACCTGATACTGTCTGACTTGAAAGTAAAGCCAGCTCAGAATACACAGGCCTAGCCAACCTCCAGCCAACCACAAGGATCAGCCATGCCAACTCACACAGAAGAGGCATCTAACTGACCAAAAGGAGTGTGAGAAACACCAAATGTGTGTTGTTTGAAGCTACAATGTTCCGGGATGGTTTGTTATATGGAGACATTGACCAATATATGTCTACTCCACTATTCAGTTGTGAACATTGAAGTTCAAGGTAATACCTTGTTACAGAATTCAGGGCCTCACCCAGTGCAAGGCACAGAATATCTATCAGACTAATATCTAGGAGGTGGTTAGGGTAGAGAATCAACTTGAGAGGCTTTGGGATCCATATAAGTAATGTCAGGAGCATCCTTCCAGGTATGTCTGGGTGGATCATGAGGCCATAGCCTTGCAGTTTATGCTTGGTCCCTCACTCCTTCCTCTCTGGCACTGTTCCCTTCTTTGCTTTCCAGTTTCCAGGAGTTAAGGAATCATCCGTGTTCTGCCACACCCTTCTGCAATACCATATCTGCAATACCATATCTGCCTTGGTGCCAGCTAACCAGGAACCAAATCCCCTGAAAACCTCTTAACTTTCCTCCTTTAAGTTGAGGGTGCCAGATATTGTGTCCAGCAGTAAGACAGCTGATTGATACACTGTCCACAATGAAAACCCTGACCTCAGAGAGCTTCTGACTACACCTACGCCAGGCTGTGTCAGACGTGCTCTGTTCTTGTACTAGCACTTACTACATTCTTGCACCTAGTTTGCTTAAATGTTTTCCTAGGCAACCTGTGAAGCAAGTGAAAGCAGAGACCTCCTTTGTGGCTGTGTCATTGTGCACCTGGTGCAGTAATGTCACAGGCTTTAGGCAAGTATCCATTGGAGAAAAGAACCAACACAGGTTGGCATTGGGAGGTCCCTCTCCCCCAGTGACATGGCCTGGTGGTTGATAGTTATTAATCATCTCTATATCCCACACACAGCCTCATAAGCCCTGTGATTCCTTGTGAGGCTATCAAAGGGGGACACACTGAGATTGGGACTCAGAAGCAGGGCGTAGGGCATGAAGGGACAGTCTTGGGTGCCAAGCATAGATATCTGCCTGCTGATGAACTCAGGAATGCAGAGCATTTATTTCCAAAGTCTGCTGGTCAAGGAAAGAGCAGTACCTCAAAGTCAAGAAACTGGAGACCAAATCCAAGTTTGCTATCTATGCGATCCATTTCCATTGACCTAGCACCTCTGGGCTGCCCTGTCAGCCTACTATATCAGCTCAAAGGAATGTAGTAAATAATAAGAAATTGCTCTCAGAAAAGAAAAACCAAAGAGACTACCTTCAACTCTTATCCAGGCTGTGTTCCATACATTCAAGTTTCAGAAGATTGTTTCATAGTAAGCATTATATTTCCCCATAGAAACTATGTTCAAAATGATCGTTAAATTCCCTGGCTCCCTCTCAAAATCCTATTTAAAGCATAATGTAACTGAAATTACATATATTTGCAAAGGAAAATGGCAGGAAAAAATACTGTTGCAATACTAGTAATTAAAATGAAAAAAAAAAAAATAATACCATGGGGTAAGAAGCAATGTTTTTGACTCATCCCAAATGCCAGCACTTGAAGAAAAGTGGACTTAATTAGGAAAAGAGGAGGCAGTAAAATGGTTTCTTAGAGATCAAAAGGCATCTCTTGATCAGTAGCCACAGTGTGAGCACTGTTTCCTTCCCAAATGTAGGTTTGTCCAGTTTGTGCTGTGGCCTTGGTGCATGCCTTCTGCTATGATTCCATCTATACTTTGAGCCACACATAACACAAGGAAAGGGTGAGAAGATAATAATATAGGAGATATATATCCTGTGTCCTGCAGTGGATGAGAACTTGAAAGAGAAGAAAGGAGGGTGAAGGAAGACTTACTAAGCCGAGAACAATTTCCAAGTCTTGCGAGGCATTACACAAAGCGACTGTGCATGGTTCCCTCCTTCCCACACCACAAACTGCAAAAGCGATGTCTCCCCACTCTATAAATGCCAGCCTCCGGGCTGAGGAAAAAAGTAACCTTGTCAATAGGTTCAGTGACAGAGCCAGAGTTTGGTGTCACGGCTGCTTGACTCTAACACTTATTGTTCTGTTCCTGTGTTCTGTCCTTGGTTGTGGGTGAGCAAGACAGAAGGAAAGGCAAGCAATATTTGTATAGAGATGACATTGGAAGGCCCTGCAGTGAGTCAGGGACACTTCCTCCCGGGTACTCGTGGTATTGAACCAGAGCAAGGGCTTGAGACAGGAGCAGCCTTAGGCTGGGGAAGAAAAATCTTCAGAAAATTGTAGGAAACACTTCAGGTGTTGAAATCCAGGGCTCTTGGCTCCAGGAAGAGATGGTACAAATGCGGGGAATTCATCTTTGTGCATTCAGGTTGCTATAACAAAATAAACTGAACAAGGTAGTTTAACAACAAAAATGGATTTCTTACAGCGCTGGAGCCTGGGAGTCACAGATCAAGGAGCTGGCAGATTTCAGGTTCTGTGAGAGCTTGGTATTCTCTTTGGTCTCTTGTTTCCTGTCCTCACATAATGGAAGGGGCAAACAGTTGTATTAGGCCTCTTTTCTCAAGGAATTAATCCACCGACGGGGACCTTGCCCAGGACCCAATCTTCTGCTGAAGGCCCCATCTTTCAGGCCCAGCACACTGGGATTTAGTTTTTACTCTGTAAATGGAGGCTGAGGGTGGGGGGAGACAAATATTCAGCCACAGCAACACTGTGGAGCAGATGGGTGTAGCCCCCACCCTTAAGAAATAGTAGCCTAAGGTGAATGATCCACAAGGAAATTAGATTCGTAAAGAATCAGGGAAGGGAACCACCAAAGCACTGCAGAGGCCAGGTGAATAAATAAATAAGGTGAAATTAATCACAGAAGAACCTAGCTAAGTGGGAAAAGCACCTCGAGAGCATGCACAGGGAAGAAAAGAAACTTCAAGATTAACATTTTCTTTCATGTTGATCAACCCAGGGGTTCTAGTTCATAAAATTAAATAAAATTAAACCGTAACCAGCTCCCTCAGGCTGCTTGGGGTGCGCTCATGTGGCATGGAGCGGCTGTGGGGACAGGAGTGCAGCAGACGCCTCGTCACTTTGCTGCAGTTCTATGTCTGCATAGAGTGAATTTCACCATCAGCGGGGATCACAGCTCCCTCCAGGGAGAGAGGTGTCCCTGCCTCAGGACCCCAGATGAGGGCAGCTCTCACATCCTTCGTGGTCACGTCCCTTGTGCTCAGTCTGTCAAGCACGCACATGGCCATCTGCTCTGTGTCAATGGCACAAAAATGCTCGGGGGCCCACAGATGTCCCAGTCACTGTGCCTGCCCTCAAGGAATCTGTGACCCAGTTGTAGAGGAAAGGCCAACACTGGGAACAGGCAGAGAACAATTTTAAGACAACTTCTATGCATTTCTACAGCCACCACTATTCCTCTCCTTCCCCTCCACACCTTCCTGGTATTGCCAGCCCCTACTTTCCAGCTCTGTATTTACCTCAGAGCTTTGGCTCGGTTGTTCATCAGCAAAGGAATGATATGGAAAACAGAACTGATATTTAAGCCTAGCTCTTAATTTTGCAGTTAATACTGTTAGTAAATCACTCATTTGCTTTAAAAAGCTATTTACCAAATGTACATATTGGCTATTCTAATTGATAGGTCAAAAGTTATAACAAAAGTGGAACAGAATGCAACTTATGTTTAATACCAAGACAAGGGTGTTCTTTGAGGCAGAAACCTTTGGCTTGTCAACTAGCAAATGAATACGAGATGTCAACAATTTAGCATCCTTCCTCCCTCTGAAACAGCATCAGCTTTTACAGGTCTGGAGGGTAATGTTTCAGTGCCTGCTTTGTAGAGCATGCCTTCCTCTCTTCTGTTGCTTACTCCTCCATCTCTCCTTCCCCGCCTCTCTCCTACCATTACTGTGACCCACTGGGAAATACAGAAGAGGAAATGTGGTCTTAGAGAGCAAACAGCGATTGATTATGCAGGCCTATCGATTGACCAGCACTGAAAATAACTTTTCACACACATTGTCCCATTGAGTTGCCCTGAATGCTGTGCCCATTCAATTTTATACCCCACCACCAGCACCATGCCTTGAAGTCAAAACTGAATCTCTGAAACTCCAGGCTACCTGCCCTGTATCACCCACCTGGTAAGTGGCAGATAAGAGCTGTATGAATGACAATGATTACTCTAACATTGCTTCTCTCATTCTTTATGGGACACTGTTTTTAGTCTCCAAAGAAATGGAACCAGTAAGGGATGTGTGTGTGTGTGTGTGTAAAATAAGATATACGTGGTGCCTCAGTTCACAAACTTAATTTGTTCCATAATTTTGGAGAAGATGACCATGGTTCTGTCCACCACCCCATGCAGAGTTCATGAACTGAAGCAAAATTTTTGCCAAATGTTTCTTTCTGAACTGAATTGTTCATAAACAAAAATGTTTATGCACCAAATATTACTGTACAGGACATATATAACATTACATATATATGATATATATCTCATATGTATCATATGTGCATCATATATACCATATAGGTATCATACATGTGTATCAAATATATAATATATATGTACCATATATCATATATGTGTAACATATATAATATATACATAATATACTATATATGTGTATCATATACCATATGTGTATTACATATCTTACATATGTATCATATATTGTGTCTATATCATATATGTATATCATATGTGCATCCTATTGAAGAGAGGGATGAACTGACTCATTGATCATAGGCACTAAGAAGTCCCATAATCTGCCACCTGCTAGCTAGCTGGATAGCAGGAAGCCTGTGACATGACCACCCTGGCTTGAAGGCCTGAGGACCATAATGTACATATCTGAAAGCAGAAGAAGCAGATGTCCCAGTTCAAGCACAGAGTCTTTACCTTTTTGTTCTGTTATAGAACCACAACGGACAGGAGAATGGACCTTATTTTCTCAGTTTACTGATCCAAATGCTATTCTCTTCTGGAAAGTCCCTCGCAGATACACCTGGAAGTATTTTACCAGGTGTCTGGACATCGCTTAGACCAGTCAAGCTGACACACAGATTAGCTTTCACAAGACCAAAGCTCACAATATCTCACCACAGTAATGTTCAGAAGCATTAGGGGAAAAATCAAATTTAGGCTTCTGTGATCCTGGGTGTGGCCACCAGAGAGGTCAACTCCTTCTCCATATTTACCTCAATTGTCCTGTACCTCAAGGAGCAACTGGAAACCTCACAGGCCCCTTGAGCATCCTCCATGCCCCTGTCCCAGACCTGCAGACAGTTTCTAGGTAAGAATGTATCTTCCTTCTGGCTACCCTATCCTTAAGCATGAACACTGCTAAAGATAAGGAGCTCTTGGACCCCTTTTAGGACAGAGGATCCCATATTAGTTAAGCTTACTTCTTACTGGGGGAAGAGCGCTCTAAACACAGATCTCAGGACTCTTATCTCTTGTGGTTCTCAGAACATCTGAGTTAGTAACTTTCATTTTTGAAGTCCCTTGTGTAATTCTAATAATGAAATTTGACCACTGTTGAAAGTTTGATTGTGCCCCCTTCAAAAAAGCATATGTTTAAATCTTAATTCCTAGTACATGGCTGAATCATGAGACAAGGTCCTTTAAAGAAGTAATTTGATGCAAATGAAGCCATTATTGTGGGCCTGCTATGAAATGACTGATACCTTATTGAAAGAGATCAGGATATGGGCTGGTACGAAAGTCAAAAAGGAGATGTCTATCTACAAGACAAAAAGAGAGGCCTCAGACGAAGCCAACTTTGAATTTACACTTCCGGCCTCGTATTTCTGGAGGCCAGCAGTATAAATCCAGCATGGTCCCAGTCCCCTTAGAGCTTGTCTGAAGCCTGGTGGTGTCATCTGGTCTCCACATTCTGATGCCTCTAGTTGGCTCTGATGAAGAGCACTGGAGTCAGAGCCCAGCTGTTTTGGTGAGGAACAGCCTGACTGACTGATGGACCAGAGGACAGAGGGGAAGGGTGAAGGAGTTGGAGGATCTGTCTGCTCTCACAGAGAATTCTAAATGGAATGAGTCACCGATTCACTTACGAAGGGTCTGTTCTATATTTGCTACAGGATTCAAAAAGGGCTCCTTTCCATACTCACCCTGCAAAAATGTGACTCTTAATCAGAGGCCCCAATCCTAATTTCCTGTGATCTTGAGTCAATCATTTAAATTATTTAAGCATTCATTCTTTATACATAGAATGGGAAAAAATAAATGCCTGCTTGCCTTATCTACATTGTAGACATATAGTGTATATAAAAAAAGTACAAGAAAGCACTTGAAAAAGTACAAAATGTTATTTAAATATGAAATGTGACAAATCCTTCATCCTCAAAAAATGCATGTGGATCAGAATGAATATCTGTCTCGAAGAGGCAGCAGCAATCACAATAGAAATATGAGATCTGATTGATAGGCAGCTTACATGAGTGGCTTTCAAATATGTGGATGGAATTTCGGAGCACAATGAAAGCAACGTGAGATTTGAAATCAGGATATGAGGATCTAGGCCCAACCCCACCAGGCATAATCTATGTGACTTTTGTAAGAGACCTTAATTCCTCTGATGTTTCTTTTAGCGAACATGAGGATGACAATGCCCACTTCATCATTCAAACAAGGTTATTGTAAATAACAATGAATCATATGTAAATATAATACAGAATGTTATGCAAATAGAAAACTTTCTAAATTTAAAAAAAAAAAAAAAAAAAAAAAACTTGTGTTAGCAATGTGTTATGTAAACTGGCCATAAAGTGAAGTGGGTCAGGGGGAGAAATGGAAGGTCAGAGAAGTTCTAATTAGAGAAACTACAAATATACCCAAAAAGCATCATTCCTATTAAGCCAGAGAGTGTCAGAAAGGGCTTGAAAGTGCATAATTACCAGGCTAAGCAGAGCGACAATAAGAGAGACAAAATGTAGATTCTGGGTGATGTCTGCAACAAAGATTACGTGACTTTAACATTTACAGTCCTGGGAGGTTGAAGGGATCAAGCTAAACATTTTCACAAGTATGGGACCTAAAGAAAGCATGCAGTAAATCTGATATTTCCTCAGAAAACAGAAAACAGGTCAACTGTGAAAAAGCTCTAGATTATGTTATGGCTAGAAGCCAAAACTTTGGAGTGAGGCAGAAACTAAAATTCTGATCACTGATATTACCAAAGTCAAGCTGAATTGAACAATGAGGTTCTGATTTGTAATCTTACCACCTAGCCTTATCTACTGATTGGGATAAACATTTACACAGCATGGTTTTTATACCCAGCTACTTGAACATGTGCTAAGAAAAAGTAGCAGGGACCGTATTGTGCTTGGTGTCTAATGAACATTTGTTCAATGTTTCATTTTCAGAAAAATTCAAAATATTATAAAAATGGAAACCTGTCAGTTTCATAAGGAAGTTGATGTTTAAAGGTCAATATATTGCTAAAAGACATTATGTATACAGAGCATCAGACTCATTTTAGTGAACTAAGACTTGAAAAATGGTATTTTCTCATAATAGAGGTTTATATTTTTCTTGAACAAAAGTCCGAAGGTAGAAACCAGGAAGTATCAGGCAGAACTACAGTCAACAGAGACTAAGTTCCTTCTAGCTTTCTGCTCCGTAATGTTTGAGATATGAGTCTTCATCTTCATAGTACTAAGCCCTTATTGGAGCTCTAGTTACCACTCTATGATTAAAGGAACTATTCAAAGAATGGAAAAAAGAGTAAACCTTTTCCCCTTTCAAGAGGCTTCTTTGACATCCCTCTCTAGCTTTTCCCATACAGTTCACAGGCTAGAACTTAGCCATACTAATCACAAGGGATTCTGGGAGATATGCTCTTGTCTGAGACACAACATGGGCACTTACAGCCGGGTTCTGTTACTACTGAAAGGGAGCTATGAATATTAAGAATTAAGTAGGCGTCTCTGCTATTCCATGGCTTACTAATTCCAAAGATTGTGCTCTTCGTCAGTAGCAAAAGCCTCCTAAAATCATGTTCAAGAAATCCCCAGACCCATTTGGACACATGTGGTGTCAGCTCAATCTAGTCCTGCTGCTAAATGGGAAAATAAAAGCAATATATTTTCATAGTGGTTAGCCTTGCTATTATTTAGGAGACAATCAGGCTCAACAAAACAAAGGATGCAGTGAACACTGAAGAGAGATGCTGAAGTTTTCCTGTGTCTGTTCAACCAAGAGATGACTTTTATGTATTCTCGTGAAAATTGTGAACAGAAATATTTTTGATACAAATGTAATTTGGATGGAGAAATATGGAGGCTGGGAAAAGGGTGGTTGAAATCTAAGTTAAATTTCCTTCCCTCCACTGGCCTTTGATCTTACTGAACTGAACATTTCAAAAAGGAAACCAAGTAGAGATGAATTTTATAGCTTTGTAAAAACTGTTCTAGATGTATTTTGCAATCAAAAATGATCACCAAAAAAACATGGTGATTGTAACAAAGCGCCATACAATCACATATAAGGTTGGCATTCTGGAGCCAAGGGGAGTGAGCCAGATGTCTGATATGGTCACACTCTGCATTGTTTATGGAGTCACAGCATCCACCCAGGTCTCGGCTGGCTGTGTCACTCTCCAACCAAGAGCCTGTGGCATCCTGCAGCATCCCTCAGCATAGCCCCAGAAGCTCATCCTGGCCCGTGTATGCCTCACTCCAGATTCAGCCCAGATGAACTCTTTCTCAGCCATAGACAAGCAGGCTGAACTTCAGGGAGGTTCCCAACCCTACTCTGTTTAGCCACCCATGTGCTCCTGCTCCTCCTTCCCTTGCTCTCGGTAACTTCATGTATAAAATGAGCAATTCGATCAGGAAATCAGCTCTAAATTTCATGAGGAAACCACAATGTATGTTTTGGTGAGTAGGATCAGTAGGGTGAGGAGAAGCAGAAAGTTACTGAGACACTCTAATTCTTCTCAAATTCCTACACCATGTAGGTGAATCTGTCTGAAAATGTACCTACAATCCCTTACTCAATCCCACAAAATCCCATGAGTGAGGTGTCAAACCGGAACAGCCTGCTTTGGAGCGGAGTGGAGAGCCTCACATTGCACCAATGCAACAGGATCCAGCTCACCCCAGTGCCTGTGCAAAGCCTGGGCTTTTGATCCAGACATACCTGAGTTCAAGTCTCAGGTAAGAAGCTTCCTATCTTTGGCCCCTGGACAACTTTTCTAATATTTCAGCTTCTCAGTGTTCTGATCACTACAGAGAAAAAGGAGAACAGTCCCTATCACAGAGCTGTTAGAGTGAATGACATAATACATGTAAAGCTCCCAGCAGAAGATCTGGCACATACTAAGCATTAAGAAATAGTAACTATTTTTAGAGGTCATATTTACACTTAAAGATGGCACAAATCCTGCTCCCTGGGAATTTGAAATTGATAAGCCTGTTTTGAATGCCTTAAAACTCAGGAAAATTCAGATGCATTAAAATGTTCTGCCCCAAATCTGGCAGGAAAAAGTACAGCATTCCATCAAATAATTTTAAAACTCTGTGTGTGTGTGTGTGTGTGTGTGTGTGTGTGTGTGTGTGTGTGTTTCAATGAAAACAGTGAAGGAAAAAAAAAACCTCAATTTCCTAAGTTTTCTAAAAATGAAAATGAAGGACAATGGGAAGGTAGGAAGCTTTCCAGTCAGAGTGGGTCTCCTTATTTCAGACGAGATGTTTTCCTTTCCCTGCATTGCTGACCACTTCCAGGCAGACTCCGCTATGCAGAGACATTACCTGGACATATAACGTAAAGATCTTCTTAATCAATGGAAGCAACACTATTGAAATTCTTACGATTTTCATCTGAGCTGACAACATGGTAATTTATATTCTGCACAGCATAACCAAAGAGCTTGTTATGCAAACACAGGCCACTGATTTGACAAATCTCCTGGAAACAGAATTAATGTCTGTATTCTGAGCAAAGATGTAATTTATTTTAATATTTTAAAGAGATAATATCTATCTATCTATCTTATATGGATTCAAGGAGTGAGATATATACATACATAGAGATATGTGTATTTAAATAGAGTCCAGCTCGGGGTTGGGGCTGGTGTGTTTCTGGGGTTGGAGGCACAGGAAATGCAGTAGAAATGGCCTTGCTGATTACCAGCAGCATCGCTCATTGGCTGAGTTTCTTGTTCTATTCCTGAGGATAATATAAATATTACTCTTTTGTTAAAAAAAAAAAGCTTTATTTATGATGCTAGAGCAGGGACATATTTCATTGTAATTGAGGGCATTTTGAGGGAGAGTAAGTTGAGTTGTACTCAACTACAAAAAACTTTTAATTGGATGGAAGCCCCTATAGGTATTTTCTAGCTATTAGATTGTGTTTCCTTAAAGGGAAAGTTTTTCCAGGCACGGTGGCACAAGCCTATAATCTCAGCATTTGGAAGGCTAAGACACAAAGATCACTGTGAGTTCAAGGCCAGTCTGGGTGAGCTAAAGTGACCCTGGCACAAAATTTAAAAAAAGAAAGAAAGAAAATGAAGGGGTAGTGGTTAGTTTTTGTTACAGGATAAATCAATCCCGGCCTGCTGTAAGTGAAGGTGAGAATAATCCTGATGCGAATGCCCAAGTACAAGATCAGCAGAGTTTGGAGAGAATTCCAGAAGCAAACATTTTAATCATTGCCCGTGAAAAGAGACACAGCCACTATTTGGGGAATGAGGCTCTCTAGGTCCTACAGTGGGTCCTGCCCGTGCTTTGGAGGGTATTTGACTTTGGAAAAGTGGCCTTCATGCATTGCTCTTTCCCAAAAGAGAAAGGAGAACTGTCCTGAACCCTTTTGCTCCCCCTGATACTCACTTACTGCTTCCTTTTCAAAACCAAGATAGAACAGATAAACCACTCCATTCTGCCTGGCAGTTCCTTTGCCTCCTATCTCTTTCTCCTCCCTCCTGCGAGCCCTGGGGTGGAGAAACCTAATCAAACCCACCACATCTGTTACCAATACTTAGCTAAGGGCCTAAACAAGAAATCAATGGCCCGAGGCCCAGGGGATGCTTTTTGCTGTTTTCCCTGTTAATGTCACGTCAGGAGATGTCACCAGGAAGCCACACTACTTAAGAGATCGTCAGTGCACATTTGGAAAGGGCCCCTGCCAGCACCCAGGCTGGCGAGGACAGTCCCATAGGGAGGGCAGAGATAGAGTTGCCAATGGGCCTCCTGGGTTCTGTCATGCCCTGCCAATAGAAGACCAGCATTCCCCCACCCCTCAGTGGGAGTGGGCAGTGGGGCCTACAGCAGATACCCCCATCTATGCCAAGCTTAGTCAATATACTATGCCAGACCTATTTCCCTCTCCCCTATTCTGTCCAAGTATGTTTCAGCTAGCAGATAAATTCCCAGCAAAAAGGCCTTTTCCTGACTGTGATGTATCCAAATCTTAGGGAGCAGCCTCGAGACAAACATTGTTTGCACAGTTGTCCAGCCTCATGCCCTATAGACTGACCTGAATCATCACCCATTCCGTGACTGTCCAGTGTCATTCTGGCACCTGTTTGCCATTCTAGTGGTTGCGACATCAAGGCCAGATTCAGACTTATCTGGCAGCAACTTAGCAGCTGCTGACATTCAAGTGTGCCAGGTGCCACACACCTTACCATAGAGTCGGAAGACCTGGGTTCCAGGCCTGGTTCTGTGCCTATTGTGACCTTAAATGGCCACTCATGGCACACGAACAGCTTCATCTGTTCACTTGAGCTTTTTCCAAACCCTCCCCCTCTCTTAGACAAGGCTCTGCCCCTTCAGCACTCATGGCTTCTGCTCATTTGCGAGGCCTCCAACTGCCTGTCTGGTGACCACCACTTCCCTTTCGCCATCTCTCACCCTGTTGAGTTCTTTAAAAACATTGTCCAATCAATTCAGAGCAGGAGACCCAACCCCTAGCCTTGTCCTTGGATCTAGTCACTAGTCAATAAGCACTTGTTGAACTCATGAATAAATTCAAAGCAAGAATAAAATAAAGAGGAAAGCCACACCTGACATTTCACTGGCTTTCTATAATCCTGTGCCTGCTGGAGAAAGGAGCAAGCTGAAGATGAAGAAATGACTGAACTTGGATTTTGACTAAATGCTCATGTTTCCAGTTCAGGTTCATGAAGGCTGTTTGAAAGCTTAAAGAACCCGCTAAATACTCCCTGTACTGCTGCAAATGGACGTGGCATTTTAGACAAAGTGGAAACACTGATTCTAAAACAACTTGAACCAAATCGATTAAAAATACATGGAAGTGTTCACTCCCAGATCATTCTCCAACTAATAGGTGTATAGGTGACCATTCATTGCATAACCAGAGAATACGTTTAATTTCCATCGATGTGCTTGTTCAAATATACAGAATTTATGGAGCTCTGGCCATCGTAGGAAGACAGAGTCATATTTCCAGGGTTGAATCTGTGATCTCTCACTTATGGAGTAAGTGTCCCAGGTCCTGGAGGCTTAAAAGTACCTCTACCACACAGAGAAAATACATGAAAAGCCCTGCAGAGACCAGCTCCTTCCTGGCCTGAAGGATGAGATTAATGGCTGAATGGATCTTTGCTCTCTGGGGAGTCACTGTAGCTCAACAGCATTCACGCTTCCCGTGGAAACAATCAGAGGACCCTCCACTCTCACATAGCTGTGCACCATTAGAAGTAGAAAAGAGGAATTTTGTTCAAAACATATTCTCTCGTATTCCATTGACTTCTACCTCACCTCATCCCTAAGAATTTGTGAATTTACCCCAAGCCTTTATGAGCCACTCTAGAGCTGTAGACCTTACCTAGGGTTTGATGCTAGAGACATTTCCCCTGAATAGAAGCAGAGCTCCAAATTGGACCAGCAAGGTGCAGTACTGAGCGGGAGGCAAAGGAGGTGGGTAAGAGCCAGAACTAAAATCATCTCAGCTACAGGGAAGAGCAGAAATTTCTGTCAAAGCAACCATGAAAAAAAAATTCCCTTCAGGTTAAAAAGATGAAGGTGGAATTTGCCATGCAAGAGGGCTTCCTAATAGACAGTTTTTATCTTGACAGTGGTGTCCTCTTAACATATATTTACTTTCTAATTACCCAGAACTATGTAATTAACCTGTCACTAGACAGTGCTTGCCATGCTAATGAATGGATAAGATTTCTGAGTATGAATAACCAGCCCAGGGGAGGGAGCTGATTCTTGTTCCGATGACTCAGTTGACTTGTTTCTTGTGTGTAACTACCTTTCCCTCCTCCTTTCCCCCTCCTTCTTTATGGGGGTTTGACCCAAAAGAAATTGCTTCTTTTGTGTGATGATATCCAAGAGCTCAGCTCACTTGAAGAGAGAGAGTTAAATACCCTGAATGGGCCGGTTCTCCAGAGGAAGGGGTGATGGAATTGTCTTTCTGGATGAGCAGGCGGTCACCCTAGAATGCTGACCAATGACCATGAATAACAGAGAGAAGGATGAGCTCAAAACAATGAACCCTGGGAGCTGGAATTGGGTCCTCCCAGAGGTAAAGGAGTCTGAGCAAAGAAAGACACCCATTCTCAGACAGTAGCCATTAGCAGCCCTATATTAACCATGTGTTCTACAAGATATGACCACAAAATATTGTGAATGTTTAAACTTTAAAAAAAGTTAGTTCAGTGAAAGACATATAGACAAGAGAGCCCCTGAAAATAACACCCCCTGCTTTAAATACGTTTGTCCCATCACCTGTACCACTTCCTGAGGCAGTTCAGGAAGTGTTCTTTCGTGAGGGTCTTTGCTTGGTTTGCTGGACCTGCCTCCATGTAGCATTTAGCTTTCATTTTCACTCCAGGAAGAGAGAAGTCATACAATGCCACAGGCCCAGTGATCATGGCTAATAGAGCTCCATAATGTTTCTTGCTTGGCAGAAGTTGCCATAAACATTTTAAATCAATTCAGGACATTGAAGCAGCCACAACCCAATTAAAGACACTCACGAAAGAGGACTTCCAGAACCGCTTCAGGAAAGTGACAAGAGTGGTGAGATAATTGTGTTCAAAGCAAGAAGGACTCTTTGGAGAAGAATTGATGCCAGTGTTTCTTTTATTGGAACAATTTTTAAAATGTGAACAGTCCTTATAGTTTGCGATCACATTCTTACTTTCTGCATTCTAATGCTTGGCACTGACGCATTTTGATCCCAGACTGACCATCCTACTCATCACCAGTCATCTAGAAATGGTAACTCACCCAGAAGCATGCTTTTCAAAGGTACTTACCACTGCCCACATCCTGTATGTGAATCTTATATTCAAGACTAATTACCCCAAGACTAGGAATCAGACAACTAGGGACATTCCCTATTACTTAGACCTGCTAAAGTTATTCAAACTATCCAGTACTAAGCTTGACCACTCTGCCTTGTCCATTCTTTCTTTGGCAATCACAAAAAAAAGACTCCAGCACACACTTTTCCTCTCTCCCACCACCTCCCAACCAACACAGTGCTTCCCCTTAATACCTGGTGACATGAGTTTCCCCCTTCTCTGGAGAGCTATGGTTATATCAAATTATCTTTACAATGATGGTCATCTACTGGCCAGTGAGCCTCACCATACCTAAATAATAATAAACCTTGCACTTTAAACAAACCCTTGATGTGGTGTCCATGCCACGGTTCAGGCTCCTAACAGTCACAGCTATTGCCAGCAAGACCCTATTCCCCAAACTCTGTGGCCTGGGCTAGAAAACCTCCTTCCTTTCTGGTCCAGAACAATTCAGAGTGAGAGCAGCTGACTGTAGTGACAGGGAGAATTGGTGGACAACACTTGGAACTGCAGTCAGGTGGGAAAGCAGACAGACATGGTCAAGGTAGATGCAGCCCTTAGAATGCTAACCGACTTGAATTAACAGACAGCCAGCTTGGTTCCAGTTCTGGTTCTCAGTGCTCATCATGATTTGGGGCAGATAAGTTAACCCTCCTGAACATCGATTTTTTCATCTGTCACGTGAGGTTAGTTATGCATAGCTCATTAAAGGACAGGATTACACAAACATGGGCTGGTGTTCTTCATATCCTAATTACTCTATAAACAAAGGCACTGTCATCTTCCTCAACATGGTCATAATGGTTTTGTTATTATTGTATTTAAGTGCTTGTATTTTCTGTATATATCCACTAGGGAAGGAACTGTGTGTCTAATTTATTTCATGATCCTCTGTACCTCACATGGTATAGAAGCTCAGTTGTATTTAAAGAACAATTGCTACTTTTGTCCCACTAAGTTACTTTCATCTTTTTAACTAAGAATAAGAAGAAAGAAAAAAGAGTGGTATGTGGAGAAATGCAATATGGTAGGTAGGTAATAATTTTGAATTCTGTGTTAAATTCTGCTTCCAGAAACTGTGCATTAGTGACACAAATCTGAGGCACTGCTCTTGGTCATATTACACAGAAATTATTGAGGGGCTAGAAATCAGAGTAGTCTCTTACAACACTGCAATTATACCCCCGATAGCCAGTGAAAGAGGACTCGTACTTCTTTATTCAAACAATGAGACAGAGCCCCCTAGACAGAACAACCAGGAGAGGCTTTGGAGGTTTAAGAGCAGGACCCAGAGTAGGGGAAGCCCAAGCATGAAGTGGGTCCCTGGTTACCCCAGGATCAAACAGAGACCCAGTTCCAAACCTCTCTTGGGGACTCAGCCATGTTTTTTATCCAACTGCCCTTTTCCTAAAACTGCAAGGAACTTGCCAGGCTTCCTGCATAAAGACGGTCTGCTCCATATTATTTTATTTCTGGTCAGTGTCAGTGCTGGTCCCTGAATCCCTCAAAAGCCCAGATGTGTGATCAAAAGCTGTTCACAGCTACTCCTGACCTAGAATGATTGGCTCTTCCCTCTGGGAACCATCCCACAACTCCCAGCCTACATGTAGTAGTATACATGAGCCAGGATGTGGTGGAGGAATTTGTGCTGCACACCGCTGCCTGTTTTTCTCCTTTTCCTTCTGTCTTGCTCTTCTTTTTCTTATTCCTCTGCCTGTGGAATGAAAACCTACCTGGTTTAGAAATCACAGCGCACCATCACAGCTGGGACAGTTGCTGAATGGAGCTGGCGTATATAACAGATTGTGCTGAGCAGCCAGGAGAGAGCGCAGTGTGGGTGGAATGCCTGAGACATGCTTGGCACATAGTAGGTGTTCACTTTCTCCTCTTGCATTTTTCCAAAACCAGGGCTCTCTTTGAAACAACAGCCTATTTCTAGTCCCTGATGGTCTCTGTGTAATAGGATAAATGCTAGTGCCACAGATTTGTGTCATTAATGCCCCCAAGGAAGAGCCCTGACTAAAGACAGCTCAGGCTCTAGCCTCTTTGTTTCTGTTTTTGAGAAATCTCACCCTGAGGGAACAGCCAGGGGACTGGGTGATACATTAGGAAGGTGAAAGAGGAGCTATGCTAAAGTCCCTACAGGTTTCAGCCCATAAAAATAACTGCACTCAAAGCATTTCACAGAACAGAGAGAAAGCCCTGAACAAAGGATAGAGGGGATGGCTGGCTGCTGCCTCTGGGGACCCTGCACTGGCAGCGGCAGCCACAGGCATGGCTCCTGAGGCTCCCCTGCAAGCCTTGGCTCTTGTGCTCTGAGACACCATGGTGCTTGGGTGGCCACTTGGCTAGGAGAAGGCTAGTCCTGTACACAGCTATGGGCCAGGCCAGCCTCCAGAACCCTGCAGTAGCCCGTCTGACCTCTGTACTCATGAGCTGTGCCTTCTGCTCACCTGCCCACCTCACTGCCCACCCCTGCACAGCCACCACACTGGCACCAGTGCTATGCCACCTCCCCACACTGCCTGGCTTCCCTCCTAGGGCTGTTCCTGTCTGTCTCTCCTTCTGTTTTCTGCATCAGGCTCCTTCTCTCCTAAATCCAAATCCCTCTCAACTAGGTGTCACATCTGAAAAAGGCCTGATAAATTAATCCCCCCTAAAATGTCCTGGCTGGAACTGACAGCAGCTTTAATGTGCTTTTAGCTTAATGCAGTAGTGACCCTCCCTGGGGTGCATACATTTTATCAGGGAATTCCTGAAGACACAGTGGGATGGTCCTTAAAGGTGGAAAAACCTGCAGCCAGTGAGGGAGCAGGGCAGAAAAGCCTGAAGGCAAGTGAGGGTTCTGCGGATCATCCCACCTACTGGGTGACCCATTTCTGAGTATTCCTCAAACACCCAATGAGAGATTAGTCTCTGCCGGGCTCCCTACTAAGCAATGGAAGATTACAAAGAAAGAAAAAGCTAGAAAGTATTAGTAGTTTTTTAAAAAATTAACATTTATTTCAGTTTATATGGTGTCCCAGGGGTTGAAAATAGACAGAATTTATACAAAAGATAAAAAGTGAGCCAATTCCCATGACTGTCTCTCCAGTGATTGCAGTGTGCCCTTCCTAGAATAGAGAACCACAGGACAAATGTCTCCTCTCTGAGCAAGGTGTAGAATCATTTCATCACTGCTGCACTCCACATTCGAACCCAGCTGCATTTAGCATCCACTGCTAGACAGGCTGCTGCTGGTGAGAGGGAGGATGCCGAATAGTCGTGACTATGTGGCTCTCTAGGAAAGGAACGCACTGGTGGGTTCACTGTGGGGGTTAGGGGCGAAGGAAAGAAGCAGGAGAATAAAAAGCTCTGAGTCCAAGAGCGAAGGCAAAGCCAATGAGCAGACACAGCTGGCAGGCCTGGCAGCAGGGCATGCATTCCTGCTGTTCTCTTCCTGGGCACCCCAGTGCCTCAGCCTCCCAGTGCCCATCAATGCAGTGCCTTTTGGGGTCCATCAGAAGCACCATCTCCTTTGACTGCAAACAGCTCTTCTCTCTTCCCAGTCACTGCCTCTGTGGGCTCTAAGTGTCTCCTATTTTCTAAGGTAGCTTCAATTTCAAAAAGGATATCTAAACTCGAAGAGAGTCTTGGCTGGCCAGACTTTATGGTTATCTGTTTTAATGACTGGTTAAAAACTGAGTCAATGAACTGTATCAGCCTTAGAGTGGCCTTGCCCCTTGGGCAACATGCGGAAGCTCTTTCATTTCCCACTTCTTAAGAGACACAAATTCCAAGGCTGGGATAGGCCTGAGCTGGTAAAGATGAAACCACCAAGTTTAAGAGCCATTCTTCTCAGGCCTGAGTGATCCTCCTACTCTCTCTCCCCAGGCGCTGCTCACCTCCGGCCTCTCTGATGATGACTCAGGCTGGAGCAAGCCCTTCTCGCTGCTCACATCCCTGATGCAGCCTCCGAGCTTCTTGCCCGAGCTCATTAGATTCAACACAAGTCCACATTCTCTGCTGCACCTTCCCTCCCCATTTCCCCAGCAGGAGAATTGGAGGTGACCTTTAAATGTCGTTTGCAAATGCCAGCTGATGCTAACTGGCTCCAAACCACTGCACAGGCACAGTTTTCCCGAAAGCCAACCGAATGGCAGAGCCCCGGCACAGCCATGGGGAGGGTGGCTGCAGGGACAGGCCTGGGCCTGGAGCAGTGACATGGTACTTTGCTCAGTTAGGAAGCCCAAATTTCCATAGCCAAACTCCCACTGGGCTGGAGAGGGTAATGCCTATATTACTCAGTGTTAGATAAGAGAGGACTTTCACCTTTCGTATTTCCTGGGAGGAAACCAAAGTCCCAAGGCAGGAGGACAAATGTATCATTTTGGGAACCAAGTATCTGCCAGAAACTCTGATAAGCACTTACCTAGCCTTGATTTGATTTTTTTTACTGAATAAATGAACAAATCAATGAAAAAATGACAGAATGGCAAAAGTAATTCTCACAATGGGCCTGGATAGTAGACATCATCTCTATATTAAATATAAAGAACATTCTCAAGGAAGTTCATTGCATCATCTACACAACTAATTATCAGTGAAGCCAGGACTCAAATACAGGAGTGTGTGTTTCCAAATAGTTTGCAGTGGTCCTTTTTGCATCCTGTACTGTGCTTCTTCCCTCTGTTACCATCAGGCACAGACCTAAGGCTTCCCTTTGCCCCATCTCCCTGATGGTTTTCCTAAGTCTCTGGTTTTATCCATCAGTTTGCATCCTCTATTCTGCTGTCTGAGGGCTCCATGTCTTATTACCCAGCTTTATGTGTTTCTCAGAACCCATCACCTGCAGGAAGAAGCAGAGGGAAGAGAAAGGATGACACCTTCTCTCAGGTAACAGCTCATGGTGAGGATTGGGTCACCGAAGGCTATAGAGGACATGCACTGACTCCTTTCCTCCAAGCAGGGAGCCACCTGAGACCCAGAACAGGGCCCTAAAGATCTGGGAAGACTTAAATAAGAAAAAACACCAAGAAGTTGGGGATGGCAGTGGGCTTGAGACATAGGGTCCATGGATCAGATTCTGGGGTTGTTCCCATTAAAAACAATCCCCTATACTTCCCTAAGTGTCCTGGTGACTTAGTAACACACAGGGCTCAGGAGTGTGCCACCACTGTGGGCATGTTTCTGCTTCTCCATTTTTCACCGATGTCTCATAGAATTTCCCACCGGTGCAATAGGATTTCTGACTGGCCCAGACATTACACAGGGACACTGTAGAGAAGAATCCCCAAACCCAGCCCCACTTTCCTGCACCTGGGGAAGGCTGAGTCACATGAAAGGGTTACTAAGAGAAAGGAATGGTTTTTGAGGTGGAACAAGAATAGGATTGTCTAAGCAGATTTTAACTCAGCAAGTTATCACACATTCAGATGTGCTGACCTACCAAGGTTCACAGTGACCAAGGGCCTCGTAAGTCTCAAGCAAACAAGAATCAGACTGGACTCTGGGAGATCACAATTACCAGGTTTGTAATGTGGCTTTCTGTTCTTTTATTAGCACATGTTTGCAGGTCACACAGTTTATGATCACTTTAGGGATTTGGTACATTTACATAATATGATTTGGGGTTTCTGCTTTTTTTTCTTTTTTTGCTTTGTTTTGTTTTGATGTGGTTTGGATTGGTTTATTTGTTTATTTGTTTTTGAAACAGAGTCTCACTAAATAGTTCAGCCTGGTTTTGAACTCACCAAGCAGCCTCAGACTCAGGGTAATCCTTCTGCCTCAGCTTCCCAAGTGCTGGGATTTCAGGCAGCTACCACCACACCCCACTTGATTCTTTTTTAAAAATCCTCTTCCTCTACCTTCCTACCTCTCTGCCTCCAAATCCCCTAGTGGATACCATTAATCCCATCTCATGTTTGTGACACCCACAATATTTACATTCATTGAGGCTACTAGGTTTCTGTACATGGCACATCTTTGTTTTACCCCTCTCCCTTTCCCCTCCCCTTTCCCTTCTTTTCTCCTTTCCCCTCTCCCTTTCCTCTCACCCATGTTCTCTTAGACCACTTCCCATTTGCAAGAGATCTAGCTCCTTGTCTCCTTCTATTCATCTTTTGTTGTGATCTTTGTATTTTGTTTTACTCAAATAAGAGATACCATATAATACTATCTCTTATGTTAGCTTGATTTTAGTTCATCCAACATTATATTTTCCAGGTGTATCCATTGTGTTACAAATAACTTGAATTTATCATTCTTTGTAGCTGAATAATATTTCATTCTGTACAGATACCACATTTTCTTTGTCTGATGGTCTTTTGGTGGGTATTCAGGCTGCTTCCAGGATTTAGATATTGTGAGGTGTGCTGCTATAAACACTGATATGCATGTGTGGTTATGGCATGGTGTTTATATATGTCTTTGGGGAAGATACCTGGAAGGGGAATAGTTGGGCTGGAATTTCTAATTTTATTTCTTTGGGAAATCTCCATAGTGATTTCCATAATGATTGAACTAGTTTATACTGCCACCAACACTGTAGGAGGGTTCCTTTTTCACCACGGCCATGCCAACACTTATTGTATGATTTCTCAATAACTGCTATTTTCTTTGGTGTGAGGTGAAATCACAATACTGTTTTAATTTCCATTTCTCTCAATGGCCGGAGATGCTGAACATTCTTTCACATATTTTCAGCCATTTGCATGTCTTCCTTTGAGAAAGGTCTGCTCATTTTATCTGCTCATAATGTGGCTCTCTTTATACTCATCCATTCATTTATTTGTCTCTGCAAGCACTAGGTAAGTCACTTTTCAGTAATCATTACCCATTGAACTCTCAGTATGGATATAGAAAAAGAGAAGAGGCAAGATGCTTTTCCTGTCATCAAGCAAAGTACAGCACTGATGCCAGAGCCCTCCCATCCCAGTCAGGGTGCACTTAGGGCACATGACCCCTAGGGGCTCCTGGATCTGGCCTCAGTGGCACCTCTGGACCCACCTCTGTCTTGTCTTTTGCCCACTGACTTTCATTTTTCTTTCAATGATAATCGAGCTACTTTATAAAAGTATTCTCTAAACCCATGCACATCAGAATCTGCCTATTTCCAGAAGATCTCCTGAATTAAGGAAAAAATAATCAAAGTAGTGAGAAAAACTCCTTTGGTGAATAATTCTTGGATGTTTGAATTCAGTGTGGGAGTTAAGGACCAGGAGGACCTGTAACTCTGCTCATTTGGAGCCTGCAGGAATGGGTTTTCTTTATCTAGGTTTGTCTCTTAGGATTTAGGGTCCCTGCAATCCAGCCACAAAGTGAACAGGAAAGGAAAGTGGCATCCTGTCCCAGGAAATCTTAGACATGCTTTTCAGGTTCTGATTCCTTAAAATGTGATGAGAAGATTGGGATCTGAGGCAGCTGGCACAGTTCCATTGACAATCCGTGGGCAGCTCTTCATTCTGGTCTGCAGGGGACTGTCTGTCTATTTCCTATGCCCACAGAGTAAGGAAAGCACGAAGACAAAAGGGAAGCTATTGTAATTTCCCCAGGATATAGTTCTATATCCAAGAGAATATATATATAGAGTAATGGAGAGAAAAGAAAAACTTGAGTCTAGACAAACAGAAGAAAGAGGAGGAGGAAAGAAAGGGGAAGAAGAAGTGGAAGAGGAGAACAATGATGATAAACCACAAAGCATTTAGCTGATAAAGGAATCTTCTCCCCAAAAATTAGCAAGTTCAGACGGGATAGAAGAGAGAAAGATGCAGTTCACAATTCATGAAGCGCTATAAATAGTGGGTGAAAGTCCAACTTGTACATAAACTAGGGTTTTAGAGAACCTTGAATTCAAATGAAGTGAGAAGTGTGTTATGTCAACTGAAGAATTTGAGATGTGTCCTCACAGAACTGTGTGAAGTGGAAGTTTAGTTTAGGAAGATTCTATGAAAAGAACCCAAGAAGAACATTAACATCAAATATGGGCCAACAACTCAATCAGAAAAGATTTTGCTTCCTTGGTTATTAAGAGAGATGGCTGTAATCAGTTCAGTTACTCCATTTTAAAAGTAAAACCAAGAAAAAAAAGTAAGAACATAATTTATTTTGAGGGAAGGGAATTCCTTACCCAGCATCTATTTATTTCTCTTTCATTAGTAATTCTCTTCTGATTTTTTTTTTCTGGGAAATGCCCTGTCCAGTCTTATTTTTCCAGCTACAATAGAGTTAATCCTATCTGCAATACTTGAAGACATGAACTTGGTCAGCCAATAATCTCATCACAGACATATAGACACATGACTTCTCTAAGACAATCAATACAGGTCTCAGGACTTCAGTAGAGCCACTAGGAAACTCTGTCTCCAGATATGAAGTTGAAGGAAAAGATGGGAAGAGATTGCCTAAGAATGAAGACCAAAAGAGCCAAGAGAAAATTTGAATTTGGGGGACATTGCTCGAGCTCTTATATCAAACTACATGTGCCATTTGACTTAGAGCTGGACTTTGCAATTATAATGCAACCAGTTCAGGTTGGATTTTCTATTACTCTAAACCAAAGGATGCCTAACTCATAGAATTGGAAAGTCTATTGCAAAAGACAACTCAAGTTGAGAATCTTCCAAGAGTTCCCAACTTCGTGTTTGGAATAGGTCCAAGCACATGGAACTCTTTATCTATGACGTGTATACTAGTGCTTATTGCACTCCAAGAATTTCTAACGTTTTAGAAAATGGCTTGTGTCCTCTTTCTGTGCAATGCAGTTGTTTGGCCTGGAAAGGATCAGATCAGGTCATAGAGAATTGGGACACAGGATTAGTGTCTTATTGGCTTGAATCTCAAAGGTTTATACCAATATGGCAGCACAGCAACAGTGAGTACTGTATTTGTCAAATTTCAAGGGACTTTTCAGCTTAAAGATGACCACAAGCCAACTTTGCAACAGGCACATGTGATGATATACTTCCCAGGATCTCACCAGAACTCTCACTGGAAGAAAAATGCAAAGAATACAGATCTACGAGTGAGTCAGTTCTGGTTTGGGTCTAACTCTCTCAAATGTGTGACTTTGCACAAATCACAGGACCTCCCTGGGCCTCAGTTTCTTCTTTTCTACCTAGGGAGTGTCACTTCCTTCTGGCCTCACAGGTCTGATATAAAAACACTACAGTGGGGTACCGTGATAGGCCTACACTGCCAGTTAACAAGGAAACATTATTAGAAAACCTAGAAATCTCTTCCAGAGGACACACACCTCAGCATTAGCTTCTCTTCTTGGTAATAAACAAACAAATAAACAAACAAATGAGTCAGTGGCATAATCACAGCTAAATTGGAAACACTGGCATTATCCAGAACAAGCTATCTATCCCGAGAAGCTGAGAGGCCTCAAATACACAAAATCATATTTCCCCAGGCATAGGATTAATTAAAACTATCAAGTGTTCCCAGCTTTTTGAAATTAACTTTGAAAGTGTTTGGTGTGAAGGGATAAAAAAGGGGGGGGGGCAGCCCTAGGGTGGGGCTGCTGGGTGAGAGACACGCTCGAGCTGTGTGTTTACCTCATTCTTCTTGGGAGGAAAGGGAGAATCAAATGAAATTTTAGTTTATTTATTAAGAGACAGAAGGGGCTGGGGATTTAGTTCACCGGCATAAGTACCTGCCTTGCAAGCAGGCGGTCGTGAGTTCGATCCCCGGTACCGATAAAAAAATGAAAAAGACAGAAACAAAAGTCTTAGTAAGAGACAAAAAAAAAAAAAAGAGCTTTGAATTGGTCATACAGCCTCCAGTTTCCTTCTGTAATGACTATGACCTCAATTCTCACGTAGAGAGTGGGGAGAAAGAGGCTGGGTGGTGTAGAGGTAGAGAGATACTGTGCTTTGGGTATGGTTTGTTCTCCAAAGATTAATGAGCTGTGGGCTTTGCCCCCATGTCACAGCATTGAGAGATGCTGGAACCTTGCAGAGCTGGGGCCTAGTGGAGTGTTGTTTGGTCACTGGGATTTCATCCTCAAAAGGGAATGATGCCTTTTTCTGGGGGCTGACTTGGGTCTCCTGGCTACCACAAAAGCTGGTTGTTACAAAGTTAATTTAGCTTTCTTATCTCCCTCTCTTGCTTGCCTCCTGCCATGTGACCTCTTTTCCACATGTTCCCACCTGGGGATACTGTCCCTCGTGAGTTCCCCACCAAGGCAGATGCCGGTATCAGGCTCTTGCACCTCCTGAACTGTGAGCTAAATAGTGTCTTTTCTCTCTAAAGTTTCTGGCCTCTGGTATTCCGACACAGCAACACAAAATGAATAAGATTAAGAGAGAAGAGTTGTCAAAGAAAGGATTCATCATGTACCCTTTCCCTCACCCCTTCTGAGCTTTGTTCTCATTTACTTTCTTATTTTCTTCTCCCTTGTGAGTAAACCCACTCTTGGCACTCCTCCAAGCTACTGGACAGATGAGAATATTAGGAACAGAAGCATCAGTGAAGTGCACTGGGCATCGCATGCTGCACCAGCTGTAGGCTGAGGGACCTCAGCTATGTTATGTTTCTTCCTGAAACTCCATTTCCTTCCCTGTAAAATGGGGATACAGGGACTAGAGTTTCTTTGGCACACAGGACAAGAGATACACCGTAAGAGAATCCCAACACATAAAGATCTGCTGTAGAGCTCCGTAACAACAATAAATTGTTTCACATTTCAAAGCTTTAAGCTGCTAAGAGGGCACTGCTAAACCTTGGTTTGGAGGTAATTTAAGTGGCATCCTTCCTGTTGGGATTCGGATTTTACCTGACATGGAAATGAATCTTCATCATCTTTTCCTGTCACCATGATACAAGTCTTCAAAAGCATGTCAATGTCCTTTTACTGTCCCTGCAGCAAGCTTGAAATCTTCTCCCAATCCCTACCCCTCAGCTCCTCAGTGCTTAGCAGCTGTCGATCTCAGTGAAAGGTGCTCTAGACCCTACAATTGCACCTGTCACCATCTCCCCTCTCCTCCCTGTGAATCCATATTGTAAGGCTTGTGCAGTCCACTTCTGGAATTAATGGGTCTACCTCTTCGTTGTCTGCTAAATGCCTACTCACCTTCCCAGTCGTTTTAGATGCTTGCTCAACATTGGCTATATCCCCACCTTGTTCCTAACCCAAGTTAGATCCTGGTCAGGTTTTCTATTTTCCTTTATTTAGCCATAGATAGAGAATACAACAGCCTTGTCACCTTCCCCAGTTCTGAGAGCTTTATCTTGATTGGTCTAAGCCAGTCATGGTGGCTCTGTTCGTTTTGTCAATGGTTAGGTTATTGGACATATTAATTCTGGCAAGTAAAAGTTGAAGGAATGTTTGCTGAAGATTTGTTGGGAGAGTTCCCTCACTTTGAAAAAAATCATACAAAGAAGTCCTTTTCTGCCCTTGGATGTCATCAAAGATGGACACCCGACAGAGTGACAGCTAGGCAAGGACAGGTTCTTGTGCCATAGAGGACAAAGCCGAACAAGGAAGCCACTGAACACTAAACACCACTAAGCTGCTAAGTGAGCCCCTGTGAGTCACCGGGCTTCAGGACCACACACTGAATGAGATAATGTCATTACTGCTTAAAGCCATTCAAATTGGGAGATTTTTCTCACTTGCAGGTTAAAGTACTCATAAGATCCCCTAATTTCTATCCTTCCTTCCTTCCTTCCTTCCTTCCTTCCTGCCTGCCTGCCTGCCTTCCTTTCTTCCTTCCTTCCTTCCTTCTTCCTTCCTTCCTTCCTTCCTTCCTTCCTTCCTTCCTTCCTTTCTTTCACCAGGAATTGAACTCAGGACCTCACATTTGCCAGGTGGACCCTGGCAGCTGAGCATATCCCTGGTCCTCCTACTGTTTTCATAATCAGGCTCCTCAGGCCCTGTTTGCAGCCTCAGCATCCTGGCAGTTCAGTTCCTGACACTGCATCAAGCAGATGCCATCAGCACTGATGCCCCTTAAGTACATTGCCTGCCTCACCACTAAGGTCTACATCAAAGCCACAGCCTACAGACTGCCAAAGTTTAATCAGGTAAACTGTTCCAAATCTCTTCCCTTCCTGATGCAGCTGCATCACTCTCACTTCAACCAGTTCAACACCATTCAGCTAATTCTCCTCCTTGCCTCGACTCACCTTGGTTGTTTCTGTTGCAAAATGAACTAAGGTCCATCTCTCACAATGTTCCACCTCCTGCTTTAAAGCTCCCCACTGCACACAGGGTAAAGTCAGTCTCTGCATGATAGACAATCAAGTCTCCTTTCCTGTTCCATCCTCCAGAGACTATGCTTTGTCCTTTGTGCTGCAATGACTCCAGTCCCTATCATACACCTTGGTTGCCTTTTGCTTCCATATTCTGCCTTGTACAATGTTCCCTGCTTAGATGTCTGTTTCTGTTTGCATCTGGCTTAATCCTAATCACCTTCAAGATTCAGCCTTATTTCCTTTTAGAGACTTCCTAGACCTCTAAAATATTCTAAATCCTATCTGCAGGGCTTCTAGAGCTTTCTGCATATCTATACCATAACACTAAATACACTCTAGTAAGCATGTATTTTGAATCCATCTCTCCCTCTACACTCTAAGCCTCTCAAATAGCGGAGTTACTATGACTCTTTTCTGCATGTCAAGAATCTAACATAATACCCAGTACATAGTCGGTCCTCATATGACATTGATTTAAAATTTTGAATTTTACATTTGCTGAATGCACAAAATACTCAACCAGAAGAAAAATAGACCAAACCATCCCCCTGAGGAAGGAACAAGTGAAAAGGACACACATCAGTCACTGACCCTATTTATTCACACAGAGATGAGAGCTGGTCAGGAACCCTAGCCTAAAAAATTGACCTAACGTAAGTCAGGGTTATTTCAAAGCTTATTTCAAAACTAGTCCTTTGTGGAGCTAAAATTGGAGGTATGGTAAACGACTCTACTACTAAAAATAAAATTTAATGTCTTTGTTAATAAATAAAAAGGCCTAGACCAGACCAGCCAGAAAGAGATTGAAAAGAAGACCCTCTTTGGTACAGTGAGAGAAGTTTGGGGCTGAGGATCCAGCCAGGGATGTACACACGCTGAGAAAGAGGTCTTAGAGACACCTTAGAATTAGTTATTGGTTATAGGAAAAACGGTAGGAATAAGCAAGGAACTTCCAAGAAATAATGGACACTGTTCTATCCTGGGTTTTCCTCTGCAAGATCAGTGTGTGACCAGTCTCTGTATACACCATGGCTTTGCTAAAGTCTCACCCAAGGCTCTCCAGGACTGTATGCTCCCTGCTATTAGTAACTACCCATTGGGGGAGGTAAGATAGACAGAGCAGCCACACAGGGAAGGACTGAAATGGGAACTGAGAAGGGGCAGGGGCAGAGCCCTGGGGTGAAAGTGGACCGGAAGTCTTAATCTCCACCTCCCTAAGACCCACGCTCACTCCAACCTAAAATGCTGGGCTTGATGCAAAACATCCAAGAGTACAAGGCATGAGAACTTCCTATTGTTTTACCTACAAGATAAAGGAGAGACTGATCCACACCCGGAGGAATACTAGGTTTGTATATTTACATATACAAGTGATATCTATATACTACATGTATTGACACATGTATACATACATGTAAGTATCATGCATGTTTATATACAGGTATGTATGCATATGTTTGTAGAGGTATAGACTGTATTTTCTACTTTAAAACAAGTTAATATTTAGTTTAAATATTACTGTTTTTAAAAAGTATTTGATTTTAAGTTTTTAAAAAGTATTTAATAGTATTTAATATATGTTTTCAAACACATGCATTCAGCAAAGAAAAGATAATAAAGTAAGAAGACAAAGCAAAGCACTGTTTTCTTTCTTAATGTGTTGAGTGCTGAACTTGGAGCCTTCCCAATTTCCTTTAATTTTTACTATTCTAAGCCTTTCAAAGCAGTTAAGATCTGAGGGATAATTTGGGCCAGTTCTGCCCGTATCTCACTCCTGCAAGTCATAAGTTGGCACAAGCCTTTCCTGGGCAGCTCGCTTGACCTTTGGAGTCAGCTTTACTTTTGCTTCTTTTATTCTTCTTTCTGAGAAACATTTAAGAAATACACTGCTAAGCCAGGTGCTGTAGTGTACTCTGTGGCCCCATTCTTAGAGAGAGGCTGAAGCAGGTGAATCTCATGTGTGAACTCTGCCTGGACAACCTAGAAAGATTATGTCTCAAAATAAAAATTTTTTAAAAGCTGAATATGTAGAGCACTCCTGGGTTTGATCTCCAATACCATGGGAGAAGGAAAGAGAGACAGACAGGCAGACAGACACAGAGAGAAAAGAAATGAGAAGGCAGGAGAGGGGAGGGGAGGGCAAGAGAGAAGAGAGGAGAAGGGAGGGGAGGGGAGGGGAAGAGAGAAGAGAGGAGAGGAGAGGGAAGGGGAGGGGAGGGGAGGGAAGGAGAGGGGAGGGGAGGTACCATCAGGCAGTCTTCTTCTCCCAATACCCTACAGTCCAACAAGGCAGTTGTTGCTGTCCACCTGCAGCCCTTGTTCTCTACAGCCTTGCCAAGAACAGAAAGCCCTCAGGGTTCAAGCTCACAGCCTGCTCTTGCAGAGATTGAATACAGTAGACCTCAGCCCCACACTGATATGATACTATCTCTTTACCCACAATCCCAGTCCCAAATGCCAAGAGAGAGCCCTCAGCCACACACTGATCCAGTATCTATCTCATTACCCACAATCCAAAGTCCCAAATGCCGAGAGAGCCCTCAGTTCCTCAAACTCAGACTGTTCAGAGAACACTGCTCTCTGCTCTCCCATCCCAAGAGGCTGGACTTTGGCCTTTCTTTCCTTGCCAGCAAGTTACTTCCCCACAAACAGCAGTGTGCCCAGATGCCCAGCCTGCTAGCTTGACCTCAATCCTCTCGAGCCCCTGGAGGTGCTGGTTACATCCTAGGTTCCCTGCCAGTGACTGGAATGATGCCACTGCTGAGTATTCCAGATATTTGATGAGCTGAACTCTCTTCTCTGCCTGCTCTGAACGCAAATCCCACTGAGTGAAACCAGAGCTTGGCAAGCCAGTGCCACCTCCCCCTCCAGGCTGAGCAGCCAGCTCACCTCCTCCCACACCATCTCTTCCAATGAAGCCTCCCAGCAAAAATGGCCCACCCCCTTCCTAGACTTCCCCTCCAGGGTTGGCAGTCCTGCCCCCCTGCTGACTTCACCACATCCTCAGCCTGATGCCCAGGACATCATTACCAAATACGGCTTAGCATCGTAGCATGCTTCTAGCCTGATTTTCTTTTTACATTCAGATTGTTATACCAAAGAGAAGTGTCCATCACAGAGCATGCATGTGTGTATTATGTGTTCCTATTTATTCTTTGCTCATTCTTCATTACTTCCTTTTTCCAATTATTATCTAGGTATTTAAAGCCCAAATCCTGAGTTGTCTCCTTCCCAAAGACTCCTGATCATTTTAAACTCCACTGATCTCTTCATTTTAGGAAGACCACTATTGGTAATATAATTTAAGCTTTGATTTTGCCATAAGCTCAACTGCCTTTTCTTCAGCTATTTTGTACGCAAGTTTGTGTGTATGTGAATGCAGGAGTTATAGCTCTCTTATTTTCCTACCCAGAATAATATTCTTTATATGATTATTACCAAAAGAGGAATGAATTAGACATGGTCTTTTTTTCAATGGGCAAACCTTAGAATGTTCCAGAAGATGGAATTTAGAGTAGAACAGACTCATGGGAAGGCTCATGAGCTTCCTTACAGGAGGCTAGGAAACATTGCTCGAGCTTCCAGACAACTCTCTGCTAATTTTTACACAAAACCCCAGACAACAAAACCCAAAGCCCAAAACATCAGCCCAGCCCAAGATAGATGCATCTTTTCAGAGATGATTCTGTATCAGAAGCACCACCACCAAGCTCTCATTGGAGCTTCCAGCCCACCATTACATTGCCTCTACTGCACATCAGCCTAGGATCAGAGCCAGCATGCCTCTTGTTGAGTAGAAAACAGATGGCTGGACCAGAGAAAGCTGACGGAAGAAATCACAAAACAAGTATCAATCAACCCAAGCAACTCGGCATTAGCAAACTGGAGCTTTGCAGCTCTGGGCAGGGCTCTCTGGTGGCGATTTTAGCAGCTTTCTTAATTAAGGATGAGCTGTGCAGCTCATCAGCCACCCTCAGTTCGTGTTAAATGTGGCAGGTGGTGTCTGAGAGCCCCTTCCTCCAACAACTTCTCAGTTGTGTTCAAGAGGAGTATGTTGGTGCCAGCTACACCATGCAGCTTGACACAGAGAGACAGTGTTTAAAGGGACCTGTTCCCCTGGACCTGCCCTGTGACTCCTATTGGCCATGTGCCCTGGTCCTATACAGCCACTGGTGAGAGCAATGTGTGGTCTGGGCTACATTCTGTCTTTCTGAACACATTTAGGAGAAGGTTCTTTTGCTATAGATTTGTTGATTTGCATAACATTTAGCTGGAAATATCACGAAACATTTCAATGAAACGTGACCAATTCAACCCATTGCATTTTATTTAGATTCCTGGGTGGTCTATATTCTAGTACATTCTATCCTACTTATCTGCACCTTTAGCCTCTACTTCTAATACTTTATGCATTTTTCTCTTGTTTCTCTAAATCTATAAAATCTCTTTAAGGAGGAAAACAGGTTTTATGTTTTATGCTGGGTCTTTCTCTCTAGCTCCCTAGTAGCTGAATTAAGAATGAATAAATAACTGCTTCATGTTTTGTTCATGTTTTCGGAATCTGAACTGATGCTTAAAAGCTACAGGTGATGAGTGTGATACCATGTGGTGCTGGGTTTCTCTCATACTATTGGCTCTAGTACTAGGCTCGGGTACTATGAACTTGTGCTAGAACTCAGGTACTGTGCACTAGAGCTCCTTCTTGTACTGTGTACTGTTACTAGTACTCATGTACTATGTGGAAAATGTCAACCAACCAACTCCAACACCATCTCAGAAAGATGACAAGACTGTGTTCCCAGTGTTCCTCTCAGAATGGGTTGATGGGCCTAAATCAAACTCGTAACAGTAATTTTACTGAGTGTGCTGAATTCTAATCCTTAGGCTTCCCACTGTGGAACACTCACGTGCTGGTCAATTCCACATTATTAAACTAGATGACATATATGACACGTCCAGTATGGTGTCTGGCACACAGAAGATGCTCAAAATGTGGCCACTAATTTATTGTAAGTATTTATTATATGAATTAAAAGACTATTCATTTTACTGTAAGATTTTTATTTGCCTTAGAGTCCTTTTTTTAGGTTTCTGAGAATGAAAATGAAAAGAAGAGAAAATAATAATTGTTTTTAAGAAGAGATGAAAACATGGCCATGACTTCAGAGCTTGTCTTTTAAGTATTTAGATTTTAGACCAGGAAAGCGATAGAAGTGTTACTTTGATCACAGGTTGAACCACATTTATTGCTTTTAGGACCATCTGCTTTATTCATCCTCTATTGTTGCTGGCTGTTGCACACAACAGTGATAACAGTTTATGGACAACAAGGAAAAACCTGAGAAGCAAGTGAGATAAACCTCAAGAGGCAGTTGGGAGCAGAGTCCCAGAAGAATAAGCTCTGGAGAAAACTTCAAGGGCAGCCCTGCCAAGGGAAAAACTAGAGCATCAAAACCTAAACACAGAGTGAGGACAGCTCAGAAGCAAGTCTGTGGGAACCAAGGAAAGTCAAGCTCCAATTCTACCAACCAGGTCCCCCCAAAAATGTCATTTAATGAACAGGACTAAGTAGATGTTTGAACTTTCTAAGTAGGAGCAAAAACACAGGCACAGTCAGGTTAGCTAAGACTGTTGAGAAAGTTACAAGATCAGCTCTGGACATTCTGACTCCATCAGTGGGGATGGAGTTTCAAAAGAAGGTCGCTGCTCATTAGCACAGGCATTCAGAGAGGTAAGGAAGAGGGCCAGGGGCCTCCACAGCAAAGCTAATAACTGCTTCTTCGCCTGTCTGTCTGCCTTGGGTCTAGAGCTCCATCTTGGTTCTCCTTGAGAACTCACATGTTGGGGAGGCAGGATTCATAATATGTAAATAATGCATACAAAAAAGATTTTGAAAGAGTTTAGAAAAAGCCACAGTTGACAGGACCATGGATTTGTTAAGCATAGCTAGGGGAGATCCAGGTCAGGTTGAGTGAGCCCCTGGTCTCAGAGTCAGCTCACCTTTATGATTCTGAGCCTATCTCACTGCTTAAAGAAAGTTATACCAAGTTGCAATTCTCAACAGCGCAGGGCCCAGAGATTTAGCAGGGAGAAAACCAAAACCACCAGAAAGCATCAGGAAAGACAGCGATGTTCTTCAAGTCTGACTGGACCTGCATTTCCTACCTGCACCTGACAGGCTTGCCTTCAAATTAATTAAAAAGTCAAATCTGGCTGTCATCCCAGTATCTCCGGTGGAGGAGCAAGCTGTCCATAAAACAGCTTGCATTTGCATAATAATTTTATGCTTTTCTATGTGCTTTATCACCTGTTAGTCCACTTGAACTCCACAGCATCTTTGAAAAGTAAGCAGGGTGAGAACTGCTGGAACTGCCCAGGGCCGCTGGAGCCAAGCAGCCCAAGTCCAAAATCTCTTCCTAGCTGATGATCTTGGATGAGTGTTTCCACCTCTCAGAGCCTCTATCTCCTTCACTGTAAAATGTACACAATTAATCATGCCTGCATCACTGGTTTCTTATGAGGAATAAATGAGGTGATATGTGTAAAATAATTATAAGAATGTCTGGTACATATAAAAAGACGGAAAACACTACCCTCCATCTTTATAGCTGTGTCCTGAGCTCTAGAGCCAAGATTGCCACTAAAAATTCACTTAAATTCTGCCTCAGTTTCTTACTTACAAAATGATACACCATCCCCACCTCACGCAAATACCTTCTAATGATGTAGAGAAAATGCATCAAGAAACTCCCCACAAGCAGAATGTGGTATAGACTTAAGAAATAACTCTGGATAACTCTCCTTAGATCTCTTTCCAAGAGAAATAGATCTGATGGTACCAATTTCCCAGTGCCTACTCTCAGACATCCTCAGAAAACTAGGAGATATTAAGCCACACCAGAAAGGAAGCTGATACCTATGATTTACTCCCAAAACCTTTGCATAGTTCAATCCCCACCAGAACCAGCTCAGATCTGATTCAGGAGAAGGGAACAGAGGCTCATGGGCAGCACTTGCTGTGGGTGTGGAGTATCCCCTGCCCCTAGATAGACACATCAGAGCCCAGCATTGTTCGGAGAGCCAGGCCCATCAGCTAGTCCTCCCTGACAGCTAAAAATTCCTCCAGCCCTGGAGTGTGTCACAAACTGTCAGAGATCAGTGTGATGTTTACAGTCTAGTGCGAGGAACAGGGCTATGAAGCGAGGCAGCCACAGCGATGTTCACAGTCTTGTCTTCTGCCAAGGCATGATTTGGGGCTCTAAGACAGTGAGAGAGGGCAGAGCAGCACAGGACAGGCTCTCTGCATTTTATCACACATCCCGATCTCAAATTTCTTAAGGAAAAGCCACGGAGAGAAACATCACAAAATTGGCAACATTGAATTTTTGCCGAACTGGCAAGCCAAACGAGTTCCAAATATGACAAGCTAGAGGACACATGGCTGTAACTCTCTTCTGCACAGTCTTCCTGTGGACAGGGGATAAAGGGTCAGCTTTGGGTCCTCCTCCCTCTTTGGCCTAACAGCTGCTCTGGTACTTGTTCTGTCTGCCAAGGCTCTGCACGATACTTTATTTGGAAATGAGGTTCTTCAGCTTCAGTCTTATGAATAAGTAAATAAAATTGTGAACCCTGAATACAATCCATGGTGGCCACATTCTGCCCAAAATGGCTATCTATCTGATAGTTCATGGACACTTCATTTCTTTGCCACCAAAATGTTTGTTATGGCAAATACATTGCGCCAAGTACTAAGAACACTGAAGGTTTTAGAGCCAGTTCCTTTCCTTAAGAAGATCACAGAGTGGCTGGGGAGGGAGCATATTTGTCACCACAGGTCATTGCTATAGCAGTTCTGAATGAGTCAGAGCCAGATGACCAATAAGAGGTAGCTTGATCAGAGCCTGCAAGCTGGTAAGTCACGATAGAAGCAGGTACAAAGAGGCAAATGCACATGTGAAGGCAGGGAAGGACAGTTTTTAGGAAAGAACACAGACTTTGTTATGGGTTATGTTTGGAGGGCCCCCTCAAGCCTCATGCAGTAATAAAGGCGGCTGAATCTAGCATTTGTGATTGGTTGGTTGTCTAGCACTAGGATCAGTGGTATGAGTACTGCACCCACCAAGGGCAAGGGGCCAACATACAATATAAGAGAAGGAAGGAACCATGCTTTTCCCTTTTTGCCCTGCTCATTCTTGTAGCTTGTGGCTACTGTGGACAGTTTCCTCTTAGCCGTGCCACCCTGCCTTGGAGCCAGCTGAATATGAACTGAAACCTCCAAAAATTATAAGCTAAGTAAACCTTACCTTCTTTCATTTTGGGTATCAAGTATTTTCTTCTCAAGAATAAGAGAAAAATAACCAAGACAAGCTTCTATATACATCAAGCATCTGGGAAGCCTTTAGTGGATGAACAGGGGGCAACAAGGTGGAAGGGAGAGAGGCAAAGAACACCTTTCAGCATCTACTTAAGACTCATGTGACTAACAAAATCCAAAAACAGGACATTTGGGAACTGCATGAGTGACAGAAGTCAGGTCGTACTGCCATCAGCCTCCTTACCAATGTCTGGCTGGGGTGCAGAAAAGAGAAGAGGGCTGGGGAAAGGGAGAGAGAAACAAATAGCAGCACAAGTAAGGTGCTGCCAGATGAGGCTCTCTGCCATCATCACCCCCCCACACACACACACACTCACCCTACTTGCAATAGTCCAGGTGGACCCCAAAATAAAAGTCAGAAGTAAAGCAGAACAGGAGACCAGAGATAGACAGACAGGCTCAGCGCCATCCTGAGAATGGCCCCAGGAGACCTCGGGTAGAGTGATGGAAGAAACATTTTCTGACTCTGAACGCCCCCTCCCCACCCCTGCACCCTGCACACACTGACATTTGCCTGGGGAGTCTGTGGTCCTGCCAGTCAGGTTCAGTCATGGGAAACAAAGCAATCAAAACCACCAGTGAGCTTACAAAACAGGCAGTGAAATTTCCCTGTGTCCATCAAGATGATGGAGCCAGAGTTACGGAGACACAAACGCATCACTGTTGCCCACACAAGTGACCCAGGCTTAAAGCCACCAGTGCCTGTTTAGATTACCCCTTGCTGCATGATCAGATATCATCCAGACATCCCTCTCCAGGCCTTGCACCTCTCCCTAGGTCTCAAAGGAATAAGTGCACCCACCCACTGTTCTTGCTGCTGATATCCAAGGGAAACAATGGCATGTGAATAGGGTCCAGTCATCAACTAAAATACAGAACCCCAGTAAAATTAGACTTTCAGATAAATAATAAATAAAACTTTTAGTATAAGTATGTTGCATGGAACACTGTACATATACTAAAAATAAAGAACTATTTGTTGCTGGAAAAATTCTACTTTAACTTGAATCTTGTGCTTTCATTCACTAAATCTGGAGACCCTAAGAAAACAAGAGGTTAGGAATTCATGGGGAGAGGAGGCACAGGCAAACAGTTTCTAAAGTTTTCAGGCAGACAAGCCTTGAGAAGATGGTGGAAGTCTCTCCAAAAATACCTCTTCTAAAGAGACTCGCTGGGAACTATCTGGGCGCAGGACTACAAAAAGGACAACAATATTATGGCTTCACTAACCTGTCCTTCATGTATTTGCTTTAATACTCAACATAATGATCCTCAAATTATTTAATACTCAAAATACTCTGCAATGTTGTTAGAATTCCCATCACACAGAGGTTTAGAATTCCCATGGTACATTATAAGTGTTGATGCACAGCCATGTAAATTTTAATGACAGATCCAGGGCTGTAAGCCAGGTGTGACCACACTCCAAAGCTCCTTTCTATCTATCACCCCATCCCCAGAACCCTGTGACCAGCCAGCTTCCTTCCAGACTCTCCTCAGTACTGGTCTAAGAGAACATTTTGTGAGCATGGAAATGCTCTCCATCTTCACTCTCTAATGTGATTACCACGAACTCATGAGCTTACACAGCCATGGAGTACAGATAGTATGTGTGGTTAGTAAAAATAACAAACCAGAGTCTGTATTTAATTTTCATTTGGTTTAAAATTATTCAAATCCCAATAGCCCCACACAGCTCACTTACGCAGTAGGAAAGAGACATCTACCGCCCTTCCTCATGCCCCTCAGCCCACAGAGAGCCCAGCCCACTTCTCTGAGCCTGCTGGCATCTCTCAACTCTTTGCTGTCAAGACCCAGACTTTGCATTTCCTGGGTGGGGCAAGAATCTACAGAAGCTAAAATTGCTCAGTTGTAAGGGCCCTTTGGAAGCCATTCTTCCTCACTTCTTCCCTTCCAAGATGGGGAATCTGGGTGCCAAAGAGGACAAACAAACTAGGATACTAGGGTCAATTTCAATGACGGCTAGGACTAGAGAGGACTACTCTTTCCTGGCTGACAAAAAGGAAGGTTAAACTCAGCAGGTTCCACCATAGGATAGGCTTCCCTGGAAGCCCCCACTCTGTCCCCATTCCCCCAAACCCAACTTGGTAGGAAGGGTGTGGGAGAAGCTTCATTCCAGGGACCTGCAGAGAATTTAAAAGACAGGAAAAAAGACAACACTAGCACTAACCCTTGCTGAGTACGCTCCCCCTATGATTTAAATTACACTTATATCAGCCCTTAATATCTACACATCCAAGTAATTAGAGTTGGCTTATGGCTACCCACTGCACTTTAATATTAATTAATCATTTCCTCACAGAACAGCATGAGACAATCACAACATCAGCAGTCTTGGAGACCTCCTTCAGAAACATCGTAGCCAAGTCAGCCCTCTACCCACTGAGGACCACCACATGCCCTCATTAGGATTGTATTCTACATAAGAGTATCCTTTGAGGAGGCCTGGAATCCAATCCAAAGTCATTTGCTAAATTCTGCACCCCAGAACAAGTTTGTATTCACTGAGAGATCACTACCACCCCAGCCCTGGCACACGCATTCCCTGTATCCCAGGACAGCCAGGGCCTCAGGTCCCAGCCTGCTGGGAAATGGACTTGTTTTCTTGGGAACCCTGTAGTGTAAAAGGGAGACTTGCACCTTAGTCCTGGCTGACAACTGTGCTTTTAGGGACCTTGGACTACTCATTTCCCTTCCTTCAAGGCTCAATTTCTTTAGCCATAAAATGAGAAAGGAGAGCCCTGTTCTTGTATCTGTACAGGGATGCTCTGACAATCAGATGAGGTCATGGCTTCAAAAGTACTTTCTATTCTCTACACAGCAGGAACATCAGGCTTTTTAATTATTTGGCTGGCTCTCACCCTAAGGGTCCTTCGGGAAGCTGAGATGCCTGTCCCCCTGACTTGCCAAGCCTGCCCTGGCATTCACAGGTTGTCCATTTAGTCTTCGGATCTACAAATCCCATGTGAACCCTCATGAACTACCACTACTGGAAAAATATACATTTATATGTTAATTCTTCAGCCTATTGAAAGCGATTGTGCATACATTGTCTCACTTAAACTTCACAGTCCTTCAGTGATTTGTAGGGAAGACACAAACTCCACTTTCAGAGGATGCATAAATTCTAGTTTATACCTCCACAGGAGACGCAGTTGGAAATAGGAGTTAGTCTCCCACATCATGATGCTGTGGCCTCAGGTCCGGCAGAGATTTGAATATCAAATGCTTTTGAATAACAATTAAATGAATGGGTGGATGAATGAAAGCACATCTGGAAACCATTCTTAACAGCACCAAATCTGGGCTCACGGCAGGAACCCTGGCACATGAGAAGACCCACTTTAAAGTCAAGGTTATGCTGTGACTGCAGACACTGCTCATCATCTTTTTCTACTTGTAATCCAAAGTCTTGTTTCACAAAATAAAAGCTCAGACTGAGAGAGGCAAAGTAAATGGCCTGGCTTAAACACCTAGACAGTATAAAGTTACACACAATCCCTACCACCACATGGCCAGGGCAGTGAAACTTTCTCCACCTGGATAGGTAAACAAATGGACTGTCCTTATTCCTGAGCAATATTAGAATTGCTTAGCAAAAATATCTGCAGACAACCCCAAACAGATCATATTAAAAATCTACCAACAGGGCTCATTTGGGAAGTGAGGGGAGAAAAAAAAACCTCAGTGAAAGTATACATAAAGTATTTTCCCTAGAGGAGTTAGTACAGAAATGGCTTTAATTAACTGTACATTTCATCGAAGCTTAGCAGGCAAGTTATTGTACATTAAATAAATACCAGCTGGTTATTAAGAACATATTTACTTCTGACTTAACAACTACCACAGGTTATAGATACAGATTTCCTTTAAACCACACTCTAGTACATTTGTTTGGAATAATCAATTGTTCTTTATTCAAAGTATAATAATTGCCTAATTAAGTCTGGGGAGGCTGTTCTCTTGGAAATTCATGGCACACAAATTTCTTCACTTAGTTTCTTTGTCTTTTTCCCCCAAAGAATGAGTAGAGAAGATAGAGATTCTAGAACTCAGGTCTTTGATTGGAGACAATCTGACCTAGTACAGGTTCATTGCAATCTTCCTATCCAAAACACCTGCACTCTGGACCATTCAGGGAAGCCCAAGCAACTGGGGCCCAGTAAAAAATGATTGTTTGCATCTCCCAATATGCACACTGAACAGTTATTTGTTATTTATCTGAAATTCAATTCTAACTGGGCATCCTTGGTTTTGTTTGGTTAGTCAATCAATGCCTTTCCTGAAGGGTTCCCTGACGGTACTGAATGACATACTCACACCACTAGCCCTTGGGCTGCAAGATTCTTGAGGTGAGTGAGAGGACCTAGGTACCCAGGTGTGTCCAGAATTCCCCAGGCACCCTTCACAAATGTCCTGCTCAGCAATGGCCTCCACCTCCTGTTCGGGAACTCTGTCTCCTGCTCAGTCTCCCTTGTAGGTTACAGATCACCATGTCATAGAGCCACAGGGCTGTCCTCTGTCTACCAAATAAGGTATCAAGGCACAGCCAGGAAAGCAACTTAAGCAAGGTCACAGAGCTAGTTGCTGGCAGAAGCTTGGTTTTATGGTCACCATTCATCACTATTATTTGTTAAAATTGACAAGAAGTGTCTATTGAGTGCTAAATATGTTTCAGACTCTTTGCTCACAAAATCCTGCAATAGCCCTGGCAGAAATGTTTTTTTATTTTATAATTTCTGTTTTTTTATAGCTGAGATCACAATCTCAACAAAGGAGACACAAGTTCGCCCACGATCCTGTATCAATTTTTCTCCTCATCTTGCTTCTGTCTTTCTCTTTTCTAACTTCATTTATAAATAATTCACAGTATCCAGCTTTTATAAAAAGCCCGACATTGAGCCAGGCTGCGTGGTGACAGGATGGCATAGTGAGGAGGGCTGGAGGCAGCGCAGTGGAGCAGCTGACAGTGTGGAGTCCAAGTGCCTGGACCTGAGTCACCATCAACGCTCATGAGCTATGAGCATAGGAAAATCAGGTAGCCTGAGAGCTCCCCTTTCCTAACCCGTAACATGGGCATAAGAATGTGCTTAGAGCTGTGCCTAATGCATGGTAAGCACTGAGTAAATACTTAGCATTACTACCACTGAAAAAGATGTCCAAACCTGGAGTCCTGAGCAATTAGAAGAGATGATCAGAACCTGAAGAGCATAGAATTGGATGATGCTCTGTGTATGGTGTCTTCCCTTCCTCTGTTCATCCCAAAGCCTTTGGGAAAGAAGGTCAGGAAGAGATACTCCCACATTTTTCCCCATGTGAATTATAACTTAGGTCGATAAATATGGTGATCTCTTTCTAGGATTTTTTTTGGAGAATTTGACTTTCAGGAATTCTCTTACATTATGTTTACCTCATGTAAAAGGATTCACAGTTCTAATACTTTTCATTGTACAGAACTTCACATTGAGCTACATTCTCAGCCCTTTTAAAATTGTCCTTATTTTGAGAGAAGGTCTCCCTAAGACACTTAACTTGCCCAGGCTGGATTTAACTTGGCAATCCTGCTACAGCCTCTTAAATGCTGGGATTATAGACTTACAGCACCATGCCTAGCAAGAGTCAACCTTTCTGATTCCCCATTACTGCTTGTAATCACAAACAGCACATAAACAAAGTGCCAGACACTCCCAATCCCCAACTAACAGAAGTAGAAATATATGTTGGCCACACACACAACCTTACTGTTACACACAGAAATAGTAGGTCACATTAAGATGTAGACTCATGTCAGATCTGGATATTAGGTTGTAGTTGTTGAAATAAAAACCTTGTTTCAAAGATGATTTAAAAGTAGCTTCCAAAAATACATGAAGTATAAGATCTATATTATTGGCCAACACAAGAGTAATGTGAATCTCTAAAAATTTAATTAAAAATATATAGGAAATCTTAGGATCAATAGTCGGAGAAATAAATAAGCACTATTAAATAATTAATAAACTATCAAGAAAGTTTCATGACTAAGTGGCTTTAGCAGTGAATTCTATCATTCTTTTAAGTATTAGGTAATTTCCATGTTATAAAAATTAATGTAGAGTATAGGCAAAATCATTTTACAAAATAGGCATATGCCTTATACAAAACATAAAAAGATGAATCAAAAAAGAATCTATAGACTAATTTTCCTTATGAATAAAGATGCTAAATCCTTAAGGAAATACTAGCATATGGAATTTAATAGCATATCAAAAACTCATAACTGCTTCCAAGAATAACTCCTTATAAGAAGGCCATGACAAGTTACTATTAACAATTCCATTAATATAAAATTCCACATCAGTTAGAAAACCATAAAATATTTTCAATGGCTTCCCAAATTTATCCAACAATATTTTTGGTAAAAAGTGCTTAGAAAAACAGAAATGAACAAAGAAATTTCCTTAATATAATAAAAGCTTAAACTTACTACTTGTATCATATCTGCTCAAAGGTGTATCAGCAACAAAATGCCACAGTAATGCCTTATAACAAGTCACTCCATCACTCAGTGCCTTGAAACAACCAGAGGTTACTTAGTTCATGAATATGAAGGCCACGTGAGTGGTTCTTCAATCTTGACCAAGCTCACTTTCATCAAGAGGGATAACTGATTCTTGGATGTTGTAGTCTGGTTTCAACTGAAATGATCAGTATAATTCAGGTCTCTTCCACTTGGCCCATCTCCCAGCAAGGTACCCAGGCATCTCCTTCTCATGGATGTGGAGGAAGGCAGCAGACAACAAGCTCATTTAAAGCCCTCATGTGCATTCTGTTTGTTCCTTCCCACTGGACACATGACAAGGTCAAGTTCTGGGTCAGACCAGGAAAATACCTTAGAGTTACATGAGAGGACAGAGAGGTGAAGAACAGTGGTCATCTGTCAGTCACAACATTAGGCTTTCCATTGTATTCCATTGTATTTACCCACTGAGTGATCATAGACTTTACATTACAATTTCACGTTTTCCATTACAAAAAAGAAATAGTCCATGATCAAATAAATTTGGTACGCACTGGGTGTAGTAACATATAATGTTAAACAAGCTTACAGATAGGATTTTGATTTTTCAAGAATGTGCATGAGAATTTATAACTGAAGGCCAAAGCCTTTCCCGAACCAACTAGGCATAGAACTCTTTTGCTTTTTAGAGTGACTAGAGGATAGAACACCTATGGGATCCATTTGGGAAAAACAGAAGTTAAACATTTATAAAACAGCATTCACCATATCTTCCACAGGAAAAAAAAAACCCTCCACTATAATATATTTAGAAATAATCCTCGTAGTAAATAATTAGAATTTACATGAGGAAACAAAAGACTTCACTGAGAGATATAAAATAAAGATTTGATTAAATGGAGACATGCCATCTTTTTGAAAGAAATACATCAATATTGTAAAGAAGACAATTTTTCCTCAATTGACTTATAGGTTTAACACAACCCCCTTGAAAATTTCAATGAAATAATAATACTTGCTTTTTAGCAAGAATACCATGGGAGCAAACATTTTCATACACTTCTGATGGGTGTTTAAATTGGTGCAATCTTTTTAAAACTAATTTAGAGTCTTAGAATGGTGTATATCTGTTGGCCCAGATCTAGAAATACGCCTCAAAGAAATGATCAAATGTGAACAAATTGTATTTACACAGATTTATATTATAACACTGTTTAAAGAAAGCAAAAGTTGGTAATAACTTAAAGATCCACCTTTAGAGGGATCAACAAGTAGGTTTTCAAGCTTTTAATGTTAGTGAGTATTGTGTGAATTAAAATTCATGATTTCAGTCTTGGATCAGATATGAAAATGCTTACAAGGGAACTTGGTAGCAATGATGATGGTGAAGACAGAAACAAGAAATTAAGGTGTATTGTAATATGATCTTGATTGTATTACCCAGAGTCCCACAGAATGAAAACCACAAGGAAACAAAATGAAATAGTAATGTTTCTCAGATTTTATTTCATTTAATATTTTACATTTCTTAATTTCTATATAATAAACATATTTATAGCATATTTGTATTCCTAAGAAGTATCCCAGTAGATATTTCAAGGATGAGAAGGAACTTTAAGTTATCTAAAAAACAGTAAATGCGATCAACCAATTGAACCAAATGAAATACTAATGTTTCTCAGATTTTATTTCATTTAATATTTTACATTTCTTAATTTCTACATAATAAACATATTTGTAGCATATTTGTATTCCTAAGAGGTATCCCAGTGGATGTTTCAAGGCTGAGAAGGAACTTTAAAGTTATCTAAAAAACAGTAAATGCAATCAACCAAGATAATTTCAAAAAGGAAAATTACTGACATGAGAGTACAAATTAGAGGTAATACCTACCATACCATGTAAAAAAGAAACTATAAAATACTGGAATAATATCAAATATACATATCAATGAGTGAAATCCTCCAAACAGTCCAGAAATATTAAAGAGCCAAACAAATCTTTTTAAAGTACTGTACCATAATATTTTTTAAGTTTCTTAGTAGGAAGCACTGAATTTTCCAATAAATGGTTTCAGGAAATTTTACTCTTTATGATAGAAAATGGATCTTTGGCACACAGCCTACAATGACAAAATAAATTCTACAGGGCTAAAGTACTTGAATTCAAGGTAGAGAGACTGTTACAAATAGAAGGCTGAGATAGGTGACCAGTTCATCCTGGAAAGACATAGCTTTAAAAAATAATCTATGGAATAAACCAGAGAGTGACTGATGCTACTAATTCCAATGTAAAAAATGTTACTATTCCCACTACTAAAAATTCCAATTTTCTAGATGATAAAATACAAAAACAGAAGATGCCAAAGCTTGGGGAGGATATTCACACAACAGAACCAACAAAGCTTAATAGTCATTGCATAAAAAAAGAGAGCTGTAGACCCAAGACATGGAAACAGAGCCACCCATCCACAGGACAGCCATCAGCGACGACATCACTTCTGCACTCTAATCCTTCCAAGCTTCAATTTCTTCACTGCTCAGACTGAACATAGCTACCCGCAAGAGTCACTACGGAATTAAATGAAATAAAGATCCAATGAAATAAACAATAAAAACTGCAGGGCCCATCAAAGGGAGAGAAGGGAAACTGGAGGAGGAGGACAGCTTGTGTGCAAGTGAGGCGGGCACTGCAACAAGGCAGAAGGGACTCCTGCACCACACACGTGGTCACCTTTGCAGGAAAGCACAATTTAAAGTGGCAACTAGAGAAAAGGGAAGGTAGGAGGAGAGGGCAGGGGTTGCAAGGGATGAACTAGGAGCATGGGCTTTTGCTTGAGGGGTGATAAAGTGCCACAAGAGAGATGTAGGTAGGAGGAGTGTGACACACACTCTGAAAGAATGACTCTTGCTGCAATGTGGAGAACAAATTAGAAAGAGGTGAAGAATCCAGCTGGATGCTGATGGGTCACCTGGGAGATAGGACAGAGGCTGAGACAGAGTGAGAGCAATGAGGATGACACCATGCAGAGACCTCCAAGAGATACTTACAAAATGGAACATAGAGACCTGGTGCTTGGCTGAATGTAGGAACTGAACGACAGGGATTAATTAAGGATAACATTCAGAAATCACAAAGCTTTCAGAACACCAGGACAACAATGGACAAAATGGCAAATGTCAGTAGAGACAATTCAGAAGCAACTACTAATGGCAAAATGAAATCAGACACAAGAAAAATATTCCACATTTTTTGTGATTAAAGATATATAAATTTAAGAGGAATATGCTTTATTGTCCAATAAATTCTATTTACCCAATTTAGATTCGTATGTAAATGACATTTGAGGTACAGATTTAGAAATGTAAGTCATCTGGACACTTGGGAAATAAGTGGCCATTTGTCCTCCCCTGTTTTCTCTACTTGATGACTCCAGTTAACAACGGTTCATCCACTGCACACAAGCATCATGCTAAGTGCTGAGGATGCAAAGTCAGATAAAAACCTCTGCTTTCCCTCAGGACAGTGCAGACACATTTCCCCTGTGGCAGTTGGAAGCCTAAATTCTGATGATGCAAGGAAGAAAAGGTTTATCTCCTCCGTAAACTCTAACAACAACAGCAACAATCTAAGCTATTAAAAAATAGGCGAAGGAGTTGAAATAGACATTTCTTCAAACAAGAAGCACAACTCTAGACCTGTAAATTACCAAACAGTGTCATTAAGCAGTTAGCACAGGTGCTACCAGAGGATAGACGAGAGGCCAGAAATCAGATTTGCAAGAAGGAAGAAGTACCAGAAAAGACGATGCTGGAGCCAAAGTTCTTTTGGGTTCTGAAGTAAACATGGAGAAAGAGAATGCTAAGCATTCTTTCATAGAAACTCAGGAAGAAAACCAAAAACAAGTGCTTCTATTGAAATATCTAGTCTTGACTAGTCTGCAGACTTCCCCCGTGGGTCAAATCAAGGTTCCACTGAGATTTCTCCTCAAGGGCAGAAGGGGTGTAGGTGTACTGCCATCCAGTGGCAAAATGGGAGGTGCAGATCAATTTTTTTTTTTCATAACCTCCTAAACCATGATGAAGAACTGAGGTTGTTTTGGGGGAAAAAATGGTCCAGAGGAAACTGAAAATGTGGCTAGAACTTGCAGAACTTATGTTTACTCCTCAAAGGAGAAATGCTGCCTTTATAACACAAACATTTTCCTAAGTAGCACTAATATATGTGTGGTTAAAGGTTTCCTTCTTTTCTTCCTCATTCCCATGACTAATGGACACTAGGTTCTGCTTAAGTATTAGAAGAACAAAGGAAACTAAATGTGACCATGGCATATCCACCTAACTAAATGGAAAATCTGTGTCTTTTTCATGTAAACAATCTCATTCTTAATATATTCTTACATTCTACGCACCATTATGAATTTCCAACTTACTACTGGTCATGACTTAAGTCTTAGTATAAGATCATTGGATCCAGAAGACCCAGGACATACTTACTCTATAGCTTGTTTGTTTATTTATTTGTTTTGTTGTTAACTTTTTTGTAGCAATAGTCAGTCTAGAATCTGAAGAGCACAAAAAGATCTGCTATCTTTCTGAAATTCAATAACAAAAAGCAAGGCTCAAAATGTACAAAGAACTTGAATCAGATAACTGCAAAGATGCACAAATGGCTGATAAGTTTCTGAAAACATAGTATCACTGATTTTTAGGAAAATGCAAATCAAAACCACATTGAGATATCATCTCATGCCCATGAGAAGCCACATATGAAAAAAGGGGAGAGCAGATGTTAGTGAGATAAGAAACTGGAAAGCCTGTGAACCGTTGGTGGGGGTGGAAAACAGTACAGTCTTTATGGAAAAGGTTGGGTTATTCCTCAATACATTAAAAGTAGAGTTACCAGGGCATCCAGAAATTACATTCCTGGGTATGTATGCAAGAGTACTGAAAACAGAGCTTGGCATGGCAGAGCATACCTGTAATCCCAGAACTCTGAGAGGCTGAGGTTGGAGGATCACAAATTCTAGCCCAGCCTGGGCAACTTGATAGCTCAAAGCGACTCTGTCTCAAAATCAAAAGTGCGAAAAGGATGGAGATATCACTCAGAGCAAGGTTTAGGTTCAATCCACAGTACTGCATAAAAAATCAAGATCTTGAAGAGATACTTACACACTCGTGTCCATAGCAGCACTATTCATCAGAGCCAAAGACAGAGGGAATTCGAATATCCACGGATAAATTGTAGTATATTCATATGATGAATTTTTATCCTTAAAGGAAATTCACATAAATCTGGAAATTGTCTCAAGATGGATTTTGGAGGGAACATTAAACAATAACAGGTACTTTATCTCAATATTTGTGGGATGCCTTCTGTGTGGGCACAATTTTCTTGATTTTTCTACAAACGTGCCTGTCTGGAGTTTCTTTAACTTATAGATCAGAATCCAGAGATTTCATGAGGTTCACAGATAGAAAACTCCAGCAGAGCTAAAGATGGGCCCAGACATCCACTCTAGACCACTTGAAGAGCTGTTCTTTGTCATCTGGAAGAGACCTGTGATTACACTGTCCACAGCCTTGCTCCAAGCTCGACAGAATCCTCCTTCAGGTTCCAATGTGCAGACAATGCAGAGGGTCACTAGGAAGAATGGCTCACACCTCTGGCCCTCTTACCCTTTCTGTTCAAGTGGAGTTGAAGTCTCAACCGTGAGGGTTGGTCCAGGCTTTGGGACAAAGGCATGGGCTTACACAAGAGCAGTCTTCTATTCAGGAGTCTTCACATTTCTGAGAAATCATTCAGTAAGACCTAAAGCTGCTGAAATTCTGAATGAGAAACACAGAGGGATGTTCCTCCTGCTTTGAATACTGACATCCAGAAGTGGTCTACTTTTTAAGAACTTGAGTATCACAACGACACAGGCAAGAAAAGAGTGGGGAGGGAGGCAAAGACAGAGACAGAAAGAGACAGAGACAGATGGACACAAGAAGATGTACTTGACTTTAGAAATGAACTGGTGATTTGAAAGCCTCTGCATTATCTCCATTAGCCTCTCTGGGAGTTTTCTAAATGGCTGCAATAACAGGGAAAGAAAACAGCTGGATTGCTCAGTGTACTGCCCCTCTGGTCAGGCTAATTTCAGGTGTCTCAGGTAGATGTGCACCAGAGCCCTGCTGTCAGCATGAGCCCTCACCACCTGGAGTTTCTTCTCCCTGTCTTGCACGCTGACATTTGCAAGCCATCTAGAAGCAGGCTTACTAGTACTTTGTAGGTCACACAGATTCCAGTATTTTTAGATTCACTAACAGAAATAGCTCATATGAGTTTCTCACATTGTTATCTTGCAGTCTTTTTGGATCGTGCCATAACATGGGTACAGAAAGGAGAAAATAATCCAAAATCAGGTTAGAATCCTGGGTATGTAGAGCAAAGCATTGGAGCCAAGGTTTCATGCAAGTTCCTCAGCCTCTTCAAGACGTAGTGTGTACATTATAACATGAGTGCGTTGGAAACACACCTGCTCCAGAAGTTGTTGGAATCAAATGAAATAACCTATGAATAAAATACACATGGCTGTAAAAGTTGCAATGCAAGCCAGAGGTAAAAACTCAATCTGTCCATGCCTAGCCTTGTACTTTGGATCTCGAATGTCTCCCAAAGACTCATGTGTTGAAGACCTGGTCTCCAGCTATGGAGGTATTCAGATGAGGAGGAGCCCTCGGAAATTGAGGCTCAGTGGAAAGAAGTTAGATCACTTAGGGCCCACTCTTTTAGGAGTCTATGGGACTCCAGCCCCTTCCTCTTCATTTCCTTTCTCTTTTACTTCCTGTCTGCAATGAGGTGAGCATTTTAAACTCTATCATATGCTCTCCATCATGATGTGCTTACACACATCAACCCAAAAGCAAAGGGGCCAACTGATCATAGACCAAAACCTCCAAAACTGTGAGCAAACAATAAAACTGTCTTCTTTTTAAACTGATTATCTCAGGTACTTCATTAAGTGACAGAAAACTGATACCCTTTGCCTAGCCTGCACACTCTGAAACCATTTGAATGTTTCTGGACCCCTGGGTTTCTCCAAGTGTCACCATCCTCACAGGCAGCCCACATTTTCCACTAGTCTTCTCTGCAATTTTGAGGTCAAGAACTCAGCATGAAACTTGGAAGGTAAACATCACACAGTAATACAAAAGAGGTACCTGGCCTGCAGCCTACTAAGCACAGAAATGTGACTTTGCAAAGCTTATCAGGAAATGATTTTTAGTCACAGAAAGCCTCACACTCACTGGGCTGATAACAACAATGTAGGAAATCAGAGTGGCCAGTTCTGATTTTGCAGTGAGGAAGAAAATAGTTCTGAAGACGTGAATATTCTTGCCACTATCTTCATAATAACACTATGTTACATCAAAAGCATCACTACAATTAGAAGATTTCTTGGTCTATATAAGACTGGCACTAAAATAACAAAATCAATAGAGACATAGTACAGGGAAGTAAGCCCAGAAATAAAATGCAGCATACTTAGGAATTTAGTATCCAATAAAGGTGACATTTCCAACCAGTGGGGAGATGATGGATTTATTTCATAAATGAAGTTATGGTAATTTGTTAGCTGTTAGTAAACACATACTTGCTTTATGCTGTACTCTATACTATAAACCAATATAATCTTCAAATAGATAAAAGCACTAAAATTTTTTATTAAAATCATAAAAGACTACGAAGAAAGTGTAAGTAAGTATTTATCTGCTCTGTTGGAGAAAGGCACTTCTAAGCATAAAAGTAAAGGCAGGGACTATAAAGAAAAAATAATTACAAGCTTCACTAGATAAACATTTAAATATTTCTAAAGACCTAAAGATTTAAAAAAAAGAGAGAGAAAGAAAGGAAAAAATGAAGAAAGGAATAGAGGGAGGAATAAATGAAGGAAGAAAAGAGGGCAGGAAGGATGGAAGGAAGAAAGGAAGGGAGGAATGAAGGAAGGGAGGAAGGAAGGAAGGAAGGAAGGAAGGAAGGAAGGAAGGAAGGAAGGAAGGAAGGAAGGGAACATAGGGCCAGGTCTATAGTGATGAACAAAGGATATAAAACCTCAACCTTCATGGAATTTTCAACGAGCCAAGGGGGCATTTAGATTAGGACCACCTACAAATAATTGTTATACAAACAAGTCCCTCTGGAACCAAATAATGGGAAGTCCTACAGGAAGATACGAAATGAGATGCCACAACCAAGGAGATTTTTCTGCAGAGTTTTACTTGTGCTAAAGACTGCACTCTTGAGTAGAAAGAGAAGAGCAAGAGGAAAAGAGTCAGGTGAAAGGAAGATACTGTGAGGTATAGCAGAAGCAGCAAGATGGACAGTGTCTGCAGCTTATGGCAGAGATGAGAAAATTGCAAAAGAAAATTGCAAAATTGCAAAAGAAGAGGTTAGGCTGCTAAGCACAAATGTGTAAGCCAACTTATGAATTTTGTGTTTTTACTTACAACCACACATTTATCTGTAATGGTTGTTGTAAGTCATTGAGACAAGAACTAGCACTCCAAAAGGCATGTGAACAGAAGGAGCAATTCACAAAACAGAAAATATCTATGATTTCAAAACGAGACTCAAAGTAGTTAAGTGGTAGGGGTGACTGAACAGGAAAGGACTAAAAATGGTTCAAGGTATGTTTTTTTAGGGTGACAGAAATGTTATGAATGGTTGTGATGGTTGCACAGCTTTCAATTTAGTAAGAATTCATTAAATTGTACATTTCAGATTTATACATTCAATGGTATATTAGCCAGCTCTAGATCACTGTAATAAAATGCCGGACACAGGCTACTTATGCATGGAGGTTCATTTAGCTCAGAGTTTGGCAGTTCAAAGTCCACATGGCATAGTGCAAGCTTGGTAACAAGGGCTGCCCTAGCCGGTGTCATCCTGTGGCATGGATAGCAACAGTGGGAGTGAACGTTGTAGGGAGAAGAGGTGATTACATCTGGGAGCAGAAGAGCAGATGCAAGAGGACATGGCTTATTCCTTTTACAACAATGCTGTCTTGAGAATTCAAGGGGTAACAGGAGAGCTATCAAGGGATTGTAAGAGATATGTTCTGATCCCTGAGACCCAAAGTCTTCATACTAGGCCCTACCTCCTACAGGCCCACAGACCTCCCAAGTATGCCACACTGAGCTCCAAAACTTTAATGCAGAAAATTTTGGGAGGACGTAATTAGAACATGTGCAAGCCATAGCAAATGGTATGTAAATTACATTCCATAGAGTCTGTCAAAAAATGGTTGTTCAGCCTCTGTAGAAATGTAAATGAAAATGCAGTGTCATTTTTAAAGACAGGGTCTCACTAGAGAATTCAGACTGAAACTCACTAGGTAGCCTAAGCTGGTCTTGAATTTGCAGCAGTCCTCCAGCCTCACCTCCAGAGTGCTAGGATTACACGCATGTACCACCAGGGTTGTCCAAAACAGTCTCATCATTTATCTTTCAAATCTGCTCAGGATTTGGAATAATAATGGTTTGTGTTGGTGAAATGTTGAGTAATTGGCATTCATAAAGAATTCTCATCAATTTGATAGTAACTTTCCAAGCTTTGTTTTTTGTTACATATCCTAGAATTTAATAGAAAGTAAATAATCGTGAATGAATAACAATATATATGAGAATCTTTCAGACAGAAATATGTGTGAAATTTTAAAAAATAGAAAAAGTAAAATATTGAGTAATTAAGTATACATGGTACACTCGTATCTAAGTATTCAAGATTATCTTCTAGAAGAATGAATGCCTTTGTATTACCCAACTTTTTTTCACTTTGACAAAAATTCCTGAGAAAAACAACTTCAGGAGAAGTTTATTTTGGCTTACTGTTTCAGAGGTGTTGGTCTATGGTCAGTTGTTTCCATTGCCTGTGGACCCAAGATGAGGCAGAATATCACAACGGGAGGGTATCACAAAGAAAACCTGCTCACTTCATGGCAGAAAGGAAGCAGATAGTGAGTTGGGGTAAGGGGGATGAATGAGACAGAAGGTTAGTCCTTCTGCTTTTGTTCCTTCTGAATCTCCACCCTATTATACTGCCCACATTCAAGGTGGGTCTCCCCTGTCATCTTGCTGTCTCAAATGCCAATTCTCTTACTTATCAGTCTGCCCATTTTCCATTTGCACAAGCAAGGGTCAGATCTAAAGCCAAAGTTAAGGACCATAGAAGTACACCTTGCCTATCAGGCACAAGAGGGGTGGGCAGGAATTGGACACAAGAACACATTCTATCATTGTCAAAAGCCTGAATGTGATTACCTAGAATGATGGGAACACATTGTTTTGGTTTAGTTTGGCTTACACACAGAGACCGTATACTCAGCTTTTTCTGGGTTTATTTTACTACTCATAGTATATGTGTGTGAGTCACCAGCAGCTCTGCTTAATGGATCCCCTGTGCTCAATACAGACACTTCTCTTAGCTAAGGTAAGACTTTCTGTGATGAGTAGAAACTGCAAGGATTTCAGCTGAGAAGTTGCATATCGCTTTCAGTCACATTTCATTAGGTAAATGAGCCTCACATAGCTAAGCCTCGCATCACCCAGTGCGGAGGGATCAAACCTTCCACAACAAACACACGCGCATAGGAAGGGCACTACAATTCACATGTCAGCGGGTGGGCACGAAAAGGCTGCGGATAGTGAAAATAATAATGTATTCACCATATTTACTAGCATTTCCGGGGTTTCTGTAATATCTATGCAATGGCTTTGCTTTTATTTATCAGTCTGAGTCACTTTCTCACTGCTGGAACTATACCTAACACTCTTAAAGCAGAAAAATTTTATCTTAGCTCAGTTATAGTCCCTGGTCAGTTGGCTCCAAGACACAAAAGATACTTTAGAAAGGTTTGGCATATTAAAACTGCTCACGTCACAGTGACCTGAAAACAGAGCTACAGAGGAAGACATACTCTGCCAGGTCACATCCTCAGTGACCCGCCTCTCACCAGGGCCCACCTCCTAACAGCAAGTCAGCTACAGTAAGTACCTCCATGCTCTAATCACTTTCCAAAAGTCTCACTTCTGAGCACAAGAGAGGTTGGGGAAACATTTTGGATCTAAACCATAACATTCCTGCTTATGTACCTATCCACTTTGACTCAAAGGGACCTAGGAATAGAACATTTACTTTAGGTTTGCTCTTATCAGACATACACTTGCTTATTATTACATGCATGCCTTAGAAAGCAATCAGCATCCCCTCCCCTCCACTTCCTCCTTTGCTCAGTCATCAGGACAAATTGCATTCAACATTTATAGCAGATTTCATTCTGTATTTATCTCTATTCCTCTGAATTGCATGCATATTTAGCTACTTCTTGAATTTGACTGATTCTAGGCTCTCTCTTGGCTTACAGTACAAAGGAGAGGCCCAAAGTTGCTCTCCTCTTCCTGGTCCCCCACAACGTATATATGCTCCTACCCACCCCACCTTTCCCCTATAGAGATGTATTGCAATTTTGTTGGCACAGACACCAAGGACACATTATTATAATCCCTAGGCAAACAGTATGCATGGTGGAGCTTTAGGAAATGCTGTGATTACTTTTCCTTCTTACACAGTGCTTCTCATCATCCTGATTTTTATTTTTGTTTGGCTTTGATTTATTTTTTCATTTGCTTGGTTTTATATGTTTATCACATTTCCAGCCCAGTCCTCTGCCCATGTCTATATCTTGTTCCAGGATATTATACTTGTCATGCATCCTGCCAGCTGTACTTTCCCTAGAGAGCTCTTCTGGTCTCTGAGCTCTGTGTGTCCTGGGCTCTCACTTGGCCATCATCCTAGGCTTCCCTTTGCATATATCCTGCTTACTGTCACGCATGTCTTCCCTTTCTTGGTTCTCTATCTCAGTTTGGTGAAACACAGCTGTTCCACCAAATATCTTCCCAAAAGAGGGACTTTGGAGGTAAGTATATTGAGTCATTTCACATCTGAAAACCTCAGTATTCTGGGTTGCAAATCATTTTGTTTCCGAATGTAACAAGTCTTAAATTCTGAGCTATTTTCAAGAAATCATAAGTCATTCTGATTGCCTAGCGCAGATGAGGAATCTACCGTTTTTCTGTCCTGGAAATGTCGAGGTTTTTCTTTTAGTTCTAGTGTTCTACAATTTCTCCAAGGCATGCCATGGTGTGGGTTTGTTATTGTTCATTGCACATTTGTTGAGTCTTTCAATTGGCTCTTGACAACATGGCAATGTTTCCTAAATCATTTCTTCGCTGATTTTATCCCTTCTATGTTCTCTGCTTGCTCCTTCTAGAATTATTGTTTAGATATAAATCTTCCAGCATTGGTCCTCTAACTTCCTTTTTCATGCCAAATTTTTGACGTTTGTATCTATTTTCTTTGAGAATTTCTTCATTTCAGTTTCTGCTTTCCTATCATCATAGTTTTACTTTTTTCTCTTTTTTCTCTTTTTTCTCTTGTCTTATTGTTTGTTGCCTGTTTGTTTATTTATTTATGACAGGACCCCACTATGTAGCTTAGGTTGGCCTTGAACTAACTATATAACACAGGCTGAACTCAAGTTGTGGCAATCTTTCTGCCTCAGCCTCCCAAGTGCTGGCATCATCCGGCCTGGCCTCATAGTTTGAATTTCTAAATTATTTTATTTTCTAAAATGTCCCTTTTAAAAATATCATGCTTTTATTTCAGGATTGTAATATATTACCTTATTTTTCTAAAAATATTAATGTTTTTATTTTTGTGCTCTCTATAATCTCAAGTTACCTTTTTCTATTTCTTTCTCTTAGTGTCTATTTTTCCTGATAGGGGCTTTTCTCAAAGAAATAATTCTCTTTAGTTATTTCTTATATTTCACACAGGGAGTCTAAAAGCACTGAGTGTGTGGATGGGTCTCGCTAGCTGGCTTTATCGCACTAGAGCAATCTGTGTGATAAATTAGCCTGTTTCATTTAGAAACCTCCAATTTAGGAAGGTTACATACCCTTGTGCTTGGGCCGATTAGATTTCTAGAGGCTTTTCTAACCTCTCACTTGAAAGGTAAGCTGCCACTGCCGGTGGACCAGAAATCAAGTGCAGAAGTAGCTTGCAGATGGGCTATTTTCAGTCACTGCTTTCAGTGGTGCCCATAAAATTTGCTGTGTTTGGGATGCTTAACTCTGAAGATCAACTGTTTTCTTCTTCTGGAAATAAACCTGTGGTCTTCACAGCAGTGGGAGAGTGACCTACCTGGCACATTAGGAAAGTGGTTTGGGAATGTAAATATGAAGAGACTTGGGCTGTATCTCAGTGGTAGAGTGCTTTCCTGGCATTCATGAGGCCCCTGATTCAAAGTCGAGCATTGACCAAAAAAAAAAAAAAAGAAAAAAGAAAAATTACTATATACTAATAGACTTGAAACTTGTCTGCCTGATATTGGCCTCCCTTCCCCTTTCACCCAACGAAATCTACTGCAGCCAATTCTAAAGTCACTCAAGCACCTGCGAGTGTAAATCTGCTTGCTTCTTCATTAGTTCACTGCCTCTGTAGACATTATCTTTGGATCTGCTCATATGCTGGTCATCCATACACCTTACATTTTCAAAGTTTTGTTGCTATCTCCTTGTCTCATTCTGTTCATTTTCATGTCTTTTTAAAAAACATTTTACTGTGAATTCATAGGGTTTTGGAAGGCACCAAACGTAGATGCATGTGTTTAATTATCCATTGTTCCCCACTGGTCCATGCTTTCATAATTAAAAGAAAATTGCCTATCAGGAAGCTTTCTTGATAATATCAAAACCAGAACAAGAAGAATTAAAATAATTGAATGTTAATGGAATCTACATAGCTGCATGCAGCCATGTACTACCTACAGATGAAAGATACAGTCCCCGGAATCCAGTTAGTTGCTTAATGTTTTGCTTTGAGGGGGGGCTGTTGGTTTGTTTGGTTGGTTTGTTAGTTGGCTTTGATTTAACTTGATTTAACTTGATCTTTGAGACAGGTTCTCACTTTGTTCCTATGCTGGTCTCGAATTCCTAGAAGGCGACAATCTTCCTGCCCCTGTCTCCTGAGTAGGTGAAACTACAGACAGGTGCCACCTGACTGGCTTCTAGGTCATAAAGAGATTCTTTTCAGGTTCTTGGTTCCCTAAACAAAGAACTGAACAAGACTTACAGAAAGGTAGTGGGATTTATACTTATTGACCATGGAAACAAAGTGTGTTCCACAGAGTGACAGCGACCAATGAGCAGACTCACAGGGCTAGGAGGATGATAGCAAGTGTCTGCTGCATATCAAATTCCTGGATTGCTTCTCCCACACACAAACAGGGCATTTGGAATAACTGTCTTATCCAAAACTTACTTTGGCTCAATGTCAGATTTAAGATGTCCTATCAAGACCAGTTTAGTTTCATACCAGATGTGAAGGAAGAATTGCAAATGGTACTTTTCTAATTGGTCTCACGTACAGGTTTTAGAATTAAAGTCACCTGTTTTTGTTTTCTGCACCTGTGTCCTTGTTTCCCATGACTGTCAGGCTTTTCATAGTTGTTTGCCCATATGCCAGTCCTAATCTCCTACCTCAGTATTCTAATATTCAAAGTCCATGTATTTCATGAATGATACTAAGCAAAACACTGCCATTGCAGCCCTCTGTCGCTCTTCTTTTTCTATGCTTTGGTTCTCCACCAGCAATTTTTTGCCAAGACCTTTTTTTTAAGTTGCTAGTATTTAGAGTCATGTTACTGAACAGTCTAACTGACTTAAAAGATAATTTGTCTATCACTACTAAGATCCTTAGTGAGTTGATACTATCTTTCACAGGCAGAGGACAAATTAATTCCTGAAGTTTTATGAAGACATTTCATTTTAATGCTAACTGAAGCACTATTTTCTCTTAGTCTATGTATCCACAGACACTGATAAATGTAAGTCCACATTTCCAATCCAGAAAACTTTTAAGCTGTCATATATCAGAGAAAAAGAGAAAATATTCCAGCATTTCTAGAAAAGGCTTTCTAGAACATGCCCTGAAGATGAGATATCACAAACATCAAACATAAATTCAAATCTCTCATTATTCATCGAGTCATTTAATGAAAAGCTACTTCATAGTCACTATAAGAAAAGCACCATCCTGTTCCCAAAATAATAGAGAGGGAAAAAACATTAAAAATATTAGGAAATAATCTCTGACCTGTAGTACATTAGAATATAGTAGCTGACATAAAAGTAAGTACTAATCTTTTTAAAATGCACCTGACCTCATATGAATAAACCTAGTTAAACAAATCAAACAATGTGCAAACAAAAGGAAACAGAGAAAGGAGAAACTTGAAGGAAGCACATAGAAAATACTAAAATGATAAACTGAAATCTAAGTACATCTGTAATTATATTAAGAATAAACTTGTAAATTAAAACATGGAAATTATGAGAATCAATTTGAAATGTCTCCCCTGTGTGATGTCTAAAAGAAACTCATTTCAATGTAATTATAGAGGAAAGTCAAACAGTGAGAAAAGATATACTGAAGCTAAAAAGAGGCATTGCATAATGATAAAAGAGTCACTTCATCAAAAAGATATAATAATATCACTAAATACGCATGCATCTAATAACAGAGCTTTCATAACACAGAATTAAAGGGAAAAATAAAGTATCAACCATAAGAGTCTTTAACAGGTCTCTCTCAGTCACAAGAAGAAAAAATAGGTAGAAATTAGCAAAAATTGTAGAAAAACTAAATAGACCACAATCCAATTGAATCTAACTGGTGTTACTAAGCATTCAGCCCAACAAGAGAACATACATTTTTTCAAATGCATGTGGAAAATTCATCAAGGTAGGCCACATTTGGTATCATAAAATAAATCTAACCAAATTATAAAAATTGAAATCATACAAAGTTAGTGGTCTAACTATAATGAATTTAAACTAGAAATAAATAGCAAAATTAAAAATAGTTTCAGTTACTTGGAAATTTATCAGCGCCCTTAAAGTAATCCACGGGTTAAAGAAGAAGTCATTAAATATTCTCAAATAATTTGAATTGAATTGAAATGCACAAAAATATAATCTATGAAAATATGTGGAGTGTAACTAAAGTAGGTCATAAAGAGAAAATTATAACATTAGATACTTCCATCAAAAGAGAGACATCAAATCAATAACTTAATCTCCCACTTCAACAGAAAGAAGAGTAAATCAGCTCCAAAGCACACAGGAGGACAGAGGCAAAAATCAGATCTGTAAAAATACAGTCAATAATCAATAAAATCAAAGACAAAAACAACAGAAGAAAGTCAATAAAAACAAAGAAAGTTCAAAACCTCTAGCAAAACAAAAGTCAAGAATGAAAAAAATGAAAAATATCACTGCCAACTCTAAATATTAACAGGTCAGTAAATGAACACCACGCACATTTCCATGTGCACTAGTTCAACAACTAATAAATAAAATAACTATCTACCAAGATTTACCAAAATTGAAGTAGATAATCTAAATAATGTTATAACTATTAAAGAAGTTGCATAATTTTAAAACCTCCTGAAATAGAAATTCTACATGTTTTCACTGGCAATTTTATCAACCACATAAAGATTCTACAGAGTAAGAGAAAGAAACAGTTTTCAACTCATTTTTACAAGGTAACTATTATCTTGATACCAAAAACAATATACAAAAAAGAAAATTAAGATCAATATCCTTTAAGAATAGACCTATAATAATCATCAAGAGAACATTCACAAGGTAAAAGTCACCAATATATAAACAATATTGTATTAAAGGATCTATGCCAAGAATACAAGTGTAGTTCAACATTTGAAAAAAATCAATAATCAATTCACCATATAAACCCTCTAAAGAAGAAAAAGCATCTGCTCTATTGGCTGATAAAGAAAAATTTAATAACCTTTCATCATAAAAACTATTAACAAGCCAGGAATAGAAAGGAAATTCTTCAGCCTAATAAAACCATCAAGAAAAACTCGAAGTTAGTACAGTTTTTAATAATAAAATAAATCTTTCTCCTAAGATCAGAAAAAAACAATTAAACCCATTTTCACAGCTATTGAATATGGTTATAGAAATCCCACCATATGCAATAAGGCAAGAAAAGTAAATTTCAAGCATGATGATTAGAAAAAAAGAAATAAAATATCCAGAGTTAAAGACAAAATGATTCTCTATTTGGAAAATCCCAAGCAATATATAGCAATAAGAGTAACTCTCCAGGAAGTGATGGTAGTTTAGCGGGGTTACAGAATACAAAGTAAACACACACAAATCTATCGGTCTTATATGTAAGTAATATTCAATTTGAAAACAAAAGAAAGAGTAGCTGTGAAAACAGAGTACTTTTGTATATATCTAACATAGCATACAGACTCTGTATCCTAAAAACTACAAAATGCTAATGAAAGAAATGTAAAAAGACTTAAAGAAATAGATATTCTGTTCATAAATGAGAGGACATAACTATAAAGAGGCTAAATCTCCCCAAGTTGATCTATAGATTTCAAAATACCAGAAATGATTTTTGTAGATAAACAAACTAATTCTAAAGGCTATGTGGAAAGAAAAAAAGAAAGAAAAGAAAACTAGAAGAGCAAAAACAGTTTGAAAAAGAAGAATAAAGTCAGTATAATCAAGTTATAACTTATGACCTTCATGAATGAATGTGCATATAAATCAATAGAACATCACAGTTCAGAAATAGACACACAAACATAAACTATCATCTTCATAAGGTAAAGGATAATCTTTTCAAAAAGTGTTATTGAACCAGTTGGACACCTTCTCCCAAAATAATAATATTGAACTTCAATCTAAACATTATACCATATAGAAAAAATTTGCTGAATATAGGTCATAAATTTAAATATAAAAAAACAAAATTATAAAACTTTTAGGTGAAGATCTTTATTATCATGGAGTTGTCAAAGAATCTTTAAACATGGCACCAAGAAGCATGATCTATAAAAGAAAAAACTGTAAGTTGTACACACTTAAATCTCTTAAAAGATAGTTAAATCTCTTAAAGATAGTGTTAAAAGATGAAAGACAAGCTACAGACAGGGAGAAAATATTTGCAAACATATATCCAACAAAGTGCTTGATCCAAATACATGAAAAATACCCAAACTCAGTAGTAAGAAAACAAACATTCCAATTTAAAAATGGCCAAAAGATCATTGGCAGCATCCGCTATCCACCTTGGAGATGCCTACAACTAATGGGATCATTGTCAGCACTTCCCCCTCCATCCCAATGACCCCTGAAGCTGGTGGGTCAGCTGCAGCACCTCCCCCTCCACCCCAGAGACCTTGGGGGTGACAGGATCATTGGTTGCCACTCCTCCTCTACTCAGAAGAACTCCAGACAGAGAGAACATTGATCACCATTCCCTTTCACCCCAGAGATCTCAGCAGCCCCGCTGACCATCAGCAACTGTGTCCACCACCTGCAGAACCCTAGTGGGCTGGTGGAAGCTTCAGCAATTCCTCACCCACACAGAGGACCTCAGCAAGTCTGCAACACTGTGGTGAGTTTCCTCCTCAAATAGAGGACCTCAGTGAGTCAACAGGAACAATAGCAAACCACCCACCCCAGCTGTACCTTGGCAAGCCACGGCAAGAGTGTGGGTGAGTCCTTCTTCCATTCAGAGAATAGTGGGTGGGTTGAGGAGAGCACTAACAAGGCCTCCTCAACTTGGAGGAACTTGAAAGGGCCTAGGAAAACCCCCATGACACACAGTAGGTTCCCAGATGAGGCACAGAATATAGCCAGCTAAGTCAAAAAGCCTGAAACCTAAAGCCACAGTATCAACAGGAGCTAAGGATTGGCTTACATCAATATCCTGAGGCTAGTCTACATAGGTAAAATGTAAGACTCACCAAACAGGCTCTGCAGAAGGAATTCAGGTGGCTGGCCCCTCCCCTTCCTTGTGAGATCCAATAATTGGACAAACATCACCCATAGAGTAGGTCCGGAAGATACAAACTATGATCAGTTGAAACTAGTAGGATTGAAAAGACCAAAATGATAACCCAAGAGGTGAAAACTCAAAATGAAAAAGCAAAATGCAATCTCAAACATCCAGGCCATCAGGAACAAGAACAAGAGACATTGAAATAGAGGACACTAGAAATCATACACCTGAAATTTCTAAAAAGATAGCCAGTGAAATAAAGAAACAAATCCATGAGACTACAAAGGAAATCAGATTAGAAATAATCTCTCAGGTAAAGAAAGAAATGACAGCCTTAAGGGAAAAAATCAAGAGGAAGAGCTACTAATCATAAATATACATGCACCAAATATAGGAGTACCCAACTATATAAGATAAACATTAATAACATGAAGAACCAAATATGTTATAGCACAATTGTAGCAGTGAACCTTAAAACCCTGTTTTCCACCAAGGAATAGATCAACTAGGCAAAAAGTTGGTAAATAACAAAACTGAATCAGATCTGTAAATGAATGGACTTGGGTAGATGTTTACAAAGTGTTCCACTCAACAATATCAGAATACACATTCTTCTCGGCTGCACATGGGACATTTTCTAAAATAGACCATATATTAGTCCGTAGAAAAGCTTAAATTATTGCAAAGGGATTGAAATTATTCCGTGCATATCATGTGATCATAGTACTGAAACTGAAATTAATAGCAAAATGGGGTCAGGGATTTAGCTTAGTGGCATAAGTGCCTGCCTGGCAAGCATGAGGTTATGAGTTTGGTACCAAAGAAAGAAAGAAAGAAAGAGAAAGAGAGAGAGAGAGAGAGAGAGAGAGAGAGAGAGAGAGAGAGAGAAAGAAAGAAAGAAAGACGTTAATGGCAAAAGAAGCTGCAAAACATACATAAACACATGGAAGTTAAATAATCTCTTAAACAACCAATGGGTTACAGACAAAATTAAAGAAGAAATTAAACAATACCTAAAGTTCAATGAAAATGCAGCTAAATCAGTGAAACTTGTGGAACTCAATGAAAGCAGTGCTAAGAAGATATAGCAATGAATAGCCAATCAGAAAAACAGAATGAGCACAAACAAACAACCCAATGCTACACCTCAAGCTTCTAGAAAAAGAAGAGCAAGTCAAGGTCAAAGTTCATAGACAGAGGAAACTGTAAAGATCAGAGCTAAAATTAATGCAGTTGGGACTAGGAAAACAATACAAAGAATTAGCAAATCAAAGAGTTGTTTCTTTGAAAGAATAAATAAAACTGATAAGCCCCTAGCCAATTTTATCAAGGAAAAAAAGAAAAAAACTCAAATCTGTGCATTAAGGAATGAAAAGGGTGAAATTACTATAGATTCCACAGAAATGCAGAAGATCATGAATACTTTCTTTGAAAATCTTTATTCACTTAGACTGGAAAATACAGAGGAAATATACAAATTCCTAGACAGATGTGAACTACTAAAGTTGAATCAAGAAGGTATAACAATTTTGAATAACCCAATATCAGTTACTGAAATTGAAAATGTGACTAAAAACTTACCAATAAAGAAAAGTCCAAGTCCTGATAGATTCATGGCTGAATTCTACAAGAAATTTAGAGATTTAATGTCAATACCCGTCAAACTTTGCAATGAAATTGAAAGGGAAGCAATCCTCCCTAAATCATTCCTGGAGGCAAATATTGCTCTGATACCAAAACCAGAGAAAGACCTAACCAAGAAGAACTATAGGCCAGTTTCCATAGTGAGCATGAATGAAAACTCTCCATAAACTACTGGAAAATAAAATGTAGCAACTCATCAAGAAGATTATACATCTTGGCCAAATGGTATTTATCCCAGGAATGCAGAGAGGGCTTAACATATGTATATCAATAAATGTAATACATCACATCAACAGAGCCAAAGACTAAAATCACATGATCATCTCAATAGACATAGAAAGAGCTTTTGGTAAAGTCTAACACTTGTTCATGATAAAAACTCTACAGAAACTCAGAAAGATAGTGTCTACCTCAATCTGATATAAGCCATCTAAAACAAACCAACAACCAACATTATACTAACTGGACAAAAACTGAAAGCTTCCACTCTAAAAAGAGGAACAAAACAAGTATGTCCACTGTCACACTCCTATTCAATGTAATTGTGAACAATTAGATAAGAGAGAGAAATTAAAGGAATAAGGATAGAAAAGGAAGCAGTTAAATTAGCACTATTTGCAGATGACATGATACTCTACATAGAAGACCCTAAAAACTCCATCAAAAAGCTACTAGAGTTAGTTAGCAGATTTAGCAGTGTAGCTAAATATAAAGTCAACACTCAAAAATCAATTGCATTCCTGTAGACAAATAATAAACTCACTGAGAGAGAAATTATAGTAATAACACCTATCATATTACCATCCAAAAAATGAAATACTTAGAAATCAACCTAAGAAGGATATAAAAGACCTACATACTGAAAACTGTAATACTCTTTAAAAAAGAGATTGAAGAGGATATCAGAAAATGGAAAAATATCCCTTGATGTTCTTAAGAAGAATCAACAGTGAAAAAGGCCATATCCCCAAAACTGTTATGCAGATTTAATGCAATCCCCATCAAAATAGCAGTAACATACCTCACAGATGTAGAGAAAATATTCCTAAAATTCATTTGGAAGCATAAGTGACCCTAAATAGCAAAGGTGATTCTGGGCAACAAAAGCAAGGCAAGAGGCATCTCAATCCCTGACTTGAAACTATTCTACAATGTTACAGTGCTAAAATCAGCATAGTATTGGCAAAAAAAAAAAAAAAAAAAAAAAGAACTGAGGATCAACAGAACAGATTAGAAGATACAACCATGACTACAAAGATACTCAGCCACCTTATATTTGACAAAGAGGCTAAATATGTTCACTGGAAGGAAGATAGCCTCTTTAATAAATTGGCTTTTGACATGCCAATTTATTAAAACTGAAGACTGAAACTAGACCCATGTCTATCACCATGCACTACCTAAAGTCAAAACGGCTCAAAGATCTAAATATTGAAATAGAAACACTAAATCTACTGGAAGAGAACTTAGGGAGAAATCTTGAAGACATAGGGGTAGGCAAAGAGTTCATGAACAAAACACAAACCACATGGGAAGTACCTAAAGAATCAATAACTGGGATCTTATCTTATTAAAAAGTTTTTGCACTTCAAAAGAAATCACCAACAGAATGAAAAGAAAACACAGAATGGAAAAGAATTTTACCCATCTGTCTCTCAGATGAAGGACTTATATTCAGAACATATGAAGAATTGAAAAAATCAACCCTCCCAAATTCAAAGACCCACGTCAAAAATCTGCATCTGAGATGACCACGCACTTTTCAGATGAAGAAATACAAATGGCAAATAAATATATGCAGAAATGTTCACCATCACTGCTCATTCAAGAAATGCAAACTCGAGAAAGAATGGCTGCCATCAAGGACTCAACCAATAACAAATGTTGGCTGGGCTATGAGGAAAAGGAACACTTCACTGTTTGTGGGAATGTAGACTTTTTGGCCACTGTGGAGAGTCCTCAAAAAACTAGGACTGGAAGTCCCATTCAATTCAGCTATTCCCCTTCTGAGTATTTTCCAAGAAAAACTGAAAAGGTCATGTCACAGTCATATATGTGCACCCATGTTTATAGAAGCACAATTTGCTATAGCTACATCTTGGAAACAACCCAAATGCTGATCAATCTCCGAAAATTTTACTCGCCTATAAAAAGGATAATCTTGAGGATTTATAGGTAAAGGGAGACAACTTGAGAGTACGCTTATAAGTGAAATAAGTCAGACTCACATTTGTAAATATTATGTTGCCTCCCTAGTGTAACAAAAATTAATAATAATAATAATAATAATAATAAACTGAAAGAATAGTAAGATCCAAAACATACAATAGATATGATAATAATGAAAGAAAAGAAAGTGCTCCAAATGAAAGAATAACTAGGATAAGGGAAAGGAGAAATGGAAAAAAGGAAAAGATTATATATATATGTAGTTATATACATATAACAATGTATCTATATGTGTGCAAGATAGATAATATACTACTAATTCTCTGTGAGTTCATCAAAAAGATCGGTTTGTGCTGTTTGATTATTTGCTCATTTTTTATACCTACATCTTGTAACCTGAACAACTATTTCTAAGATAACAATATGCAATATATTAGCTAATGGCAATTCTTACTGCTTTTTTTTGAAATTCAGTATTATTTCTATTCTTTTTTTTTATGTTTTGCTTTTTTAAAATAAAATTCTTTTAATAAAAAACAAAATGGGCAAAAGACAATACAAGCTATATCAAGCAAATGAAAAATTATTGCACATCATAAACCATTAAGAAAATGCAAGTTAAAGAGCAGTGATATACCACTACATACTTGCTAGATACTCCAAAACAAAAAGTATTGACAATAACATCTGATAGCTAGAATCCAGAGCAATTTGAGCTCTTGCACATTGCTGGAAGGAATACAAAAGAGTATTTTGTATTATTTTGTACTAGAAATTAGTGTGGCAATTTCTTATAAAATTCAACAGACATATATCTCCACACGACCCAGCAATCTGATAGACACACAAGTATACACACAGAACTATTTACTCAAAACACTTAACTTTACTGTACGAAAATTTTAAAAGTAAAATTTAAACTAAGTCTAACCAGTAATAACAGGCAAATGGAAAATGGGTATGAGGGTGTCCCTGCACTCTTCCAGCCTGTTGAGGACATGGGCTGCACTCACAGCTAAGTTTCAGAGTTAAAGTCCAGCACACAGCCCTCTGCATCTACCTTGCAAACACAACCAGTTTGTACTTACTCACCCAAGAAATTTGGCCTCTTTCCTCAACACACAAAAATGCACAAAAGTCCTGTTCCTCCCCCTCCTTCTGTTTGCCCCAAAGGTTCCAGCAAGCAGGTGTTGTAGAACAAAGTAGGAAAGAAGGAAGCTGGAGCCCATTCAGACACCCACACCCACCCCACGCAGGCTCTCAATTAGACCTTCCTCTAAAAAACAGAAGAAAGTAGGTGGCTCAAGGCTGTTGTCAGAAGAAGAGGAGAGCGAGTGGCAGTCTAACCAGACTCTTCTGTGCATGTGTCTGTGGCTATTTTTGCTTATTGAATGGTGTCAAACAGGAGCAGCCAAGCTGAGCCTTGGCCATGTGTGTTTGTGTGCATGTGAACATGTGTGTATGGCTGGGGTGTGGGGGCAGCAAGAGGCTTTCCAAGAGAAACCCAGTGGGTGGCTGCCACCAATGGCTCTTTGTAGACAGATATAAGACATTAAGCAAGCAATGTCTGCAATCTGATTCATGGGCCTGTCACTTGTACCAGTAGAACTGTCTTTGCTCCACACATGCTGTGAAGGAGTCAGTGTGCCCAGGGCTGGGGCAGGGCCCTGACTATGGCAGGAGGAGTTTGACTGACTCTGCTTCTGCCAGAAAAGTGAGATCCCTTCTCAACACACTGAGATCACAATACCGAGGAGCACTATGTAAATCGTGTTGTCCAATAAATAAATCAAACCACAGTACAATCTTTACTGTAGACCAACTTCTCCGGCAGGCACTGCCCAGCCATTGTCCCTTCTCTTTGTGCCTTCAATCCCTTCTCAAGGGTCTGTGTCCCCTGTTCCTGTGTCAGTACTCAGTATCCACTGAGAGAGGTACGGGCACCAAATCACAGTGCAACAGAATCACTAGGTGCATTCTTGGTCAACAGAGATGCCCAGGAAAGACTCATGTGATCCAATTATTACCTGAGTCCTCTTGGCCAATCCCAGGAATTCTTAGCCAGGTAATTATGACCATCTTAGTTTGAAACCCTGAAATCTGCATTTTCATGCAGTCCGAGTCATGCTGACTGACAGCTGAGTCTGGAAGCCAGCACATGTTAAAAAGGGTGCAGGCCAAGAATCCACTGGCATCAGCCACAGCTCTGCGCCTGCTGGGCTCAGGATTCTCTTCAGGCAGAAGGGATCCCATCACAGCCTAAAGTCACTGCTAAGAGGGGAGCTAAGTGAAGGTCATATGGAGGCCTATGGGGAGCACGACCAGATTCCGTTTCATTTTGTTTTGTTTTTTTATTTTTTACTTTTTTTTTTTTTTTAGCGTTGAGGATCACATCTAGGGCCTCACTGAATGAACGCTATGCCTCTGAGCTAGATCCTCAGCCTGCTCCTAGAGTCATCCCTAGTCCTGGCAGTTGGCATTCATGGCACTTCTCTAGGTCACACAGAGAAAACACATGGCTAGATGGTTCCCATGCTTGATCCCTAAGATGGACCTTAGAGGATAAAGAACTGGTTACATAACTCCTGGGTGACATGTGAGAGAGTATATGGACTGAGCCATGTCAGCCCTCCCATGAGGTTAGAGCAGCAAGAGTTGCCCTGGCCCAGAGCTGCACTCAGACCTGTTCAAGGTCCTCTGTCCAGAGCACAGGGCCATGGTCCATAAACCTCCACCTGTCCAGTTTTCCCGAGCTGCACACAGTGTCCTCCTTCTGTCCCTGAGAAGCTTATTCTTTTTGGCAGGGTTGGAAGGAGGGTCATAAGAAGCCCTTGGAAAAAGGAACTCCGAGAAACCAAATGTGAGGCATTATTGTGCTCCTACCATGAAGCAAATACTCCCGGGATGCTGGCCCATCCCACACTCAGAGCTAAGAGGCTGCGGGAGAAGTTGGATGGTGCGGTGATCCCTGTAAGGGTGCAAATGACATCATCCATAACCTTTCTCCACTGTGGGTTGGTTTCAAACAGCTGTAATTTATGGATGTTCTTCCGAGAGGAATTAGTCAATATATTTGTTTTCCCTTTGATATATAGCCACAGGAGCGCGTCAGGCATGAGGTTTATTAAGCCTTGCCAATTTTCTGCCGCTTCTCGGTGCTATAGATTTTGCTCATGGAGTGGGCTGGTTCTACCCCAACACAGAAGAAAATCATTTCAAATACTGAAAGACCTTCCAGCTCTCTGAACACAGAGCTCTCGAGGAGCCCAGCAGCAGCCTTGGGAATGAAAGACAACTTGTTCCCCTTGTTCCCAGAGCCCTGGTTGCTGGGGGAATGTAAGGAGTGTGATAAGACATGATGTGGGAGGCTGCAGGTCACCTCAGCTCACCTCTTGCTGTCTCTTGGGATGGGGAACAAAGGCTGTGGGCAGCAGACCACTGTGGGCCTACGATGAACATGGATTTTCCTTCCCCCTAGTTTCACTTCAAGTGAGGACAGGGGTAAGACTCCCATCTTAGGCATTTTGGAGAGCAATGGTGGTGTGCCAGAGCCAGGGATGTCCTGACCACCCCTGGGTGTACCCCCAAGTCAAGAAATGACACCGCAAGCACTGCATCTTCTAACAAACTCAGTATAGGGCACAACTTCCAGAGTTAGCTAAGGGGCCCATTGTGTCTAAAGAGAATCCCTGGGGGGAAACGAGGCCCATTTCCTTCATAGGATGAAAATGTAACTCTTCAGAGCAGGAGTCCGTTTCTGCAGATTTAGTGTATGTAAGGATTAATTAGCTGAGTGTCTGTGTCAGGTATAGAGTCTCGGGCACCACCTCAAACCATAATGAGATTCGGTAGACCTGGATTAGAGCCCAGGACTCTGCGTTTTATACCACAGTCCTCACCAATTACTCGAATCTACTGACCTCCCATGTCAGCATCACACCACTGAAATCAGTGAGCAGCGTGGTGCTCCTTTAGGTGCTGCCCAGTGAACAACACAAGTATGGCACCTGAGGGAGAATGATGAACAAGGCTAACTTGTGCACCAACCTGACCACACCAATCATACTCATCCCAACTGTTGTTTTCAATCAGGGTTCTGGTTTACCCTGGCATGGCAGGCTCTCAACAGAGGTCTCTGTGAGCTGAGCGAACAGTGCTGAAAAGAAGGTTCTACCAGAGGAGAAGTTGAACTTGACCTGTGTACCCTGCTAGGCAGTGGCAGAGCTGAGCATGATGGGGATCTGCCTGGCTATAAAGCTCTAACCAGCTTCCGCTGCCTCTCACAGATGCTGGCCTACCACAAGCTCCCACTTCCTGAGGCATTTTCAGGCCAGATGTGCTGGGTCTCTTTTCCTTCACTGTCCTTCACTTGGCTCTGTGACATTCCTCTTGGAAGCCTCTTTCCATTGAGCAATGTGCATCCTGGCTATGTTGGTCTCTGGTGTCAAATTCCTTGTGTCAAAGTTCAGATTTGCTACTTTCCAGCTGTGTGGCTTTGTACAAGTGACTAAATCTCTCTCAAACTTCATTTCCTCATCTGAAAATCATCATGGTCCTCATAATCACCCCCAACAATAGCTGTGTTAAATATGAGATTCATACACTCATAGCCTTGTCATGCTAAAATCAGACAGTCCTGGATACAGTAGCACACGCTTCTAATTCCAGCACACAAGGCTGAGACTGGAAGATCACAAGTTCAAGGCAAGTGTAGACAACATAGTAAGTTCAAGTCAGCCTGGACTACATAGGAAAACCTTGTCTCCACAAAGCAAAAATATTAAAAAGTAAAACTAGGTGGAGGTGACATTACCATGGAGGACTGGTTCCCGGAATATAGGCAGATGCAGTCTTAGTGTTCAGTTAGGAAAGGAAGGAAACAGAGGAGGACCACAGGCAAAAGGGGCAGAAGACAGTAAGCATGGGGCAAGTTTAAAGCTGAGTGGAAACTGGGGACAGAAACAACATTTGGCATGAGAATGGCATGCCCAGGGGCCCCCAGTGTCTGGAGGGTAGCAGAGATGAATTATGGGACCTGGAAGTGAGCCCCGTAATCTCATCCAAATAATGGCACCAAAATAGCTACATCACAGCAAGCACTCTCCACACTCTACAGACATGCACATGCATGGAGATATGACTGCACACACAGACACTTGCCATCAGATACAGACAGAGACAGAGAGGCACACACACAGATTCATCCTGACATTGAGATGCACAGGCATACAAACAGACATGCAAATGCTGCCCCACGGATGGCCATGCAGTGCTACCTTTTGCATTGGAATATCCCTCAAAGAACCAAAGTGTCACCAGCCACTTTACATTTATATTTACACAAAACCAAAGTGGCACTATTAAGAGGTGGGGAGATCTAGTGGAAGGAAGTTAGGTCACTGGGAGTGTGGTCTTGAAGGGACACTAGGACCCTGGCCCTTTCTTCTCCCTGTCTTTGCTTCCTGGCCACCATGCAGTGGTCAGCCTTGCTCCACCTACAATCCCACCATGCTGTTCTGCTCCACTACAGGCTCAAAGCAAGGGAACTGATCAGGAGCTAAGAACAGTGACACAGCGAGCTAAAACAAACTTCCTTTCCTGTAAGTTTATTTTCTCAGGTGTTTTCCCACAACAATAAAAAGCTAACTAACAGACACACGGGCGCACACAAACACACATGCAGTCATACAAAGAGACATGGACAGACACATATACACAGAACACACTGACATGCACAAACAAACATACACAGATATGCACAGACACGTATGTATTCAAACTAACAGATGCACACACAGCAACACACATGCAGACCCAAATGCAGACAAAAAAGGTATACAGGTACCCATATATATAAATACACAAACACACAGACATATAGACAGACACAGATACATACACACTTCTGCTTACAGGCATGCCACATGCACACACAAACATACATGCACACCCATACTACCTATGCAGGTACAGATACACACACAGAGAGATATCCACCAACATAGGGACAGATGCAGACACACACAACAGACACACACACAGAGCTGCATTCAGACACATTCATCAGGCTCCCCCGGCCTACATGTTTTCCACAGACACAGCAGACTGGATATGGGGAGGTAGGTTGAGTAACCCACACTCTGCTGATAAAATCAGGGATCAGAATCAACCACATTTATATTTACACAGAAAACCACATTTTTTAATCCTATGTATATTGACTCTGCCAAGAAAACTGACTCTGCAGAGTAGCTGGTCCATGTGAGCATCCCTGAGCTCCCAGGAGCCAGGGCGGTGTTGACTTATGATAATCGAACCACTGTGGAGCCCCTGGGGGAATCCCTGAACCTCAGAGCAGAGGGAGGGAGGAGGAGCTGGCTGGAGGACTTCCCTCCTCCCCTGGGCTCCACTGCATCTCACCTGCCTGGCACCGAGGCTGTCCTGCCAGGTACCAACCTGGTGATGATGTAGACAAGACTGACATGTACTTTCCTCTCTCCACCTGCTGCAGTATAAATGCCAGGAAAATATGAATGTGTGTGTTGTTCATTTCTATGCGCCAGCTGCCTGGCTCAGAGTGCATGTTGGATAAATATAAAAAATAGAAGTGGATTAATAAACACATGATACTGAAGTCAGTGACAGCAACCAGATGCCAAAGAGAGGCATCATCAGTGAAGCCTTGATTAGGATGCTGCTGTCTCTTCTGTCACTTTCTGGCCCTCTGCACCCTGTGCAGAGCTCACCTGAGTCTCCTTCCTCATTCAGTGTCTTGCTTTATCTCAGTGCAAAATGAAAACTCAGGACTTACACAAATATGTCAAAGCTGGAACAGAAACCTGCCGAGGGACTGCCTGAGAATATGATACTATCAAGCGGGACGGAGGTGCAAATTACCTAGATGGACCTGGATAAAATCAGGAAGAGGCCCAGTCCCCATCCTCAGCTCCTCAACTGTGCTTGTCTCTCTATGCAACACCTTGACCAACCAAAAATAGGAAAAAAAGAAAAAGGAAATTAAAAAATGGGACAAATTTCAAAATACATTGAAATCCAAACACATCAATAACCACATTCAATGTGCAGGATAAAAAATCTCTCACAAAAGGTAGACTTCATGTTGCACTAACATGCAAGATCAACTATATGCTGCTGCCTTTGAGAAATCCGTCTCAAATACAAAGTCATGCATTCGGGCTCACTAGAAGAACAGATTGATAAGCAGAGAGTTCCAGTGGACATCTTCCAGGACAGAGGGGGAAGAATGCAAAATGGTCATCTATGACTTGGAGAGCCAGAGGATTCATTCGAAAGTCTAAGGCTTGGAGCTCACTGCTGGGTCCAGTGTGAGATTGTGTCACAAAGCTGAAGAGTCTGCCCTGGAAACATGAGGAAAATGGAAAGGAATCTACAAAGACAATGATAAAGACCAGGGCTCTTCAGAGGAATACAAAAGGGAATCCAGGCTACTAACATATTTGCTGGTGCCATCCACATCCAGGGTGGGTCTTCCCTCCTCAATCTGTGACCTACTAGTCAGCAATCTTCTGACCTAGGCAGAGCTTCACTACATTGTGGGCAATTCTTACTCACATCAAGCTGACATATCACGATTAACGATCACAAGACATAAGTAGTTAAAAAGTAAAAGCTGAGAGGAAAAGCATTATGCTAATATTTACTGAAAGAAAACTGCTGTAACGCAATTGTATCAATATCAGACAAGGTCAATTTCAAAGCAAGCAATAGTACCAGAAATAGAGAGCATTACTCCTGTTGACAGAAGGGGCCATTCATGAGAAAGATGTACAGTCATAATGTTTGTGCGCATAATGACAAAGCCTTAGATACAGGATGCAAAAACTGATGGAACTGCAAGAAAAATAAAGGAACCCATGATTATAGTTGGAGACTTCCACCCAGGCGTTGGGTGGAGTTGTGGATTCATATAAAGTTGATCGTATGCCTGCTGTGAGATCAGTGGGCCTGGGGTAGTGGAGAAAAGATCTAGAAATCAACAAGAGATTTTGACCCCAGAGAAGAGAGGCAGCCCAGTTAGGACTATGACAGAAGCCAACAGACGGAGAAATCCACCCCCTGTCTTCCCTGGAGGTCGTGAGGGCTTTGGCTTCTAGGATTCTCTAGCACAGGAGGCCTGTGGGATCCTGTTATTCCAGAGACAAGTTCTGCTTGTCATGAGTTCGTTAGCCCAGGGAGAAAAATCTTTTTTTTTTTTTCTTGAAATATAATTGTCATATAATACATTCTCCATTTTTAAGATCTAAAATTTGATGTTTTTGCCTACTAAAGAATAACCAGATACTACATAGTGAAGAGCTTCATTGTCTTCTAACATTTTCTCATCCTCCTTCATAATCCCTTCTTTCCACTCAACCTAATCCCATTTCTGACTCTGTCACAGCCCCCACAATGGAAGGAGCCCAAATCCCTGCTAATGGGAGAAGTGACAAACAGACCACGTTGCGTTCCTACCCTGAATGCTACTCAGCAATAAAAGACAATGAATTACAGTGCACAGAATATGAGTGAATCTTTTTAAAAATTATACTGAGATAAAGAAGCCATACAAAACTCCATCCAGTGCAAATCCTTGTAAGGGCGTAAGATTTTATTTCTCTTAAATATAAACCAAGGAGTAGAGTGAGCCAGAAAGTGATAGATCTGATAGATCTTTAGATTTCCAAAGTTGATCTATCAGTTACATCTCTACCAGCCATGTATGAGAGTCCTGGCTAACCCACCACATTGCCAACACACGGTATGATCAGTCTTTTTAATAAAAGCCACTTTACTATACAGGTAGTGATATCACACTGTGCTTGGAAATGGCATTTCCTTACCAACTAAAGATGCTGGGTATGTTTTCATGGGCCGATTTGCCATCTCTGTATCTTTTCATAAAGTTTTTTTTTTTTTCATTTCTTTTGTCCATTTTTTCCACTGGGCTTTTTGTGTTATCGAATTACAATTACAGCCAAGAAGTGGAAAGGAGCAATGGTAAGGACTCTATTTGGTAGCCAGAGGAGGTTTCTCTCGGTAGGTGACATTGAAAAAGAAGTCTGAAAAAAGTGAAGGACCAGTCCATAGTGTACCTGGAAGAAGAGTCCTTCTAGAAGAGACACAGTGTATGCAAAGGCCCTGAGGCACCAGGGTACTTGATGTGTGGAAGCACTAGCAAAGAGGCCAGTGAGACTGGAACAGAGAATACAAAGAGAAAAGGGAAAAGATAAGGGAACATTCATCTGAGAAAGTCTACTTCCCATTGCAATGAACGGAACCTGGAGTACTGAGGGACCAATGACAGTGGCATGCAGTTTTGAAAACAGTTTAATATTTACTCATCACTACACCCACTCTAAACTCTTTTCGAGTGTCACCTCTGAAGTCTAGCTTGAAGCAACTCTTTATGAGTCTAGAGATTTCATTTTCTGAATTTGTGTAAGTGGGGAGGGTACTCTCCACATGCCTCCTGCCACCAGCCAGGCCCAGCTGGAGGAGCAGAGAGCTGGAATGGGCAGCAGGGGAGGATCATTTAATCAAGAATTATTTAAACTGCTTACCGGACTTCATTTACCATTATGATGGGACATAAAAATTTAAGGGCTTTCGCCAAAAAAAAAAAAAAAATCTATGATCCAACTCCATGCAAGTCCTAATAAATCTGCAAAAAGAGAATTTATCATCTCTCAATAAATGTGTCTTTCTGTACTCTCTTCGGAAAACTTAAAATCCCAGATATAAATCTCAGTCTTGGGTTTCGGTTTTCTCTCCTCGAGGAATTGTTCCAGACTGAAACCTGGATGGCCCGGGACACCCTTCCCCTCTCTCACACCTTCCTCCATCCCATTCCCACGGCTTCTTCTTCCCTCCACCATGGGGAACCCCAGAGTGTCCTGGGGGACAGGAGAAGAGCAGCAAACCCTCCCTGGGCCTTGGTTTTCTTAGGCTGGTGGTGAGGAGGCTGCACCTTGTACCCCAGTTGCCTCTTCTGTTCATTCTTTGGTCCCCTGGAGCTCCTCAGACCACAGGCGGCACCACTGTCTCTGGAGGCCAGTGACTCCAAGAACAGGAGGTAAAGTTAGGATAAAGACACATGAAAGGGCTTTCCTGTGGACACCAAGGCCAGTCGCCCCCACAGGTACAGATGGGAAAGGCAGCAAATCCAGTCTCGTCACATGGTGCAACACAGGTGGACCTGGAGACATGAGAGAAGCAGGCACACAAGGCCACGCGTTGTGTGACTCCATTGATGTGCCATGTCCTGATTGGCCAAATCCACAGACACCAAGTAGATTAGTGGCCGCCAGGGGAAGGGGAGAGAGAAAATTGGGACTGACTACTAATAAGTTCAGGGTTTCTGGAGGGAAAGGGATGGATGGAACCATTTTGGAATTAGACAGTGATGATGATTGCAAAAGCAAATGGATATACTAAAAACCACTGGGTTGAGTGCTTTCAAATAATGAATTTTATGTTACGTGAATTATATCTCAATTAAGAAATAAAGAGTTCCTAGAAAACTGCAAACCTTGGCAGCTGAGGACGAGAGGACAGAGGACCTGTCTCAGGGGACAAGATTGCTCAGCCAGCGTAGGCAAGGGTGGGAGGGTTCAATCTGCTCAGCTTTGGGGTCCAGCAGCAAGACCTGTTTCCCTGACCCAGCTGCCCTCCTCACAGAGCAAGAAGAAGCTACCTAGGATGGAGAGCCCTTTCCAGGGCGCTGGCCCACAGCCCAGGCAGCCCAAGCCCAAAGCCTAGAGGTAGCACATCTCGGGGTGAGATCCCAAGATGGAAAACATCAGAACCACCTGGGGACCTTGTTAACAAAGCAGATCCCTAGCCCCATCCTAGACCCATGGAATTGCATTTTTATTTTTAACAAGCTCTCTAGGCGAGTCTTTCACATGCTAAAGTTTGGAAAACGTTTTGAGCTGGAATGCTTTTCAAACTGTAAAGTACATGCAGATCATCTGGAGGTCTTATTAAAATGCAGGTGATTCTGATTCAGTGAGTCCAGGGTGGGCCCGAGAGTCTGCATTGCTAATTAGCTCCCCTGCCTGGTTCCTGTGTTGCAGAGGTGGTTTCCACTCTGAATAGCAGGGGCATAGGCAGGTTTCTAAACTCAGCTGTGTGTTACAGTCACCCAAGAATGACTGGTGTGTTACTCCCTGAGACTCTGAATTGGACTATGGAGTAGCCTAGGCATCAAGGGTCTGGGAATTCTCCCCAGGGGATTCTTATCTGCAGCCATGGTTGCAAATCACTGATGTAAAAATAAAAACCATGAAGTTCAAAGTAGGTGTCCAGGAGACAAAGGAGTAGAAACCCAGAGGGAGCCATGTCTATGGATGGGAATGATGGGAAGAGGATAGGAAATGATCCATTCGTTGGCCCAGAAGCTGGAGCTGCCTGTGTCTCTCACTGGTACCAGTGAGACACAGGCAGCAACCGGGGCTACAATTTCTATGTCAAAGCTCAGCAAGTAGGGAGAGCAGGAAGCTCCCGTCTATTTTCTGCCTCAGTTTCTCTTGGATGGGAGCTGGGCCCTGGGAGCAGGGTCCATCAGTAGATTTGACTGGAGGAAGCAGCATGGGCAAAAGCAGGACCCAGTGCCCCTACCTTACCCAGAATTTCCCCATTTACAGGGGGTACATTCCTCAAATCCAGGGAGTGGAGCCATCAACATGTACCATTTTTCTTCCAATGCTAGTTGGTTTTTATCAGGAAGATTAAGAAAGAGAGACCTGCATCCCAAAAGGCAAAGAGGAAGCAGGAGGTCAAGAGCAAAGACTGTCAAGAGCTGTTTGCCAGAAAGTCAGAGACAGATGTCAAGAGCAACGCGCAGGCACGCTGAGTGAGAGTATGCCTGTGCCGCGTGGAGCAGAAACCCAGACTGTATTTCAGAGGGAACTAAAAATGTGTCTGTAATTAATGATCCTCTAGGAACACACGGCCTTTATTAATGTAGCAATTTGGAGAAACATAATTCAGTAGACATCAGGCTTGAGTTGTCAGAATGGTTTTGCAGCTGGAGGAGTCTTCAGAGAGCAGGAGGTAGAGAGGTTGCAGCCCCCACAGTGGGTTTCCAAGGACAGGCACTGGGAGGGGTCAGGTGCCAATATGGGGAAGCCACCTGGAGGAGGTGGGACACTGAGGAGGAGCAGCTGACTCCTGCCATCCACAGCACTCACTTCTAGAAGATAGCCTGTGGCATACTTGGTGGCATGCAGAGGCTGTGAAGCTAGATTTCCTGGGTTCACATTTGAATTCTTCCCCTTTGCCCAGTGACCTTGGCTAAGCAGCTTGATGTCTCAGGGGCTCGGTTTGCTCACATGTATAAAAAGGTCATGAAATGTGTCTCACATGTATCTACTTATGAAATTAAATAAAATGTCCAATGCACAGTGTCTGGCACCCAGTACTTGGTAAATGAATAGTAGCTTGGTTGTTTGGTTTTGTTTTATTTTTTATAATTATTGGTAGGTTTTATGTGTACCTGCTGGATTGGGGACAAAAGCAGGGGTACAGTGAGGATTTAAGGCATCTGCCTAGCCAAATGCTTTGCTGGTTTTGTCACTGGGAACCAGTGACAAATAATAATCATGGTGAGGGTAAAAAAGATAGTCCCATATCCAGGCCAGTGACCAGTAAGCAGTGCAAGGCTGTCCTGGGAAATTTTAAAGAATTTTGGGCTAGGACCCTAGGAAACTGGGTCCTGATCTTCACCTTCTTTTACCACTGTATTCATAACCTTGGTTTAATGGCTATTGGGTAAACATTTCATCATATGAAAAATAATTCAGTGAAGACCAACAAACATCCTGTGCTGCTTAACAAAGAGTTACTTCCCTGAGAATGGCATCCACAGTCCTTGTGCAGGGACCGTAGTGTGAACTCACGCAAGCTGAGATGGTCTAGCACACCCCACACTCAGGCTGTGCGGTGTAGCCCCTCTCTTCTGGCCTATAAATCTGTACTGCAAGTTACCATGAGACCTTAGACATGTGCACTTAGGCTGTGCTGAAGCCATTGAAAGTGCTTTCTTCCACAATCAGTTAACCTTAGCCTAATGTAATTTCTTAACTTTCTAAACATCTTTACATTTGTGAGTTTTTTGTAAAAATAGTTTAAAATACAAACCCATTGTACAATTACTCAAAGAAATTTTTTCTATGTTTGAACAGCTTTGGTTTTATGTTTGAAATACTTTTGCTAAAAATCAAGACACAAATGCACACACTAGTTAAGGAACACACAGTGTCAGGAGCCTCCAAGTCACTTCCTCTGCCTCCTCCACATCTGCACCCCCAGAAGGGTCTCGGGGCAGTGACACCCTGGAGCCCTCACCTACTGTGACAGCAACACCCACTCTGGAATCCTCCTGAGTACAGCTCCAGGCTGACTTATAGCTAGCTTATTTGTATAAGTGGAAAGAACATATTCTAAAATAGCGAGTAAACGTTTAGAAGAATAAATACACAAACCAGCAATATAGCCATTTATTATCATTACCAAGAATCATGTCCTGTACATAATTACATGTGCTTCACTTGCACACCACTGTCAGTGTGGTGGGTTTGCTTCCAGTAGCATCACCAAAAACACAAGTTATGTGTTCTACTATCACAGCATGACTGCTACAGTGTCACTAGGATAATAGGAATTCCCCACTTTCACCCTAACTCTGTGGGACTGCCCATTGTATATATGTTCTGCCAGTGCTGAAATGTTGTTATATGATACATGACTATAATTTCTAAGGGCCCCCCTAGCCTAGCCTGTTTTTTATTTTTTTAAAAATCTGTAATTAAAAGGAACAATAGCAGCCCACAAGCTGGGTAAGTTTGGGAGACTAAATCAGGGAAGGTCAAAGCTAACATCAGTGAGTCCTATGTCTTCAGAGCGAACTTGTGTAGTCTGATCCTTGATATGGAGTAGACGCACTGGAAGAAGCTGTATGGGCAAAAGCAGGACCCAGTGTCCCTACCTTACCCAGAATTCCCCCATTTACAGGAGGTAAATCCTCAAATCCAGGGTGTGGAGCCATCAGCATGTACCATTTTTCTTCCAATGCTGGTTTTTATCAGGAAGATTAAGAAAGAGAGACCTGCATCCCAAAAGGCAAGGAGGATGCCCAGAGGTGACTACAGGCAGCCATATAATGCGGTGTGTTCTTCCCTGACTTACTCCTAACCTGCCATCCCAGAAGCTCCAGAGAAAGAAGCCACATTTCCAAGTCCCACCTTCCCCAAGCTCCATCTAGGAACCGAATTAGACTTTTCCCCCTTGAATTTGAATTTCTCTCTTCTGTATCTTCAGGTGCTTATCTGCCCCTTCCCTTAATCTGATTGCTATGCTCTAGTCTTATAATGAAACAAACACAAAAATATTCTAAATTGAGCAAAGAAACCTAAACATTTTCCTCTCTGTACTATTTTAACTGCTTTCTACAAAGTTCAGTTATTTCATGTGCCCCCCCCCATGGATTCAAAATATTTTCTGATTTCCCTTCTGGATTCTTCTTTGATTCAACATATTATTTGGAAGTTTTTCTATTTGATATCAAAATATTTACTGTTGTATCACATTTCTTTTAGTCAGTGATTTTTAATTTAATTCTGTTCTGGACAAAAAACATACTTAGAATCACTTCAGTATTTATTAATTTATTGAAATTTATTTTAAAGCCAAGCATATGTTCTTTCTTAGAAAATATTCCAAGAGTTCTTAAAACGAATGTATACTTTTCTCTTTTGGGTTGGCATTTTCTGTAAATATCAGGTAAGTCACACTGGTCAAGAGGTTTGTTCAAATCTGTACGCTGAATGACATTCCATCCTAGTTTATTTGCTGTTGTTGTAAGAAAGTATCTGAGTTTTGGTATTCTATAAAGAAAGAGGTTTATTTAGCTTGCAGTTCCAGGGCTGACAGCATGGTGCTGCCATCTGTTTGGCCCTTGTGAGGGCCTGGTGATTATGTCACACCCAGAAAATGGCATCCCGGTGACAGGGAGCACACTAACCTGGCAAGTGGAATGTGAAGAAGGGAGATCAAGAGAGGTTCAGGGCTCCCTCCTCACAACCCATTCTAGCCATAACTCATTCACCCTAGATCCCGCAGGGATCCCCTCTGAGGGTGGAGCCCCATGACCTAATCACCCTTCACAGGATCCCACCTCTTAAAGATTCCACATCTCAACACTGCTGCCCTGGGAACCAGTCCTCCTTCCAGTACAGGGACCTTTGGGGGACACATCCTAACCCTATCTAAACCACAGTACTGTCCATCCTGCTGATTCTCCAAATACCAGAAGTATGGCGTTCAAGCCTCCATCTCTCATTATTGTTTCTCCTCCAGTTCTGTCAGTTTTAGATGAATACAGTTAGGGATGTATTCTGTTGTGTGCATATACATTTTAACTGCTATATCTTCCTAATGCACTGTTCTTTCCTTATGAAAGGTCCTTCCTTTTCTCTAATAATATTAAAGTCTATTTTGCCTGTTGATAACAAGCACTCCAGCTATCACACAGTTACTATTTGCTTGCTGTATCTTTTTCCATTCTGTTACTTTCAAACTAGCTTTGTTTTTAAATATAAACTACATACCTCATGGATACCCTTTTTTTAAAAAAAAAAATCTTGCTCTTTTAGAAAACCCAATCCAGCAATCTTTACCTTTTTATTAGTATGAATAGTTCTTCAAATTTAATATAATTATGATGTTTTGATTCACAGCTATCATGTTGCTTTTTATTTTCTATATAGTGCATGTCTTTATTTCTTCTGTAGTTCTCTTTTATATCTTTATTTTGTCTCAAGTAGTTTTCCTTAATTCTCCTTTGACTTTTAATTCATTTGTTTTAATTCATCTTTTGAATTTTTAAACAACACGTTCTTCCATTATTTTCTTGCTCTATGGATTGCAAAATGGATTGTAGCTCATCGTAACATACCTCTGGTTAATACTGACTTAATTATGGTAAAGTAGTGCAATTTTTCTCCAATATAATTCCATTTCCCCCTGCTTTATTGTGTTATTATTTTCATATATATGTTATAAACCCAAAATACACTTTTATAATCATAGCTTTATAAAATCTCTCTTAAGGAAATTAACAAAATAGTAAAGGAAATATATTTACATATGTTTATATTTGTCCATGTATTTATCTTCTCTGATGCTTTCATTTCTTCCTGTGGATACAGCTATCATCAGTATCATTTGCCTAGAGTGGGAAAGACTTCTTTGAGTATTTATTATTAAGTAGCTCTGTATCTCTCGGTCTTTGTTTTCTGGGATATTTTTACTTCACATTCAGTTTTGAAGTACATTTCTACTGGAAATAGAACTCATCACTAACAATATTTTTCCCAGCACTTATAATGCGTCATCCACTACCTCCTGGCCTCTCTTGTTTCTGTTGAGAAGTCAGCAGTTAATTATAATGTTATTTCCCTGTATGTAATGAGTCATTTCTCTCCTGTGACTTTCAACAACTGTTTGACTATATTAAATATTACAATGGTTAACTTTTTGAGTTATTCTGCTTGTAGTTCATTGGATTTCTTGGATAAAAATATCTATTTTTTTCCAAATTTGAAGGTTTGGAAGTCTTTGTTCCTCAAAAAACTTTGTCCTTTAATCTCCCTCTCCTCTCCTTCTAAAACTCTCATTGTCTATATCTTGGTATGGTTGATGAACTCTTAAAGGTCTCTGAAGTTCTTACTTTTTTTCTATTTTGTCTAATCTTTAGATGATTTCTACTGACCCATCTTCAAGCCCACTGAAATTTTCTTCTGCCAACTCAAATGTGCTATTGAGCCCAGGCAGTAAGACTTTTTTTTTTTTTTTTAAGAAAAATGTAAAACAAAATTTCATAATGAAATAATTGAAGAATAACAATAGTTAATACATTGAGTATTGTTATCTTTAAAGTAGTTATTCAGAGTACAAGACATAGGCACAAAATATTCTCCAAATTACATTAGCACAAACCTTTCTTTTCAATGAATTAAGAGAAACTAGTAGTATATCTATTGCAGAAAGATTCTTATTACAAGTATTATAGGTTTCAACTGTCTAATTTCCATTTGTTCTTTTAAACATGCTTTTGTTCTCTGTTGAAATTCCTTATTTTTTGAATCATTGTCATCATTTTTCCCTTTAATCTGTAACACATTCATAAAAGGTACCTTGAATTCTTTTTAGTTAAGAGACTTCTCTGTGCCCACTTAGATTTGGTTTCTATTGACTTCTTTTTTGTTTCTGAAGATAAATTGTACTTTCTGATGAATATCGGGTATACAAAGGATAATGGAAAAGCATGATGAATACTTAAATTTTAAAATCTATTGCAAGAAAAGACACATGGCCCTTATATTTTCTCTCAAGATACTCCCACTCCAGCACCCATTTCCAACATTCCCATAATCCTTGCCACATCCTGAAGCTGTTCTTTAAGCCCTCTTTTGTGAGTGTCTTTATGAGATGCGATTTTGAAAACATAGTGAATATTGTTGCCAACTGCCACCCCAACAGAATGGAAGGCTCCAAAAAGCATTACCTTGTGCCCTTATATGCCTTATTTGCTGAATTTCACACCATGTGGATTCTGGCTCTCCCCCAACTCAAAGTCAAAATGACCAAGAGAAGTAAACATTCTGAACCAGTTCAGAACATCGAGGCAGCCACGACAATGCAACTAAAGGCACACCCAGGAGTATCATGAGGGGAACAAATGACAATGTGTCTTTTATTATAATAAGTTTATTTGTTAATTTAGAGATTCATAATTGTTTTCTATATCAAATTTTATACGCATTCAACACATCAGAGCAAATCTCCTTAAACTCTGACATCCCACTCTAGGCTACGGTCCTCCCGCCCCCCAGCACATACCTTACCTGCTCAGTCCTACCTATGCATTTAAGACTGAGTTGTTTAAGAGAGGCAGGAGCTTGAAGGGATAAGGAAGAAGATGAAGAAGAGGAAAAGGAGAACAACAAGAAGAAAAGGAATAGGAAAAGGAGGAGAAAGAAGAAGAGTCCTTTTACTTCTTGAGCCTCAGATTTCCACTTGTAAAACAGGAAGTAATAGCAGTGTCACAGATTGTTGTGAAGATCTAATAAGATTATATTTATTGTCAGATTTTATAAATTTAAAAAGTATCTAAATATGAGCTGATACTGGTAAAAAATATTTTTTTTACTGTTTTCTTTAGCTGTCAGATAATTATCCAACTCAAATGTGATGGTGGAGAAGAGTCACAAGAAAAAGGAATGAAGATCATGCAGCTAGAAATCCATGTGACAAAGGAAAACTCACAGGAAAGGAGAGCAAGAGAGAAAAGACAACAACAGTGGGAGAAAAAGGAAATCAAAAGAAAAAGAGCAGGAGGAAAGAAAAAGAGAAAAGAGGAACCCCCAAGCTTCTTCCCTGTATCCCCGAAGTCATCATTAGCAATGTTAACCTTGTAGTAAAAATTGTTAAGCTCCCCATGAAGCTCTGTAGTAGTCAAGTTCTGCAAATGAGTTCCCTTTGGGGTGTAGAGCCAAGAGTGGGCTAAAAGAGGAAGAACCTAGGCCCTGCCTGGTATGGAATGGAAAAGGTGATGTCCTTTACGCCATGCTTTTCTGTCCCTTTCCACGATACCCTTGATTCCCTACATGTTACTGCCTCACTGTGTCTCATCCTTGCTGGACTCTGGCAGCCTCCTTTGAGACAGTGGGTAGCTGCAGTCTGATGAGGGATCCAAAAGGATCTGAGATAAAACAGAAACGCCGGCCTTCCAACCTGCGAGGACGCTGTCAGAAAATAGGGCAGTGAGGAAGGGTACTTGGTATGATTGGAGCTTTTAGCTTGCGGCTTGTCTCAGTAATGGCTCCTGGCAACTATTAACTCCTTTTAACTTCTGAAGAGCACATTCACACTCATTATCTCAGCGTTTGATCATGGCTAACATTCCCAGAGATGCCCAGGTTTTCTCCAATTATCTCAATTTGCATATCTGAGTTTTTACCTTTATAATCTAAAATGAGTAATAAAAGTATATTTCACATAACAATATGACCATGTATCATGGAGACAGGCACATCATTTCAATGCTCAAGTTTAAATTTATGTTAATAATCACAAATAAGAAATATTGTGCTGGTTGTTTGAACTAGTGAGAAAATAGTAGATTAACCTCAGTTACCAGAGGCCAGAAACTGTCACTTAAAACAACTGGAACCAAGGCAGTCAGTTCCATTAGAAAAAGTAATTCATTTTCGCTTTTTAAAAAGAAAATTCTGACCCATTCAATTACTTTGCTTATGTAAGTTTCATTGGTCTTATGGTTTTATTTGCTTTTAATTTGTGAATTTGATTATCTTTCATATAATGAAACAGTAAGTAAAAGCAAAAGGAGTTTATGTCTAGTTTTATGTTTTTAATATATAAGTAATGATATAATAATGATAATGTCAACAATGTGGGGATTAGAGTACAAAAGTAGTATTTTTTTCTCTAGAAGAGATCTAGTATGTATTATTAATATGGTGGGTGGGCATTACCTCCTAGATCATCACCACAGCTCAACAAAGTGGGAAAATATATATGATTATTTCACTTGTCTCAGACCGATGTTCAGACACACCAAATGATAAATCCAAGATAGTATGACATGAACAGAATCAATAATCACAAATTGGATCCACAGACTATCCTATCCCTTCTATCACGTAAGCTCCCCTCTGGGCAGGGATCAAAGTATAACACAATCTGAGCCTAAAAGACAATCTAGGGTCTTCTCAGCCCATACCTGCCCAATGTAATACTCTCCCCATTATAAAAAGCAGGAGATTCACCTTCCTTACCACTCACTGTGAAGTATTTTCCAGAAAGCAAAGGTAAATACCAAATTAGGCAATCCCAATTTTGATCACATGAATGACATTTGAGTAACAATTCTGCCATCAGCACAGATAGGCATAGATAACATTCATTAAGAACACTGATTTAATTAATTCCTCACAATTGCCGTCTATAGGGCTCATTAACTCTTACCATTGAGTTCTTCTGTCTTTCTTCCATCATTTATAAAGTAAAGACCTTGTTATGGGCTAAATAATGTCCCATCCCCCACAAAATATCCACATCCTAATCCCTAGAATTTGTGAACATGTTACTTTATATGGTAAAAAGAATGGCACAGACCTGATTAAATTAGGATCATGTGAAAGGAAGATCATCTTGGTGGACTCCAGGTCTTAATACCCTGGGAAGACACAGCAGGAGGGCCCAAGCAAGACATGTGACAATGGAAGCGAGGCCACAAGGATGTAACTTCTGGCTTTGAAGATGAAAGAACATATTAACGGAGGTTCCAAAGATGGCGGATAGATAAGAGCAGGCTACAGAGACTCTCGGAGATAGTCAACCTAGATTCCAAAAATAATACAGCATGAAGAGTCCCAAACACTGGGATACACCCTCCCGACCCAGGAACAAACTAAGCTGAGAGAAACCAATTAAAAATACAGTCCTGGTGCTACGATTGAAACAGCTACAGTCTCAATGCTGCCACTTGAACTCACTGCCACTGCTGCACTTGAATTGGCAAAGCTGGGATAGCCCACCAGTTTCAACTCACTGGAGACCTGAACGTACTGAGTCAGCGAACCGAATTGAGAGCAGAGCTGGCGGGGAACCCTGCATCCACCTGTGGTGAGTGATGGGAATAAAGACCCTTCCAAGAACAGAGAGACTCCAACAGAGGACATTCTGGGACCAGGCAGATAGCCAGGACAAGGGGCTGCAGTGACTTCAGTCAGCTATTCACTTCTCAAGAGGAATTGGTGGGGAGCACTTGACCTGGGTCACACCACAGACCCAATAGGCTAGCCCAAACAAGTCCCTACCTGGCAGTGCACCCTAACGCAGTGAAGCCTTCTACAGGTTGGTTGTCCCAGAGGGGTGGACCCAACATAGGCTTCCCGGGTCTGTATCTCAGTAGTACACTGCAGTGGGCAGGAGCACCTAGTCAGCACTTCAGACAAACTGAACAAACAAAGAGAGAAACTGGGCCTCCTATATATGCCTGCATGGAAGAAAACAAAACTATGAGAAGAGGAGGCAACAAGAAAGGGTCCTCAGCCCCCAATCCTGAGAACATTGATCCAGGAAAAGTAAATGCAAAGGAGAATGAGGACAGCAAACAAGCAATATCAGACATGGCACCAATAGACATAAAGCAAAATCTTCAGGACCTCATAGACGAGTTCAAAAGTGCAGTATTTAACCAAGTAAAGCAAGATATAAATAGAATAATTAAAGAAATGCTAAGCACCTCCCAAGAAAAAATAGATGGAAGAGTGGAAGAACAAAAAAAAGGGGGGGAGAATTGTTTGATGGAGAAAATAGAGAAAACATAGAATACATGAGGCAGGTTCGAAGAGATTACCAGGAAACTTAAAACTCCATTGAAAGCTGGCAAAACTGCTTGAAATAAACTAAGGATAGATTATCTGACCTGGAGTACAGGTTTGTAATGTGGGAACATGAAAGGAAAAATTTCTTAAAAATAACAAGGAAACAAGCAATAACAATACAAAGGCTAGAAGATGACAAGAGGATCTATAACTTAAAAATAAAGAATGTGAATGAAGAAGCAGGAGTACAAACAAAGGAACTGCAAAGACTATTCACAAAATAATTTCCTTTTCCCAAGCATAGGAAGAGGAAAAGATACTCAGATGTATGAGGTCACCCAGGCATATAATAATCAAGATCCCAGAAATCCAATATAAGAACAGAATATTAAAAGCTGTCAGAGACAAGAAACAGATCACTTACAAGGGAAAACCCATCAGAATTACAGCAGACTTCTCGGCACAAACCATCAAATCAAGAAAAGTGTGGGGCAAAATAATCCAAGCCTTGAAATAAAATAACCTCCAGCCCAGATTGATGTATCCTGCACAATTGTCCCTAGAAATTAATGGAGAAACAAGATGCTGTCAAGATAAAGAGGAACTGGGGGAATTCACAACCACCAATCCAGCTCTACAGAGAATACTCCAGGACATTCTAAAGAGAAAGAAAAGCACCAGGATTTCTGGAACAGCGGTAGAGAGGCCCCAACAAACGGAGCAAAAAGTGAAGTGAAGAAGACAAACAGACAACTAATGATGGAAAAAGAGCACAACAGAAATGAGGCAGAGAAGGTTGGATATAATTTCTAATATAGATGGCCTAGATACAATAACTTAAAGGAAAAAAGAAGAATTGCAGGCAAAGTAGATCAAGAGGGTCCACAGAGATGCTCTATATAGGAAATATAATTAACCTGAAGAAGGGTATATGGACCAAAATCAAATATCAGAAAAGAGAACTCGATGTGATAGGGAACCAGAGGGTGACTGTGATAAGGGTAACTGGACCAGTATTTATGGATAGGTTGAAAAGACAGGCTTCAAAAAGCTAGAAAAGAACAAAAGTAGATGCTACTCTGAAGCCTGAAGAAATACAACTAGAGATCAAGTCCAGGAGGGAGAAAGTTTGGAAACACTTAGGTAAATAGCAGGTAGCCCTCCCCCCCAATATAAAACCGAGAGTGTTGGGGAGACCCAAAAATACACAGTACATCCTGGGGGAGTGAAAGGGGAGGAATAGTCTTAAAAAGAAGACAGCAGAAGATATTGCTAATAGTGTATCAAGAAATAAAACCCTTATTACTCTATCACTCTGCTTGGATGGAACTTGTTATGTCCCAGTTTGTATACAAAAACTGGATCTAAGGACACAGACAGCTGTCCCAAAGATATCAGGATATAGCACAGTGGTCATCTTTAATTCCCTATTAACTTAATCCAGATCCCTGTATGAATTATACTGTTGTATCATGACTGATCCTAGATTTAAATCTGATTTGTTTGATTGCTGCTTATTATTGACAGATTTTATTCAAAACTGTTAGGTTGATGGTATCAAGTTGGAGAGTATAGACAACTATACTGAAAATGACAATGATTCACCACGATATACATTCTGATTTGATTACTACATGTTTTTGTAGCTCTACACTATCTACAAAGTTGCATTTCTATTAATTCTGTTATGTACTGATATATTCAATTATACTTTATCCGATGATATAGCCAATTCTGTTGATGACAACAAGAGACCCACACAGTGACCATGGTAGAACTCCTTATACAGCAGTTTTATATGTCTTTTTAGTTTTATGTGGCTATTGGAATACATTTTGTTCTGTCCTGCTTTGTTCTGTTTCTCCTTCTAATATAGAAAGGATAGAAATTCATGTTAAGACTCATGCTTGTGTAAAACTTATAAACAGTTTATGAGAACTGATCTTATGACACATGATGAAATGAACAAATATTTGAAGGGGAAAAAAGGTCACTGAAGTACCCAGTGCTGATTCTGGAGTGTCATGATGTGAAATCCAGCAATACTATTAATCTTTGTTCAGAATGATTTTAATCTGCTATGTTTTGTTTGGTCTCAACATAAATAAAGATATGGATAAATGTGTACATGTCTAAGTGTATAGGATTGATAGCCATATTACTTAGTTTTTGTTGGATAGTTGAACAGAACTATTTGCAGTCTCCCTGGTTGTATTCCCATTTATATGTTCCACTTGTGTATCTTGAACAATTATTTGTGGGGGGACAATATGTATACATCAACTAGTGATTTATTACTGTTTATTTCTTTTCATTGAAGTTATGTTTTCTGCCCATTTTCTGTTTTGTTTTCTCTTTCTTTAAATAAAATTTAAAAAATAAGAACATGTTAAGGAACACGGACAGCTTCAAAAAGCTAGAAAAGAACAAAGGCAGATGCTACTCTGAAGCCTGCAGAAGGATCACAGCCTTGTGAACACTGTGATTTTAGCAAGGGTGACTGCTGACCACCAGAACTATAGCATCACCAGTGTGTGTCATTATAAACCACTACGTGTTGCAATTCACTGCAGCAGCAACAGACCTGCAGTGTGTGTCTGGTGGGTTCTCCTGCTTTACCCAATTTCCTCCTCTTTTCTTCTCTTCATACATATTTCTTCTCAATGCTCTCTTATATATGTGATCTTCTCATCAGCTTTTAGGAGGACACAAACTAGTGCCAGTGGCATCAGGAATGGTCTTTGAGACAACAGGCAGTAAATGGGCTCTTGGACTGGCCCATTCATTGTTTCCCAGATCCTCAGTGGTAAGTGGCACAAAGACAGGCAAGAGCAGAAGTGGAATGGCCCATTAAAAGAGATCTTCATTGTGTTGAGCAAGAAAAGCATCTGGGTGGAGAGAACACTGTTGCAGGGGGGAAATGTTCCAGCGGAGGGGAGCATCATTGCACTAACGATTCAGACATTGGAAAATACAGGAATACAGTATCTACAAAGAAAGTGGAATTGGCTAGTTTCTACCAAGTTATATCAACGTTCTGCAAAGGGATAATGAGAAGCAAGCAATTACTGGCTAAATGTGCAGGCTTACTGCAAGTTGCCCTTTTACTGGATAGCAAGAGTTTCCAGCAACAATTGAATGCTCAGGGGGGAAAAATCTATTGTGTTAAGATCAAGAAACTGGTGAGGAAAATCTGAGTCCCAAAAAATATGGCTGGAAACATCTGGATAAACTCTCCTGAACATGTTAGCTCTGTAGACAACCCTGAACCCAAGGTAGCACTCATTCTGTGATGGAAGATGCTGTGGGAGACTCTCTCCTATGCCATAGAAGGTGCGTTCTCTGAAAGATACAAGTGCATCTGATCCCAGGCTGATAACTAGGGTTAATCTGGTTATAGCTATGCTGAGCCTAATAAGCAGAGGAAGAGGAAGACTCTATACCAAAGATGTTCAAGAATTAGCTAGCAGGTACCAGTAGGAGCCAAGGAAGTACAACTAGGATTGGAATTTAAAATCAGAATTTAAGACTACATAAAGAAGGATTGGTTGACTTGGAGATCTCAAGGGATAGAGTCACACTTGCTGCTGGGCTGTCAGGAGAAGGAAGCTCTTAAAAACATAGAGAGAATAAGCCAATACTGGTAACATGGAAATGCTTGAGTTGTCCTGGAAGATGATAGAGGAAGTCATAAAGAGAATGTGGAAAGTGGACTCCCTGGAATGGGCATGCTAGGGTCCAGAAAACTCACTAGAGATCTGTAGATTATAGTAGGACCTAGACAATGACTTGACCCATGGCAAATTTTGGAGATGGTTTATAGAGCATTATTTCCACAGGAAAAAAAAGACACATAGCCAACAAGATGATGTGTGTTATAAATAAGACAAATAGACAACAAAGCAGGAGGAAGAGGAGTTTGAGGATGGTCATTTTAAGCAGTTACAATCCCTTGTTCAGTTCCCAAAGCTAAGCCCATAAAGGTCTGAAGGTTCAACATTCATTGAGGGAGGAACAGACACTGCAATACTGTGACAAGTTTATGTGGTGATAAATCCTTCAGTCCTTCCCCCAAAGAGGTATATGTGATCATTTATCTAGGTCATTTATATACTGGGGAAGGTTAACTGAAATATTTTAAAGATTTTAGACACAGGCTCTGTGTTCACTGTTGAAACACAAAGATGCAGAATATTAACCTGATCTCCCAGTTAGGGTGAAATTTGAAGAAGGCAGATAATAAATAAAATTTTAGCTGAAGTCTGACCCAAGAGAGTTCTCTATGTCCATAGACCCACCCTGTAATCATTTCCCTTACGCAATTACAATCAATGTACTTGCGATTTTTAGTAACATCCCTACTGGGTCATTGTGAAGAAAATGTTCTCGTAACAAGGGGATTCACACAGAGACTTCTGAAACTGCCCAAAATTATTGCATCTTGGAGCCGATAACAGAGATCAGTGCATCTTTAAGATGCAAAGAACACAAGGATAGTGGTTTTTATGTGATCTCTTTTGAATGGGCAAATGCATGCCCTCTGCAGACACTCAATGGGAGAATGGTTCAAACTAATATAGGCTCAACCCCTCTATAGCTTCAAGCATAGCTTCTGTGCCAGACATGGCATTTTTGTTATGACAGATTAATACGGCTTCAAGTGCATGACATGTGGTCATTGACGTCACAGATGTATTCTTTCCTGCTCTCACAAGAAGAGAGAATCAGAAAGTTTACATTCACATGGGTTGAGAAACAATAGTATTTTATGACTTTGCCTCAGGGTTATGTCAGCTCCCCCATTCTCTTCAGTGCTATCATTCGTGAAGACATGGTCCACTGAGAATTCCACAGAGGATCACACCTGCCTCTGATGCCATGCTACTGATTGGAAAAGATGAGCAAAGGCTCCTGTGCTGTAGGCCATGGTAAGGCACAAGCATTGCAGAGTGGAGGTGGGTTAGCCTGGCACAGAGTCAGGGATCTACCATCTCAGTGCATCCGATAACCAGGGCTATGCCAGGATACCTTCGAAGTAAAAGGCAAATTACTGAAATTTGAATCTCAATTACAAGAAAGCATGGTTCCTAGGGGCTTTGGGGTTTCAGAGGAATCACATTCCACACTAGGGATATTTCTTGGGTTAGTATACTGTGCATGGCTGGGGAGTGGAAAAGAGCTCTGTGGCAGATACAGTCTTTGACACAAGCAGCATTGCCATCTGGGCCCTAAAGTCTGGCAGATTCTATGGTGTTAGTGATGTCAGTGATGAGGAGACACAGGAGGAGGCTCTTTAAAGGCCAGATGGAGAACCAAATCATGGGCTCCTGAGGTTCTGGACCGGGGCCGTTATATCCACAACCAAGAATTATATACACTGCCAAACAGCTCATGGCATAATGTCAGGCCTTAGCCATGGGACATAAAGTGACAATGTGCCCTCCAGCAGTGCCGGTTGTGAGCCAGGTTCAGCTGAACCTGCCCAGTCATAGTCACACATTCTCAGCTTTGGTTACCGTATATGGTAAACATACATCCAGATCAAGCCTGAGCAGGATCTGAAGGCACAAACAAGCTGAGTAAATAGGTAGTCCGAGCTCCATGTCAACAGCCACAGTCATGCCAGCCTCCTCCTACCCTGGCTCCTATCTGTAGCCACATGGGGAGCCAAAAGCAAAGGGAAAAGCTTGAGCTTGGTTCCTGGAGAGATTGGTTTGGCACATGTTTGCAGGCCGAGATTGGACGATGGCTGCACTAGAGTTTTATTCTTGGCTGCCTGAAAGACAGCGCAGAACAAATACTCCCAGCATGCAGATACATGAGCACTTCTCCAGCTCATCTCCTGCAAGTGGAAGGAGAGGCAGCCCAAGGTGAGGAAAAACACAGATTACCAGACAGTGGCAGCCAAGCTTTTAGTTTGCCCTAAGGCTATGTTCCCTACACCTTCACAGGATTTTAGTCAAATGTCATATTGCACGATACAAGGGAAGTCCTTTTCAAAGGACTTTTGTTTCCTTCTCTGAGATGGGCAAGGTAATGTCTGCCTTAGGTTCTCATGGTGAGAGGTAAAAGAGAAGCTTTCTGAGTTTTGAATGGCTATGTAAATTTGATGACCATTCAGGGGCTGAATTTTTTTTTTTTTTTATCAAGTACCAGGGATCAAACTCACAGCCATGCACTTGCAAGACAGGTGCTTATGCCTGCTGAGCTAAATCCCCAGCCCCACCTTCACCTACTACGCTCGACCCATTGGTCTTTGTTCAACTTTCCAGCTCTGAATGGACCAAATCCAACTTTCTCCTGTGGTCAGCCTTTCAGATACCTCAAGACAGCACAGTTCCTCAGTCGCCAGCCCCCATCTTCAAATTACTTTCTGTTTCTTTAAGTTCTTCCTCCCACTGCCAAGTTGCTCAGCTTTCTACTTTCTCCAGCTGCTGCCATCCTCTTACAGCGTGACATTCATAGGGCGCCTTGCACACCTGGAATGAACTAACATGAGTAGGAAGCAGAGGGCCTGGCCTGTTCAGGTAGCTAATGGATCTTTGCCAAGGTCTGCCTTGTACTTTCTTAGCAGCATTACACTCTTGGTCTCTTATGATTGTATAATTAATCTAAAAACCTTGGTCTTTTTCTGAAAACTTCAGTTCTTGCAGGTTATCCCTCCCTAAATGCACAGTTTGGGATCGGTGTTCTTGGGGGGGAAGGGTCTTTTGGCACAAATGTTAGCAGCACTTTAAAATTTGAGGTTTCAGTAGCTAAAGATGAATGTCTGATGTTGATGTCCCCCCAGTGTCCTTCCCACTTTGGGAAAGTCCTTCCTTCCATCTGTGTCACTCTGAAGAGATGGCTGTGGTAAACACAAGGTGCTTCCCAGCAGCCACTGCCACTTTTAGTCTCTCCAAAGACCTGAAGCTCACTCACATATCAGGTAGCTCTGTGCTTGAGAAGGCCCTGCAGCCACTAGAGGTGAGACAGCATGCCCCTGAGACTATCATGGTAGTGCCCAAAGATCGAGCAACAATGGGCATACAGAATAGGGGTACCAGAGGAGTGAAACTCTGTATATTACCTAGGGGCTGCCTTAGCTATCTTAGAACCACGGGGGTAGGGTGTGAGGCTCAGGTAAGAGGATGAGGAAAAACATTAACCTGAGTCCCTGCTGCTGTCATTGAGCCACTCTTACTGTTGACATTTTAACATAAGGTTCAAATGCCCTTGTTGTTTAAGAGGACTTAAGGTACCCAGAACTTTCTCTGGTTTCTGAGAACCAAATACCTGGTGCTTTCTTTGCTTCCATGAGCTGCCCAATATCTCTCTTTTACCTATTAAACTTGCCATGTTGATTTCCATCCCTTAAAACTGGAAACTTAATGGAAGCTCTGTTTGCAAGATAAAAGAGGCAAGTGTGTGGAAGAGGAAAGGACAGCTGCACACATGTCACTTAGACAAAAACAAACGGCCATTTGTGTATACGGAAGTGCATTAATTGCGAAAATTGAACTAATGAAAGAGACATAATTAGCTTCTGAGAGCTGAAGAAACCAAGTTGATCTCCTAATGAGGTCTGAATAGGGCTCTCATTAGCCACACGGCTGAGGACTGACAGGAGGTGGCAGTGCTCAGACAAAACAAGGACAAAGTGAACAGACTCGAAAGCAGATGGAGACCTGCATGACCCAAGTCTTGGAGCCTCCAAGACACTTCCTACCAATGGGAACTGAGGCGAGAAACAGCCCAAAGATAGCCAGTAGATAGATATTTTCCCCATTGTCCACCTCTTGCTAAGAAACTTTCCTTGCTTTGTTCTCTATGTGAAAAAGACCACTATACCTCTTGGGGTAAAGGTATGGGGTCTCCACCCTCAGAACTAGCTGAGTCATTTCTAGCTTATTCCAGACCCATTGAATTAGATCTCTGGGGATGAGTTCTCTGCAAGATGCTGCCATAATGTCATAAAGAAATTGTAAACTCCAAGTTAATTTACACATTCATAGGAAAAGAAGGATGCTTGATACAAATTATTAAACTTTAATTTTGAAATCTCAGGCACTGTAGTTTGGGAATGAGAAAGACCCTAAATGAAGCATACCGTTGTTGCACCTGGATGAAAACTGCTCCATCTGAAAATGGCCAAAGTACCTTTACACTTGAACCCAGTGAGGCACACTCCTCCCATTCTTTCCAGTTTCCTTCCTTAGGATGAGCACATCCCCTGTGCTAGGTCAGGTGCTCCTTCACTGTGGTCTGCTCATGTCTCCAGCTCCAGAGCCCAGCACAGTCCCTGGGGTACAGTGAAGCCCAATGAGCTCACTGAATAAGAAGCATCCTCATGGGGTTTGAGCTGCATGCATTCTACATGTTAACTCACAACATGTGCTATACAGGTAGAGAAAATGAAATTTAGAGAGGGTGAGTGACTTGCTCAGGGTCACACGGATGGTAAAGGTGGGGCTGGTTAGAGTCTACTATCTGCACACTATTCACCACTGTGTTCTCTTCATGCCTGCTCGGCCATACCACCTTCACGCCACATGTTATCTTTATACTTGCTAAACTGTACTTCCTTCTCAGAAAGGAAGACCTTGGAAGAAAAAAGCCAGTTTCCCAGTTTTAACATAGTCACTGCTTTCATATTTTCTTCACTTTTCATAATTAAAAGCCTTGTAACTCTGAGGTTCTTTGGAAGTAGGCTGCGGCGCAAAGATTTAGGAGGGTACCATGTTGAAAAGCGTGAATTCTGGAGGAAAATCTGTGTACTAGGCTCAGGGCTCCCACAGTTCCTGTATTCTCACTTCCTAATGCTTAGAATTCTGCATATGATTGTTAAAATGAAACAATAAACGTTAGTTATTACCATTACCTAAATGAAAATAATCATAGACTCATGCGCCTTTTGAGTTTAAAAAAAAAAAAAAAAAAAAAAACTTCAAGCAACATCTATTTCAACCCAAGATGAGGGTGTTTAAGTGTTCTGTGGTCCTTTAGTGGACTCTCTTGTCACCTCACCTGGTGGTACAGTCCACACCTGCTGGCAACAAGATTATGCCTTCGTGGTCTTAGCAAGATTCTGACAATAGTTGTGCATAACACAGTGTGGTGTCCTTTCAGTCTCCTATTGTCATCGCTGTAGCTGTTGTTTACATAAAATTAACTTTGATCCAAATTGCAACTAATTTTTAAAACATTCACTAAAAGTATTGTTTAAATATGAACAGAGTCATATATTTTAATTACTCTTTTTGCTGATCTCTGTTACCATCACAGCGCAATCTAATTAGCTTTTGTTTTCTCCTGCTCTTCATCATCAGTTTACATAAACATATTTCCTTGGCACTATGGGAGATACGATGTGAACACTAAAAATGATAACCATTTCCTGACCTTAAAAATTTTATGGGACATGTGGAGAACACACAGAGGGTCAGCAGCAGTCCCCCACAGCCTTGGTTTTGCTTTATGAGGTTTCAGTTACTCTCAATCAAGCAAGGACTTAAAAAGGAGTTTCAGAAACAATTTATAAATTTTAATTTGCACAGCATTCTGAGAAGTGTGACAGTCTTATGCTGTCCTACTTTGCTAAGTCTAGGACATGATTCACCCCATTGTCCTGCGTATGCATACTGTGTAGGTGACCTGCTCATTGGTCACTTAGCAGCCATGTCCATTATCAAATCAACCGTCACAGTATCCCAGTCCTTGTGTTCGAGTAGCCCTTATTTTACTTAATAATAGCCTGAAAGCTCGAGTAGGATATTAATCAGCTTTGCACTGAAGGGAGAAAATAGGGCCGATTATTAAAAGAAAAAAGATTTATTCAGGCTCACAGTTTCAGAGGTTTCAGTCCGTGGCTGGTTGACTCTACTGTTTCTGAGCCTGTGGCTGGCAGTGCCTGGCAGATGAGGGATGCTTACCTAATGGGATTTGGGAAGTGAAGAGAGTGACAGGAAGGAGCTAGGGTGCCGATGTCTCCATCAAGGGCACAGTCTCAATGACCTCACTTCCTTCCAGTAGGCTTTACCTCGTAAGGATTCTACTAGCTCTCAATATTACTACAGGTTTTATGCATGGGCCTTTGAAGACACTGCGGGTCCAACCCATAGCAAGCAATGATGCAAAGGAGGCAAGGTGTAAATCATGGAAGGACGGATTGACTCGCATTGTGTGCCAACACTACAGAGCATAAAGGAAAAGCATAGTATCTGTTGAGTTCAGTTTTTCATGGCTTTCAGTATCCACTAGGGTATCTTGGTATATATCCCCCACAGATAAAGGGGGGTGCTACACTAAATGTTTTCTCTTCTTCACTAAGCTTAAATTGTTTATTTAAGCCATCTCCTGCCACCCAAAAAAGGACAGTAGATTAGCATAATGTCTATCATTTGACACAAAGTATAAAAGTGGAATTTGAGATCCAATACACTTTTCTGGTATATGGTCTGAAGTGGTGTGTGTGTGTGTGTGTGTGTGTGTGTTTTGTATTCACATCCAGCCCAAAGTGGACTGGCATAGGGCTGAGGAATAGAGCATGGATTTCTTTAGAGAAATGACTTTCACTAATGCAAAGATGGGGTAGAGCTGAACTCAGGATGCTCATGCACTTTGTGGTGTGGTTTCACAGGCACATGTTCCATTTTCACTGCCACTCAGGGAAGAGGACAAAGTAGGTCACAGCCTTCCGCATATGAGCTGAGCCCTCTTCACTGTGTGCCCCATTTCTCTTAGGCTGCCCTAGCTGTGGTGAGATTGATCTAGCAGCCAAGGAGCCCAGGATCCAGCTGGCTCCATTGGCATTTTTAACCTCTGAAAATATTTTAAGAAATTAGCAGACCAGGCACCTGGTGGGGGTGAAGGATCAAGAAAGATTTTACAGAAAAAAATACCATTTGGGGCGAGTTTTACAAGACCCTTTGGATGACAACAGGTGGAGGTAGAAAGTGCATTCCTGAAGGAGAGAGCAGATGGGCAAAGCATTTCCTACACATCAGAATCTGCTAACTGGTCTTTGCAATTTCTTGCCAGCAGTTTTTCCCTGCCTGGGCCCAGCAGGGGTTGCAGCTAATTAAGGGGACAACCTTGATGTCCCTTCTGGTTCCTCTGCTTGTTTCTTAAGTCTCCCATCCTCCTTTCTGGACCTGGTTTTTTCTTTCTTTCTCTCTCGCTCTTTGCTCTCCTCTCCCATTCCATACTGCTCCTTCTCTTTTCCTCTCTCTCCCTCTTCCTCCTAATTCAGCCTGGATGATGCCTCATGACTGATATTTTTAATAACACAGGAGAAAACGTCTGCTCCCTATGAACAAGAGAAGAAAGCATTTCTCCTCCTAAATAGATCTTCAACTATTTGAAATGTACATAAACCATAAGAGTGTCTCTCTGCAAAAAAAAAATTTGTCTCTAGCAACTGGTTCATTTTTTTCCCTCCAAAGTGATAAAATAGGAAGAGAAATCTATTTCTTTGTGTATAGGATGTAAATTTTATGACTATCCTTATTTGCTATAAAAACAGCACTGTACACTCTGCAAGGAACATTAAAAGCCATTTGATACAGAGTAAAAATCTCTCTCAGACCTCACCTGTGACTCTATCATTCTCTCACCAGTCTCAGAAAACTGTTAGCAATTTTTGGATCCCCTCCCAGTCTCTATCCATATGGCACTGACTTTACACAGTGGCAGTCATTAGTAAAATCTATTTCATGAAAAGCAACTATCCCTTCAAACAAATGAGGCTTCAGATATTTAAAATTAAATTCAGTGTAATAGATCTACACAAGACTGCTTGTGGATCACATGTGTAACCATTTAGGATAGAAAAACTCAGACTTTGGGAAATGTACTTGTATTCATTAGTTTGTTATTGCTATGACAGAATACCTGAAGCTGAGTTACTTACAAAGATAAAAGGTGTCAGCCTCACAAGTTTTGAAGCTGAAAGACCAGTTAGTCCAGACCCTCTGACTGTATCTCAGCATGGTAGATGGGCTTATCATGGCAGGAGCAGATGTGACAGGGACAGATAAAATAGATGACAGGAGCCAGAGACCTGGACGGCCAGGTCCTGTTCTTTATAACAACTCACTCTCTGGAGAACTCCTGCCAAGAGATCAGATTCCAGCCCCAGCCACCTTCACAGGCTCTACCTCCTGAATGTCCTATCAGCACCCAGCACCAGGGGATCCAGTTTCCCTCACAGGAACTCTTAGGGGACAGCCTGCATCCAAGCTACGGTAGTGTCTGGATAATTGGTTACTTGATGGCATCTGAGCTCAGACTCATGGGCAGGAGTGAAGTTCTCGTGAAGAGAGACAAGTCAGTCCTGGGGCTAAGAAGGATTAAACAGCCAGGCTTAGACAGCTATAAGGAGAATAGCTCCCTCCTCTCTCGGGGATGTGAGTGAAACTGAGCCAGTCTCCTCACTGTGACAACTTCAAAATGTTGCTCCTGGCCACAGGCAGGCAGGAGGCATCCCTGGTGGGAAAGCATCAGGGAAGGGCCCAGGCTACCCCTGGGTCTATGCTATAGCTATAAATCATTCACCCTGTTATTCTTCTCTTGTGTTCTCCCCACACGTTTAATAAATACACTTCAAGGTTACAGCCTGGTCCTGGTTATCTGAGTTAGTTTTCTTTGACTCCTGGAACTTAGTTCCACAAACTTGGCTTTAAATACCAGAAATGTTTTCTTTCATAGTCTACAGGCAAGAGACCTAAAATCTAGGAGTTGACAGATCATTGTTGATCAGAGCACAGCTGATCAATGCTGATCAATGACAGAAGTAATGAAGACTCGGGAAGAAGCTGTCCTTACAACTTCCAGTCTCCTTGGACTGTGGCTGCATCTCCCCATGGCCTTCTCCTCTGCTCCTGGGTCCTCTTTCCTCTGTCTCTCACAAGATCACTTGCCAATAAATGCAGGGCTCACCAAAGTCATCTAGGATGATTGATCTCATCACAAGATCCCTAACTTAATCACTCAACAAAGACTTTCTTCAAGTAAGGTCATTGTCATAGACTCCAAACAGACTTTTTTAAAGAGACCATTTGACCTTATACATTTGTAGTGTTGGGAATTAAAGGGAGAAGATCATACCTTTGAGACACTTGGGCACATAAGGAGCAGCATTCCCACCGCAACAGTCAGAGCTATGGGGGCAGTTGTGTACCTGCTTCTCCCACACCATGGCCTTGGGACAAGCAGTGCCATGTCTTATGCCTGGAAGGACCCAAGCTCCAGATCAGGAATGAAGTGAAGGCAGCACAGTAAGAATTGGGTGAAATCAGGAAGCTTCTATCCCAATATTTCCCTTCTTGTTTAAACTCACAGGGCAGGTGAGTTATAAAGTAAAGAATGTTCCCTTTAAATGCTGTTTCTCCACAAAGTGAGGACTGAGGACAGTGACTTCCTGACCAGAGGAGTTTCCTGGGAGGGGAGCAGTATGATCCAGTTTCCTTGGTTCATGGATGCTCCAGCTGAAGGGTTATCATTCTTCTCCATCCTAATCCCCAATGGACTCACTGGTACTGGGTCAAGTCCCTGAACTGCATATCTCATTTCTTGCCAAATATTCTGTTTTTCTAGCATAGAAGACACATCTGCCAAACTACAAAGACATTTGAGGGCCACAACCATTTCAAAGAAAAACAGTATGTTATTGCTGTTAAAACAGTATGTTAAAAATATGAATTATAGGGACTGGGGATTTAGCTCAGCCGCATAAGCACCTGCCTTGCAAGCAGGCAGTCGTGAGTTCAATCCCCGGTACTGATAAAAAGGAAAAAAAGACAAAAAAATATGAATTATAGTGCATATATGTTTAACTCAGATTTATTTGGCTCTGTAAAGTTGGTTGAAATGAGCATTGGGGAGGAAGGACACATACAGTCAATGGAAGAAAATATGATGTGCCTATGATCACTAAATCAGACAAAATAGTTGTTTATGTCATGCAGAGCTAAAAAAAAAACATTATAACTATTCAAGATATCATTTTATTCCAGACTGGAATTAGTTTATATTTATCAGTCATCTGCAAATTAATCTGTAGTTTCACACAGTCCGTGCCTTGGGCACTTATGAATACTAAATAGGAATTTCTCTCTCTTAGAAAGTTAAGTCATCCTTAAATGGAGCTAGACTGTGCCCCAAGATAATATTAAAGGAACTGTAGCCATCCTTTGGCTTCACTTGAAATTTTATATAATTTTTTTAAAAGATAAGGCAAGATTTTAATTACATGAAGCCAAAATAAGAAAACACAAAAACAAAACCAAAATATTTTCCATCAGTAGTTATATGCTGCTAAATAACACAAAAGACTGAATGACAGAAAAAGCCAAGCAAAGAAAGGAATTTGTGATTTGAAAAACAGACAAAGTTTCTCAAAGAGTAAAAAAGGCAAATGAGTAGAAAATAGAAAACTGAAGAGAAATGAAGAATAGACATTAAAGTACCAATACTTAGATTTAAAAGAAGTTTCAGAAAGGACATTGATCATAAATAGGAAAATTTTAGGATATAGAGATATTTTCTGGAATTAAAAAGAATGAGAATTTCACATACAAAACAAGCTATCAAACACCAAAATTAAGAGATAAAGAAAAATCCACCTAGTAAAATATACAGAAATTTAAGAATCACACACACACACACAATAGTGCCCCCTTACCCCAGCTTTGGTTGCCCACAATTAACCATGGTTTGAAAGTATTAAATGGAAAATTTCAGAAATAAATAAATCATAAGTTTGAAATTTTGTGCCATTACGAACAACATGATGAAAACTGACATTGCTTCCCTTCATGTTCTCTGACATATGAATTGCCCTTCCGTCCAGGGGGTCCATTCTGTATGCCCTACCCACTCATCAGTCACTCAGCAACTATCTCAGTAATCACGACTATCACATATCCCAGGGCTCATGGTCAAGTAAGCTTTCTATAGTAGCCACTGTTACCATGCTTCTGCTCCTCATCTCACTTCATCTCATCATATTGATACTGCATTATCTCATATCTTCGTAAGAAGAGGGTGAGGGGCTGAGGAGTTAGCTCAGTGGCTTAAGCACTTGCCTGGTAAGTGCAAGATCATGAGTTTGATCCCTAGTACCAATAAATGAATAAATACATAAATAGGAAGAGGGTGAGTACAGTACAATAAGATATTTTGGATAAGTCCATGTTCTCATAATTTTTGTTACAGTATATTGTTATAATTGTTTTATTTTATGATTACTTTTTATTACTCTCTTACTATCCCTAATTTATAAATCAAATATTATCATAGGTATGTATGTTTAGGGTTTGGCACTTTGTCTTGGAATATATCCCCCATGAATAAGAGGGGATTACTATATATGTATATGTAGGAAGTATGAAAACTTCCAAAGAGAAAGAACAAAAAAGAATCTGATTGGTACAGCTTTTGTAAAAACAATGCTAAATGCAAGAAGACAATAGATAGTGATTTTGAAGTATTCAGAAAAAGAACATAAAATTTAGAATTCTGTACTCAGCCAAATTATTTTCCAAATATGGGAACATGACAAACAGTATTCCAGGTATACAGAGTCTGAAATAAATTGTCAGAGTACGGACCACATTACAAACAGCTTAGAGTAAAGGACCACAGTAAAAGAGAGAAAAGTCCAGAAGATGTTGCCAAAAATAAAGTGATCAAAGCCTTCACAAGCAGAAAATGCTGCACCAATTAAAATATTATACATAAATTCAAATAAGTAAATAATCTAAACTATATCTTAATTATTAAACAAAAATTGGCAGAGTGACCTTTAAAAATTCTGCATATACTAACAAAGAAATTGTAAAGAAAAAGATTAAAAACAAAGTAATTTTTAAAATTTTTTCCCAACTCATGGGATTTCTTTTCACTCCACTGGTAATTTCTTTTGAGGTGAAGAAACTTTTTAATAAGATGAGACCCAAGTTATTGACTGTTTGAAGTATTTCCCATGCAGTTTGGTTTTTGTTCATGAACTCTCTGCCTACTCCTGTCTTCTAGATCTCTACTTACTTTGATTTCCAGTAGGTCTAGTGTTTCTGTTTTAATACTTAGATATTTGATCCATTTTTACTTTAGTTTATCCATGGTGATAGACATGGGTCTAGTTTTAGTCTTCAGCATAAGAAAAGCCAGTTTTCACAGCACCATTTATTAAAAAGTCTATCTATCTATAACATTTCAAGAATTTTTCAAAACATCAGGCCCCCAAAATTCAAAAACCCAGTACAAAAATGGGCATCTGAGATGAATACGTACTTCTCAGATGAAGAAATACAAATGGAAAACAAATATATGAAAAAATGTTCCACACCATTGATCATTCGATAAATGCTAACTAAAACAAAACAGATTCCGTCTCACTCCAGAAAGAATGGCTATCATCAAAAAATCGTCAAATAACAAATGCTGGCGGGGCTGTTGGAAAACTAATTCTCACAATTTGAAAAGTTTTGCATATACATGGCTAGTTTATAAGATAAAGAGAAAACCTAGTGAAATTTTTAAAGTGTAATTTTTAAAAATCTTATTTTTCATTGTAAATTAATTATATGTAAAGTTAATGTTGCTCTTCAGTGTAAAATGCATAGCTAGATAAATTAGCTAATTGACTTTAAGCTAATTTAAACTAAATTAAACTAATTAAATTAAATTAATTGACATATCACCGTCTCAAATTCTTCTGTGTTATGGTAAAAACATTTGAAATGTACTCATAATTTTGAAATATGCAATGCACCATTTTATCATATTGATCACACTCTATATCTCAAAGAAAAAATATATTCTTTTTAATTGAGGCTTCGTAGCCTTTGACCATTGTCTCCCATTTGCTCTACCAGCCTCTGGTAACCACTGTTCCATTCCATGCTTCTAGAACCATGATTGCTTTAGATCCCACATCCCGGTAAAAACATTCACTATTTGTCCTGTACCTGGTGTCATGGTTTATGTCTATGTCCCCCAGGCCTCATGAGTTTGCATTGTGCATTTGTGCATTTGCATTGTCTAGTGTTTGGATTGATGATGTCAGTGCTCCACCCATCTAGGGATGGAGCCAGGATGTGATGTAATGGCAGGAAGAAGGTGTGTCTTGCTCTTTGCTGGTTCCTGCTAGCTGTTTGCAGTGGCCATGAACTGCGGCCCAGCCATGCCCACCTGCCTTGGAGCCAACTGAGTGTGGACTGAAACCTCCAAAAACTGTAAGAAATAAACCTTTCCTTTCTCAACTTGGGCTTCAGGTATTTTGTCTCAGCAACGAGTAAAAAGTAGCTAAGACACCTGGCTTCTTTTACTTAGCATAATGCTCTGCAATTCCAATCATATTATCACAAATGACAAAACTTTGTTTTTAAGACTGAATAGCTATCCATTGTGTATATACACCACATTTCCTTTATCCACCCATTTATTGATGGACACTTTGGTTGATTCCTTGTCCTGACTATTGTGAATAGTGCTGAAGTAAACAGGGGAGTGTTTCCAATCTTTTGGGTAAATATCCAGAAGTAGTATTGGAAATACCAAAAGCAGTATATGGGAGTTCTATTTTTAGATTTTGAGGAACCTCCATAGTTTCCAGAATGGTTGTAGTGCTAATGTGCTAATTTACATTCCCCCAACTGTGTATAAATGTTCCCTTTTATCATCGCCAGCACTTGTTATTTTTGCTTTCCTGGAAATAATCATCTTGATATATGACATCTCAATAATTTTAACATCCTTTATGATTAGTGATGTGAATATTTTCATATAGCTGTTGGTCACTTGCATATTTCCTTTTGAGAAATAATCTAATTAGACTCCTTGTCCATTGTTAGCTAGATTACTTGTTTTCTTTCTGTACAGTTGTTTGTGTTTCTTATATATTGGGGGTATTAGTGCCTCATCAGAGATATGACTCGTGATAAGTATTTTTTCCCAATCCATAGATTATCTTTTCTCTCCTTTGTTTCTTTGACTTTGTAGATGCTTTGTATTTTGATGTAATCTCATTTGCTTATTTTTGCTTTTGTTACCTGCACTTAGAGGGTCAAATCATTACAGACCAGACCAATGTCATGTAATATCCCCTTTTGTTTTCTTCTAGTAGTACTTCCAGGTGTTATGCTTAAATCTTTATGTTTTGAGATAGATGTTGTATACATTGTGAGATAAAGATTCAATTTCATTTTTCTACATATAGATATCCGGTTTTCATAACTTGTTACTGAACAGACTTTCCTTTTCCTATTGCTTATGATTGCCACCTTTCTCAAACACCACTTGACCATTCTTGCCTGGGTTCATTTCTGAGGTCTCTGTTTCATTCAGCTGGTAGATGAGTCTGTACTTTATGCCAGTACTGTGCTATTTTAATCTGTAGTATTGTAAAGTTTGAAATTAGGTGAAGTAATGCTTTCAGCTTTGTTATTTTACTCATGGTTGCTTTGGCTAGTCAAGGTTGTTTAAGTTCCATATGAATTTCAGGATTTTTTTCTGATTTTTCATGAAAAACAACCTTAAAATTTTGACAGAGATTGTGCTGAATCTGTAGATTGCTTTGAGTAATATGAACAATGTTAACTCTGCTAATTTATGTGCATAGGTCTCTTCTCCTTTATATATATCTTCTTTAATTTCTTTCATTAACATTTTATAGTTTCAATGTGGAGGTTTTTAATATCCTTAGTGAATTTTATTCCTATGTATTTAATGGGATTTTATTTTGGACTTACTGTAAATGGAGCTGTTTTACTGATTTCATTTTGAGCAAGTTTGTGGTTAGTATATAGATGTGCTATTTTGTGCATTATCATTATATCTTAAATAAGTTTACTGTACTTTTTTACCAGTTCTAAGAGTTTTACTTTGGGGTTTTTATGGTGTTCTACGTAAGATCACATCATCAGCAAATATCAATGATTTCACTTTTTCATTGCCTAGTGGATGCACTTTGTTACATTTTTATGAGTACATGTCTGTAGTATCTAATGATTATATTAATTGTGGGGAGTTGATACATATACATAATACATCTTGATTAGTTATACAACCCTTTGTCCCTCATCCCATCATCTTAGTTACTTTCCTGTTCCTGGAACAAAACACCCAACACCCACTAATTAAAGGAGGGAAGGTTTACTTTACCTCACGGTTTGTAGAGGTTTCAGCCCAGGGTTGGCTGGTTCCAAGGCCAAGTGGCATGGCACAGTGGATGGCAGAGACAGTCCAGGTCAAGGCTAGCAGGTGGCCAGAAGCAATCAGCCTGCCTTCCTTCCTTCTCTTTTTATTTCATCCAGGCTCCAAGTCACCCTCACCCACGTTGTGACCTCCCCCTTCAGTAAATCCATCTCCCACAACTATGTTATGGCAATCAGTGGACTAGTATGCTGGGGCCTGGGCTATGTAAGTGTTAAACTGCTGACCACGGTGCTCTCTGGCTGTGTTGGGAAATCTAATATTCACAATCTTTGAAGGCAAGAGAATACCACAGCTGAGGACTCTGGCTCACTTCCCCTTGCAGAACAATAGGCTGTCAACCTAAGAGATAACACAGTTCTCTCAATTAGTAAACGTTGCTGCTTACAGTATCTCTGTTCTAACTTGTCAAGGCTTTGCTCCTGTTTGCCTCAGCTGTTCACTGCATCTTCATGCACTTCTCTGGTTTGTTAAGGACCCAACACATACAGACAGTCCAGTGAAGTCTTTGTTTTAGCTCTAAGAGAGCTCTGACCTTCCTAGACCCCCGCCCCCACAAACTACATTGCATGATCTCTTTTATTTAATCCTTCACTATAAGCTCCTCATAAGACAGGGAGACTGATAATCTCCTGATACTAGTCCAATTATCACATGCCCACCATCCATATGAGTGTGTGAGACTCTGGGAGGACATCCAGACGTAGGCCATAACACCCTCCCTTCATCTCCTGGTCCCCTTCCCACTTGCTAGTGAGTGTTTTTTATTTATTTTTCTTGCTTAGTAGCCCTGGACAGCATTCCAATTCTATGCTAAATAGAATTAATAACAGTGGGTATCTTTGTTTTGTTCTAGACCTTAAAAGTAAGGATTTCACTTTTTACCCATTAAATATAATATTAGCTGTGGATATATGCTTCAATTTAGAAAACAAAAGAATAATCCACAAATAAATAAAAGGAAGCAATAATAAAAATAGAAATGAAGTTAGCAAGATAGGGAACAATAATATGAGATAATGCCAACAAAATCAAAAGTTGATTTGCTTAAAAAATGAAAAACCTTTAAATACCTAACAAACAGATGAAAAGAAATATAAATGAAAAATATTGTGACTGGAAAAGTAAAAAGTCTCAAAAAAGTAATATATTCATGTTCATAGTATTTTTATCTTTATAAAACTTTTATTTTTTATTAGTACATGTTTGCATTACATAATGATTACATTCCTTGCTTTCAGGGCTTTGGTACACATATATATCTTAATTCTTTTTTTATCCCCTTTCTCTTCATTCTCTCCATCTCTCCATTGCTTTCTCATTTCAACAAAGTCTATCTCCCTACTTCATATTATCTATCTTTTATTTTGCTCTTTATTTACATTTTGTATTTCTCATAAAAGAAAAATCATGTAGTATTTAAGCTTGTATGGCTGATTTATTTTTGGTACCACTGGGATTCTTCTCAGAGAGTTCTTGGCCATGTCTGTGTCTTCAAGAGCTTTTCCCAATTCATCTTCCAGCAAATGAAATGCTTCTGTTTAACTGTTAGATCATTGATTAATTTTGATTTCAGCTTAGTACCTGGTAATCAAAAAATAATACTACCAACAACTTTTCCCCAATAATTTTGAAAACTTAAACTGAACAAATTCATAGAAAATATAAAACTTACAAGAACACATAAAAGAGAAATAAAAATATTAGACAGCTTTATAAGTCTTAAAAAAACTAAAGTTGTGCCTTTTTGTTTTCCCACAAATGAAGCAATTTGAATCAATTTTTAGGTGATATTTCTCCAAATATTTATGTAATAGATTCCTCCAATCTTATGCATACATGTCCAGATAACAGAAAAGGGGGTACATTCTCCAATTTATTTTTGAAGCCAATGTAACCCCAACACTAAAGCCACACAAAAGTATTCCAAAGGAAGAAAACATTCATGTCATTGTGTCTTGAAAATGGAGGCATTTTCTTCAAGATGTCACCAAATCTACCAAACTTAAAACCATATTTTAAATGTAATACACTTGAATCAAATAGTTTTTATGCCAGGTATATAAGCATGATTAAATACTTTAAAAATTAAGAAACTTAACTCACTATATTGAGATTAATAAACAAAATAGTTCTCCAGTAAATACAGAAAAAAATTTTGGCAAAATCCCCAGAACTCATGGTTAGGAAACTCTTGTGAATTTCATAATAAATAAACTTCCTGATCTCATTAATAATATTAATTTTTAAATCTGGAGAAAATAACTGTTATTATTTTTGTAATTATCTTCTTATTCTACTAGATTCTACTGGATTCTAGTAGAATTCTAATAGAATCAAATAAATAATAAAACTTCTAGAATCTTCTAGAAGTATTAATTAGTAAAATAAAACAAGAAAAGAATTTAGACTAATAAAAATTCATAAATAACAAATTTAAATAGATGGTCTAGAAAAACATACAGATAAAATTACTTGAATTAGAGAATTTAGCACAATGTCTAGATATAAGATCGATAGGAAACAACTAGAAAATTGAAAAAGAAGATACTGTTTACCATAGCATCAGAAAACATCTAAGGATCTATTTTACAAAAGATATTTGAGACTATCAAGACAATTTTAAAACTTTATTAGATATTTAAAAATAACTAAAGGCAGAGATTGAGAGAATATAACTCAAAGTGAATCCATCTTCTTACAGACTATTCTTCAGAATATTCTTTAAAGAAAGAGAAAGATAAAAATTGAAAGAAACATTTTTCATACTCAGCTCCAATCAAAAATAATATGGAAAAAATAAAAACATTTTAAAATCAATCATTTTAAAATTATTCAATCATTTTTTAAAAAACCACAGATAAGCTTGTAGAAAAATGCACACAAATAGGTATTTCACAAAAGAAATGTGAATGTATAATGGAGTACTACTCAGCCATAAAGAAAAATAAAACTTGAGACATTTGATAGAAACTTGATAGACCTTGAGACTACACTCTTAAGTGAAATAAATTGGGTAGACATGTAAATACTGCATTGTCTCTCTGGTGTGAGAAACTGAAAGTGTAAACAAGAACCAAAATGTATAATAGATATTATGAAACTGGAGGAAATCGTTCAAAAGAAAGGGGAACTAGGGAGAGGGGAAGGAAGCAAGGGAAAAGAAAAAATGAGAAAAGATGGTTAAAATGGAAACAAAGAAGGAGAAGAGGGGTTGAAGGGAAGAAAGGGGAATGGAAAAAAGAGGAATCAAGATATATCATGTACTTGTACACATTTGGTATGATGAGTGTGATCATTATGTATATCTAAATGGTACCAGTAAATTCAAAGAAGGAGGAGGAGAAAGAAGAGAAGAAAAATAGAAAAATACCCAAATAGACATTTTGCAAAACAAATGCATTGTAAAGAGATGTATGGCAATGTCTTTCATCATAGATATGAAAACTAAGACTGAAGTGAGATATTATTTTATAGTTAATTAGTTGGTAAATTATGGAAAAGTTGACAAACTCAGATAATGCAAAAACAAATCCACAAGATCATTTTACTACTGAGATTGATGAGGTAAGTTGGCACAACTGCTTTAGACGAAAGTTTAATAATACTTTCTAAATTTGATCACTTCTAAACAATATAAAGCAGCAATACCATCCTTAATTATGCACACAAAAGAAAAATTTAAGGATGTACAACAGGAAATATATTTTAAAAACTTACATGGTATAAGAACAAGCATTAAAACTACTCAAATGCTCATCAATTCAAGAAGGCAATGTCTGGACCAAGTGTAGACCAATGACCACATGATAAAATATAAAAGGATAAGGTGAATAAACTGATCTAATCTGTTGTCATATTGATAAATCTTAGCAATGTAAAGTTAAGCGGGAAACTGATCTCCAAAGAACCCATACATAGGGATATCATTTTTAGAGATTCTAACATAACTAAAACCAAACCAGGTCTTTTAGTACTATATAAAGGTAAAATAAAACATCTTAGAAGAAAGCAATAAAATAATCAATGTAGGACTTAGCATAAGGTTTTCCTTAGACAAGCAATGCCAGAAAATGTGAAGAAATGGGAGAACCATACTGTTAGACACAGGCTATTATCAATGGTTAAATTGTATTTGTTCTGGTGGTTTTGTGAGTGCTCATTACATTACTTAAAAGTAAATAAATCCCATCCAAGTACTAACCAGGTCTAACCCTGCTTAGCTGGGGATTTAGCTCAGCGGCATAAGCACCTGCCTTGCAAGCAGGCGGTCATCAGTTTGACCCCAGGTACCGATAAAAAGAAAAAAGTAAATAAATCCTAATGATGACAATGTGTTACGAATGCGGTTAATCCAATTTTGTGAACCTCAGGTTTACAAAAAGTTTTAAACTAAGGAAATACTTCACAAAAGGCAATGTAGTAGCCGGATGTGGTGGTGCATATCTGCAATCCCAGCACTTGGGATTGCTGAAGTAGGAGACCTTTGCAAGTTTGAGACCAGCCTGGGCTACAAAGTGAGCCCAAGTCCAGTCTGCACTGCATAGAGAAAAGAGACCCTGTTTCAAAAAGACAAAAAATAAAAAAATAAGAGAGGCAATGTAGTAGAAACACTATGGGCTGTGAGGTCTCGTGAGAGTAAGAGAAAAGCTGAAAACAATAAAATGAAATAGAAAATGAAGATGTAACAGCTGTGAAGGGATCGCATCACCATCTTTTGGGCCACACATGGGGGATGTTTGTGAGATTCACACTACCAAGCAGCTATTCCCACCTTCCATGATGAAATCAGGCAGTGTGAAAATGTTCTGCCCTAATATAAGGGGATACTGCTGTGCTGAACTCTGATTCTAGGTCAGCTTCTACTAGAAGGCAGTTGCTAAATGTTTCTAGAGGAAACCAGCAGCTGTGGGAAAGCTATTAATTAGCCCAAGTCATTATATTCAGAATAAATTGGTGAACGCAATACATAAAGCAGAGAAGAGTTGGAGTGATGTTTTCTTGACTTGGTAAAAAATGCATGCAAGGTTTTTATTGTTCCCAGTGGACCAGAAAGGTTTTTTTGTTTTTTGTTTTTTGTTTTTTTTTTTAACTGAAAGTAGCATCAAACTAGAAAAATAAGATGGTACAGTCCTTGGTTTGGGAGGGAACAGGAAAACTACCCCAAAGGGAGAAGTTAACTACCAACTGAGTTATGTGGTAAAAGACTTTTGGATCCCAAGCTCTCTAAGCTGAGCTCCAAAAATTAATACAATACGAACAACCAAAATGAAATTTGAGGTAAATTCCAAATTTGCTATTATTATTGTAGTAGCTGTTATTGTTGTTGTAACCATTGTTGTTATTTAGAATAATTAGAGTAAGGGCTAGGCAGAAATTACATATGAATGTATCACCCATGTTTTCCTATTAAAACAATTTTAGACCATCTCAAACACTAAAAAGTCAGAAAGATGACTGACCTTGATTTATAGGTGTTCAAGAGCACAGAACTGACCACCAGCAAGTTTTTACTTGAGTTCCATTTTTTTTAGACAGGGCTTTGTTAAGTAACTAAGTTACTCACACTGAACTTAAATTTTCAGTCCTCCAGCCTTACCCACCAAGCACACTGGGGTTACAGACATGCACCATGGTGCTTGACTGAAAGTCCAACTTTTATTCTTAAAAATTCAAATAAATTTTGTATTTTAATATGTATACATGCAGGTTTGTTTTAATTGAGAAATATTTTAATATTTTAAAAATATTTTAATACTTAATATTTTAAAGTTTTTAATATTTTAAAAATGGTTTAATATTTCATTTTAAAAATATTTTAATATTTTAAATAATGCTTTTTAATATTTTAGTTTTTAAACTATTTTGAATTTGGTTTTCCACTAGATATTCCATGCTCATCTTGTAGTCTTGCATATCCTATCTTACCAATACATATTCATTTTGAGAAGCATTGCTATTAATTATTATTTTTAATTCAAAATTTGCCTGAATTTGATTCTTTAGTAAAATTTTGTATTTCGAATAAGTGCTTGGGAATTTAAAAAGGAATTCTTGGGAAAGTGGAAAAGAAATAAAGTAAATGCCTACTTTGAGAAGCTAGCTATTTGCTTTGTGTACCCACTTCTTTCCTCATCTGTGACATGAGGACAGTAATATTAATCTACCTTTGGCAGACTTGTCTAGCCAAACCCACTTCCCTTTCTTTCTAAGCATGGGGCTAGACTATATTTCCCAGCTTCCCTTGCAGTAGGCGTGACCACGTGACTGAGTTTGTGGCTGATGGAATGTAGGAAGAAAGGATGCCTCTTCCAATCCAGAAAACATCAATTTTTAAAATTGGAGTGGTCCTCTTTTCTCCCTTTTCTTTTTACTACATGATTTTCTCAATGCCCAGGGCGACTTGAGAAGCCACATGCTAAGTTTAAATGACCCTCATCAGCCCAAATCCTTAAACAACTGCTCCTGTCCCATGCCCCACACACTGAATTTCCCCTTCGCAAGAAGTAAAGGCATATTGTAACAAGCCTCAGGGCTCGTCTGCTACAGAAGATTAAGCACAGCTTACAGTTAATACATGCCTCCCAAACTGTGGTCAGAAGAAAGTGAGATAATTCATATAAATTAGTAATTAGCACCTGGAGTGATATGGAATGTACACTTCTGTCACTTTGAGGCCACAGAACCCTGGAACTATGCTACCACCTCTTATCAATCTGTGTCTTAAATTGCAGGGTAAAGTTAACCACAAATAACAAAGTCATGGAATCAAGCTGTCACTGTGTTCCCAAGGCATTTGAGTTGTGTGTATTGACAGGACAGAAGAAAGACAGAAGAGGAGGAGAATGTTACCAGAGCTAGAAGATGCTCTCTGGAAATGTTTGCAAATCTGGTTTGGGCCCAAGTGAGAGGGAGGGAACGAGAGAGAAGGGGCTCTTGCTGAGGTCTGTTATGTGCCAGTTAGAAGACTAAGCAAGTCGTATCAGTTGTTGGTTTCTTTTCTTCACAACCCAAAAGGTAATTCTACAGGTACGTATTATTCTCTCCATTTACAATTAAGACTTGATGCTCCAGGAAGCAAGCTCATGGAGCTTGTAGACAACAGAGCTTGTAGCTTGTAAACAACAGAGCTGAGATTTAAACCTGAGTGGGTTTGGTTCTAATGTTCTTGCTTTTTCTACTATAAATATTTAACCTTCAACACTTCGGATTCTGTGTTGAAGATAGGCCAACCCATGCAGCTGGTGAGACACAGCCTAAACAAGTCATTAATGAAAGTGTTAAGTACAGTACAAACACAGAAGCCATTTTAAATGGCTCTCTGAAATGAGAGATGGATTCAAACAGAACCTGCTTTCAAAGGGCCCTGGTTAAATGGCCAAATGCTAGAGAAGAAAAACATTAAAAGAAGCATCTTTCTGCTGGGCTTGCAAAACTTCAGGTTCGTGAATTCAAGAGAAGATTAAGGAGGGAAAGAGAGGGTTGTAGACTGCAGCCTCAGGAGCTCTCTTCGGGCCAGAAGGTTGGCTTTTCCAACTGTGCAATTAAAATCATTCTATCCAGCCTTACTCTTAGTTCCCAATTAATTTGCAATAATGAATTCAATGGCCAAAATGTATCTGCTAATTGAGGTGCATGATGGCCAGGTCATCTCCCCTTCTTTTTCCAACAGCAAGCCCTCTCCACTGTGCCAGCACAAAGAACGTAGTAAGGTCTCTGCTCCTTTTGGCCCCTGATGCTGCTCCCATGCAAGGAGGATGCCCCAAGGGCAGGAAAGCCAGCCACCTGAGAGGGGATGCCCCATAATACCAAGTCACAGATGGAAATTGCTCCTCAAGCAAAAAAAAAAAAAAAAAAAAAAAAAAAAAAATCTTTAACTTTTGGCTTCCAAGTGAAAGCTCATGTTGTCCTGGCTATTTTACTACCTGGTCCGTGATATTTGTTATGTAATGAAAAAGCCATTAAACTTGGACCTGAAAGTTCTTGATATAGAACCCAGACTGTTGTTTATAAGCAAGTTGACTTGGGAAAGTTACTATATCCCTCTCAGATTGCTCATCTGGAAAATGAAGCTAATAGAACTGGCCTTGGAGTCATAGTGAAATAAATGTATGTAACAGGAACTCATCAAAAATTCTAGTTCCATATTTAGGGCCACAGGAAGATGATTCCCCAAGGAAAGCATGAATTTATCAATGGGTGGTATTATGGTTGATACTTTGGGTCAACTTGAGAAGTTTAGAAGTCTAACTAACAGATTCAGCAGGATGCCAGGATCCTTACTTTGTAAATATCCTGATTCTGTACAAAAGGAGAGCAAAGCGATTTTGTAAAGTACTGCACTGGCTCTGGAGGTGGGTATGGCCTGTGTACAATATAAAGGAAGACAAAAGGCTTGCTCTCTCACCCTCTTGCTCCAGCTGCTTTTGCTGGCTGCTGCCTTGAAGTGTTTCCCCTCACCATGGCACCCTGCCTGGGCACCAGCTGAGTATGGACTAAAACTTCCACAAACTGTAAGCTAAATAAACCTTTCCTTCCTTCATTTTGGGCATCAGGTATTTTGTCTAAGCAGTGAGAAAAAAGTAACCAAGACAGGTGGCAAATGTACAAAGTACAAAGAGTGGAGGTTGGGTAAACTGGAAGGAGGAGCCTACTGACCAGAAACACGCTGGGCATGAAGAAGATTGAGGAGGAACAGGACTCATTGAAGGAAATAAAGACAGGGTTCCCCTGAGACATCAGAGGAGAGTAGAAAATGAGAAGCAAGAAGAACAAAGCAGGAAGACAAAACTAACAGGACTCACCCTGCCCTTCTATCCTCAGCCACTTGGCCATCTGCAGATCACACATGTACAGGTTCAATGTTCACAAATGCTGCTTGTGGAAATGGGCTAGACAGCTCTCAAAAATCCATTAGAGCCTTAAGAGTTCTTTTCTTTCCCTTTTTCTTTTTGACTAAAAGAGTCTGACAGAGCCATCCCTTCCTTGGCCGATGCTCCTTTCGGTCCATGACTCAGGGAAAGGCTGCAAATGGGAAAGTTGCTGGCCACATCTACCAGATAGCCAGATGTAGAGGCCTGCAGCCCTGGATATGTGTCTTCTATTTGTGCCACTGGGGTAACAATTAAAAGAAAATAAAAAGCATGAAAGGTTTTCTCCAAGAAGTAATGACTGGAACACCTGGGAAGTAAAGGAACTCACCAATGCAGAGCTCAGAACTTTAGATCCCCCACAAGTCAGAAACCTGAGTCCCCCCACATACACACATACCCAAGGAAAGGTATCAGAATAGGCTTCAGTTCTAAAAATGACGAGTCTCTATAACAGCACTGGAATCCAGTCCCAGATCTAAATCAGGGAGGGCATCGCAGTGGAAGCTGACTCCTCCAAGACTGCAGGGGACTCAGGCAGAATAAGTGTACAGTGCCGCAGGTGGGGCTACTGTTCTTCCAGGACAATGTGCCTGGTCCTGGAAGGTGGGTACATTTCAGGGCAGCATAGGCCAGCTGCACTCTCCCTGCTGCAGGAAAGGAATATAAGTCACACAGCTTATCTTTCTGGAGCTGATCATCCTCTCTGGACATCTAATTCAGGCTGGAAGTTATCTGCCTCTAGATTTACCATGCTTTAAATGAGGAATCAATTTCTTTAAAAATCACTTGCCCCAAGAAATAGTTCACTTACCACAAAGCATCAAAGACGAAGAAATGGCAGAAGTTGGAGTAGAAAGGGTATGTTGACTCTCTTGGTAGTCCCAATATATCAAATCTTTAGACAGGTATCAAAGAAAGTTGGTTATTCTCATATATTCAGTCAATACCTATTTATTTGAGTACCTTCTTCATGACAGTTTCCTGGTTATATATAAACTCTTAGACAAATTCCCTGCCCTCAAAGACTCAGGAAAGCAATATTGAAGCAGGAATTACAAGAGTAACACACATGGGTAACACATGCAAATGTATCACTGCCAAACTATAAAATATATACCAAGAGGAGGAAGGAGGAAGGGATCCTCGAAGCTACTTAGTTCAAACTTTCAGTTCCCAAATGATGAAGGAGAAGCCTCAGAAAAGGTGTTTAAATTGTACCATTCGATGCTGATGTGAAGTGTTGCAGGTACATCTAGGTACAGTCTGGGTATCCCTTCTGTGAAATGATTGGGACCAGAAGCATTTCACATTTCAGATGTTATTGGATTCTGGAATATTTGTGTAGACTTAATGAAATATCTTGAAAATAGAACCCAAGTCTAGACATAAAATTTACTTATGCTCCATATACACTGTATACAATAGCTTACAAGTTAATTTTATTTATTTATTTATTTATTTATTTTGAGATGGTCTCTCACTATGTAGCTCAGGCTGGCCTTGGATTCATGACAATCCTCTTGTCTCGGCCGCCCCAGTGCAGGGATTACAAGTGTGCACTACCGTACCCTACTATGGGTTAATTTTATACAACATGTTTATGAACCTTCATTTTGACTATGACTTATCCCATGATGAAGTATAAAATTTTACACTTGTAACATCACTTAGGAGCTTAAAATTGTCATGTTTGGGATCAATTGGGGTTTTGGATTTTCAGATTAGGGATGCTTCAGCTGTGCAGTGGATTAACCAATGGGCAATTTTTAACACCTAGTTGAACTGAATCAGGGTGATTCTGGATGTGGAAGGCCACTTGAGTATTGTTACTAAAAGCATAACAGGAGAACTCAGAACTAGAGGGGAAGGTGATGCTAATCCTCCTGGAGAAACTTGTCACACTGGTTTTCCTCATATGGACTCAGCTGTTATCATCAGAGGAGCTTGGGTGTTTGCTGTCACTGAAGATGGTTATGGCTTTTGGGGATGGCGCTCTGGTCCTTACATTGAGCATTGCTTCCTGGCCCCAGTGCAGAAACTTCACCCTGCTGGCACAGATCCTTCACTCTGGTGCTACAGACTTCCTTGCTTCCACCACTGACCTGTGGGCCTTATCAATCCAGATCCTTGATACAGACTTGTATGAGACATTGCCATGGCCCTAGGCCTGCAGCTGGAGTCATGCAGGACATTGCCATGGGATTCAGGCTCTCAGCTGGATTCTTTGGCCCTTTAGTGAGTGGAAAGATCTCTTGCACTCTTCCTCACTGGATTATTTGGGTGAATATTACAAAATAATTATGTAAATTAATTCTGTAATTTTGTATTCCCTTGCAAATCCTGACTACAACAGGGTACATTATCTGTCTGGTTCCAATACTGAGAATTGAAGATGGAAACTTTAGAATGTGAGTCAAAGTTCTTCCACAAAACCTTTGCAAATGACTTTCTCCCTTCTATAAATGAATTCTAAGCTCTTGAATGTCTGACCCACTCAGGTCTAATATACTAGATCCTAGGTAGGACAGTTTCTACACTAGGGAGCCATTTAGCTCTCCACTTGTGGACAACCTGAATAGTCACTCTATTCCCAAATATCGTCTCATCCCCTAATAGCACCAGAGATTAGCATTATCCCCATAGAGGTGAATGGTGAGGATCCCCTAGTCAGAGTCTCAGAGGTCTTGGACAACCTTGCTCTTAGACATTTGCTCTAACCTTGGACCTTCCACTGCTCCATAACAAGGCTCAGCTTATACTCTTTTAGGCTCTACTTTGTCCCATAACCCACGACTGCCTTCCATCTGTTTCCTCTCACCATGCCTGGCCCAGGACTGTGATGTCATACCTCCCTTCCCTGAACTCACACCTCTTCAGGTGTGGCCACCTGCTGCCTTCTGCCTGCCCTTCCCAGAGCCAGACATCACCAGTCCAGACATTTGCACAAAGAGTCTCCTATCCAAGTCTCATCTAAAACCTCCCAACCTCAATCTCCATTTCTATTTCTGGTTAAGTAATTCACTCCTCATCCATGAATTTATAGGTTTCAAACTCAAGTTTTGACTTATTTGTACATTTTAGTTCCCTTTAGTTACAGATCCACAGCCAATCCTTCCTCAGAACTCAATTCTGGATTCTTAGCCAATGTTACTATAGAGCTGTGCAGTAGACTTCTTTGTACTCACAGGTAAAGTTTTTCAGTGGACCTTTGAGTGGTAGGCATGTCCTTTCTGCTGGATGTTCTTCCCAAGTGTCACTGAGAAGGGACACATGAAATGACTTGGCTTGCCTGGCTGCTATTATGACAGTCTGGGACCCAAGCCCCATATCTCCTCTGTGAGCTCAGCCTGGGACACTGCCCACAACTCTGACTCTGGGCCCAGGCAGAAGCTTTTAACCCCTCATCTCTGTTGCTTTCATCTAAGTTGCTTGGTAATTACAGGGATGCAGTCAGAACTCTAGAAGAACAAAAAAATAAATAACACTGCTCAAGTTTAGTACTTTTAACCTAGGTTCCTCCTATTTGTCTTCCTCTCTCCTTCCCTTTCCACCCCACTACCTACAAGGAAAAAATAATAACAAATAGGGAAGGCTAATTCTAAGTTAGTATGGTCCCAGCATGTATCCTGGCCCACCTCTAGTCCTGTTATTTTCTCCTGTGTCTGGCTTTGACAAGACTGATGACATTTACGTTTTCCAAAAGCTTCAATAAAAGGCACTTTAGCTGCAATCACCTCCAACTAATTTCCCCAGTCAATTTTTTTTTTCTTAAATCACACAACAGAACTAAGGCCTGAGCCGTTCTGACAACTTGTCACCAAATAGGGCTCTGCCCAAATGGGATGTCTTGAAAACCAAGGACAAAAGGTGGGGGGATGGACTAAGTGGCCTAAAAATGAAGTGGAATGGCTGGAAGAAGAGAGGAGACTGACAGGAGTCAATTTGCTAAAGTTCTAGAACTAGTGGCTCAGGATTGAGGGCCCAGAACAAACAGAAAGTACGTTTATTTCTCTAGAGAGGAAGGGGAAAGGTACTCAGGCTGGAAGGTACCAAGTGCACACAGGTGTCCTCATTCTGGGGTGGTGGAGGGGTAACTAATGCAGGATTACCCCAGCTCAGGGTGGAACCCAAAGGGAAACTAGGCCTTTCTTTCTTTGACACCAAGTCTCTGGATAGCAGTGCACTGTTTTGAACAAATCAAGGCCCAGATGCTTTGCTCCTAGCTGCACAATAACTCTCAGCATGGATGAAGACACCACATGAAACATTGCATCCATTTTTTTTAAATAAATGCATTCATTTTTTTAAAAATTATGCAAAAACAGAAAGAAGTATTCTAACTGTAAGAGCTTGTCTCAATAAGTTTTGCAAGGTAAAATCACTCATGTAACCATCACTTAAGTCAAAGAGAAAAAAAGGCACTGTCAGTCTTTTTCTTATTTTTTTGTAAAACTACAGGTCAGTTTTACTCATTTTTTACATGACCTGGATGAAATCATATATGTAATATATGTCTCTCTGTGTCTAATCCATGGTGTTAGATAGAGCAGCTTCATTCATTTTACGGTTGTATGGCATCTCTTTGAGTTAGAGTATCCAGAATCTCTGTTCATCATACTATTGAGACCTGAATTGTTTCCAGATTAGGGATTTTATAATAATGCTTCTGCAAATTCTTTCTGCATTGGTGCACAGAAACACATTTCTATCCGGACACAATCACAGAGTAAAACTACTAATCTACTGAGTGTGTGTGGATAGTTGCCCTTAGTAGATGTTGTCAAGCAATTTTCCAAAGAGGTCATTTCAGTTTATTCTCTGACTAGCAGGGTGAGAGTTCCAGTTCCTCTACATTTTCAACAACACCTGATGTCTTATTTTATTCACTTTGGTATATCATTTTAATTTGTATTTCTTTGACTACTAAATTTATTTATCTTTTTCATGTTACTGACCATTTAGATATCTTTTGTTAAGGCATCTGCCTATTTTTTCTCATGAATAATCTGTGCTTTCCTATCAATCTCTCTGAGTCCCTTATATATTCTAGAAGACGTCCCTTGTTTATGTCTCCAGAGAGGTGGTTTAATGCGACACCAAAATTTCATGCTGCCAATCTCAATCCTCACTCTTTTTCCCTCCCATCTCCTTCTTTTACTATACCCTGATACCACTCACTGTGATCAGCTTAGCATCCACATGTTTTTATTCTTCCTATCCTCCCAGTAGCCTGGACACAACTGCCCCAGCACCACGCTCAGTGGCAATGGGGTCACCAGCTACTCATAGCACCAACACAGCCCTGAGCCTCGCCCATGACCCTGAGCTCAGAAGGATTCAGGGAAGAGTATGGCAGTCAGCTGTGGAAAGAATGTGAAAAAGTGCCCTAATCTCCGAACATAAGGACAGACCAATGGGCAGGGCCTTTTTGGAATCAGAGGCTAAGCACTGAGAAAATCCTGACTTTTTATAGAACATTTGTTTCACATATGAAGGAACTACTGGGCTGGCTTGGTCATCAGGGAACCAGGTCTTGTCTACGATGACTAGCCCTTTTTGGTTATCCCAGAATTGTCACTGTTTCCGCTTTTAAAATCATGCATCCTGAAGAATTCTCAAGGCTCAGGCAACCGGTCACTACGATGCTGTCTCCTAAGCAGCTGTGTGCCTTATGGAAAACTGTCTCTGGATTACCAAACTTTCATTTCTAAATTGAGTGGGAAATAGATCTTTTTTTTCCTCTCATATCAGATTCTTCTGTCATTGTTCCAGGATATTCTAATAACAGACAACTAAGGGCAAATGTAAAACTTCCATGTTGGAGGTGAGTGTATGGCCAGCTGTATGTTAAACCTTCCAAAGTAGTTATGACTACCAAGTTCTGAGTGTCGTAGGGCACCAGTACTGGGCCACATCTTCTATGTTCAGAATCCTCTTTAATATCTGTGGCCTCCCTGGCACTGCTGTCACCACTTCGTTTATTTATAAAGAAATAGAAGCTCAGAGAGTCTAAGTGCTATGCCAAGCAAAACAGTTGACTAAAGACGATCTTCATCCCCCGATCTGCCTACTTCAAAGCTCCTGGTTTTTGCTGCTCTGTTAAAGCAGCTCACATAATTGCTCAATGCTTTTATGTCACTTCTTGTAAAATGATGCTCTCTCACCTTACCCATTTTACATCTGTCTCATGACAAGGCATTTCATATGTATCATTTCATCTGATAACTACCTGACAGGTTGTCATGAGATCAAGGAAGAGCCCTGAAAAATTAAAACTTGTCTCTAAACAAAGGAGTTGTTATTAATAATGCCTAGAGAAAGCCAAAGCATATCCACGAGGTTTGGACAACCAGGATGTGGCAGATCTGAGCAAATGTTTTCTCTCTGAAACAAGCTCTCCAAGCATGATGTTCCATGTGTCTAACAAGACAAGAGCTTCAACTAGAAAGATAAAAAAAAATAAGAATAAAAGCAGAAGCAAGAGTCAAGTCATCTAACAGCCAATCTCTAAGAATCTCTTTCCATAAACATGAGAAGCTACTGGAAATGAAAAGATCTGAACATTTAAACTGTGTTTCCAGGTTGTTCCCACAACTCAAATAATGTGAAAAATCCATGTCAGACTCTGTCTAGTTCTGGGGACTGAATTCTCCATTCATTGAAAGGCTAGACAAGTTTTAGTCCAGATAACAAGAGAAAGAAAGCAACTTTAAGGTAATAATATGCTTACAAGAGTTAAATGACAAGCCTAGTACCTAGGCATTTAACAAGAGTTAAATGACAAGCCTAGGCAACCAAAGATGTTCTGGAATAGGCCCATACCCAGGCTGTGGTCCATGTATTTTCAGATGTCAAGGGACACTCCTCCTATGGAGTGTGCAGGAAGTAATCCCTGTCTTCATGGCCTGAATCTGAGTCTACTTGGACAAACTAAATCCGCTCCCATTTGTGCTCTCCATTGTATAATGTCCCACTGATGGCTCTAGTTTACCCAACAGCCTGGGTGTGCATTTCCATAAGGATTCATTAGGGTTCATGGGAAGCTGAGCTCCTACCCTGAAGTAAACAGAGATTCCCTAAGGCCTTGGATAGAGACAGAAAAAGTAGAAACAAATGACTAAAAAAGAGGATTGGTCATGATGTGGAATTCCTTTTACCAGGAGGCAAAAGCACTCCATCACTTGTCCTAGCTCCCAACACAGGTATTTTCACAGGAGTGGAAGGAGTTGCTTGCCCTTTATCCAGAGGGTACGTATAAAGCCTGACTCCCCAAAATTTTCTGAGGCCAAAGAAGACCAAGTTGGGATGGTGTTGAATACTGCTAGGGCCACGCACCGGGGAAATACCAGGTGGCATTATCATTATTCAAGTTCACAGTCCATCTCCATCCATGTTCCCTGTTTACCAGGAGCTTGACTGACCCTCAGCAGCTGGTTGATACCCAAAAGGCAATGTAGCCAAGGCTTGGAGTGAGTGTTAATTTATTTAATACAATGACTCAGTTATGATTGATAGACTATTTCCCGCTTTCAACCATCCTTGTCCCACTTCCCTTGAGTATATGACTCTCTGGGTCTCTCTGGTTCACAGACCCTCTGTCTTTTTTCCTCATCCCTTTACCCAGAGCTGTTCAATTAATTTACTTCCAGAAAACAAAATCCACTGCGGGGAGCTTTTGCTTTCTAAGACTGCAGCCTGATTCCCTGCTGTCTTACAACTACTCCTACCAGCAGCAAGTCAAGAGGAAGTGGTTAGGAAGGAGAGCAGCCCACCCCACCAGCTCCCTCGTGGCCCCAGTGAACTTGTGTGCTTTGCAAGCTGCAGAATAGGTACAGGCAGGGAGGGGCAGAGGTGGGAAACCAGGGAGAGGGAGGCAGAAGTTCTGACCAGGGGAATGGTGTGCCTGGAAAGCAGATGCACCAAGATCTGGATTCCAGATTCCAAAGACAACAGCCAGTGGGGAGCCTTTCATGTCCTAATGATCCCATGCTGGGTTTCTGACTGCCTGCTGTTAACATGGACCTCTGGCTGGATGACTGGTTTTAGGTCAAGTTTCACCCTTGAATCTATAAGATCACATGGGGACCACCACATCTATTACATCCTTTTTTTTTTGCGACCTTGGAGCTCCATCCTTTTTTTTTTCTGCTCATAATTTTCCCAAAAGAAAGAAACAACTTCAAAATGTGGCCACCTGCTCCCTGCCGCAATGACTTTACTGTGATGGCTGGTGTTCTTCCACTGCCCTGGGGGGAATTCAGTGGTTTGTGAGGCAGCTCTGTGGGGACAACTCCTGCCTCCTCTAGTTCTTCAGGTGCTGCAATGTTCATGCCACTGTTCCAAGAAGGGGGGTCTCCTCCTGTCTTCCAGGACTCTCTATTCAGCACTAGGGACTCCAGTTTAGGGACATTCCTCTCTTTTCCTCCTGTCTTGGTTACTTTTTTCTCATTCCTAGGATAAAATACTTGACACCCCAAATTAAGGAAGGAGAGGTGTATTTGGCTCACAGTTTGTGGAGGTTTCAGTCCATAATCAACTGGCTCCAATGCAAGGTGGCATGACACAGGGGCAGCCACTCATGGCAGAGGCAGGTACCAAAAGCAGCAAGAGCAAAAAGGGAAGAGCACACCTCCTTCCCTCCTTTATACTGTATGTCTGCTATCTGCTCGTGGGCAGGTATAGCACTCATACCACCAATCCCAGCACTGGACAATGAACCAATCACAGACATTAGACTTAGCAGCCTTTGAAAGGCATACCCTTCCATAAACACATGAGGCTTTGGGGGTACATCCAAGCCCAAACAATAACATCCCAAGTCACATTTGATAAACCAGTAATCCTCCCACTTGATCCTTCCACATACTACCCATACCTCTTTGAGTTTCCCTTCTAAATTATATTGTCATCTTTTAGTTATCAAACCATTATATGAAGCTTAGTTCTGTATCAGATAACATCCTATGCCTTTTATAAATATTGACCCATTTCATTCTCATGTCAAGTCTCCCTATACAGATAGGGAAACGGAGGCAAGGAGTATTATGTGATTTTCCCAAGGTCACACAGCCACTATAGTCAAACCAGTCTTCTAATGCAGCCCAGCTGCCTCCCAATCCATGCTCTCAACAGGTTGTCACAGTGCTTTTCTCCTTTACTTTGGTCAGAGCACTTCCCAACCCAGTACCAAAGGAGTCCAGCTTCTCTGCTTATCCACACCATCTTTGCTGCAGTAATGTTCCATGCATCTCCTTCAGTCTTTGGCCGATTTTTCTGGACTTCCTGCTTCCATAAAGAACAGTGTACACCATCAGCTTGTACACATCCCTTCTCTTTTCCTTGGTATCCAGTAGTTTAGCCGTATGAAAGCTCACATTGTCCATGTGAAAAACTGCAATCATTTTCCACAGCCAGAGATCCCCAAATTTGTTGCAGCACTGTGTTTGCATTATGCCTAGGTAAAGCTCAAAGCATCTTAAAAAGCTCATCCCTCACAGCCAACTCTGTCCTTGGGGCTGTGTCCAAACTCAGCACTCCCCACTTCTTGCATTGTCATGATGTCATACAGCACAAACCCAAAATTGCCACCCCAACCATGCCACCCAACCCTGCTCCCATTGCTACTCAACCTGGACAGCCAAAGGTAAGTAAATATAACCTCTGTCTACAGGCTCTCTCTCTCTTTACCAGTGAGAATTCAGGGGCTCAGTCAGACCTGCCGGGTCTGAGTTGGTACATTTGCATTTTGAGCCTCCTGCTATTCCCTCTGGTGCCAAGTGCTTCAATGGAGCCTCTGTGGTCCTACCCTCAGCCTGGCTGGCCCTCTACAGTTGAAGCCTAATTTAAAAACATCCCATCCTCTAGCTTTACAAGGAAGAGCTTCTGTCTGCCTTTCTCCCCAAATCTGCATCTCGTTTGTTACCAGTACTTTCTCCCTTTGGGTCTTTTCAGTTTTCCAGAGCCTATTAAAACAGCCAACTCTTTCTTATTTGCATAAGATGAAGTTAGGATGTACACATTTCCCCTCCTTTCATGTCTTTGGCAATTATTCTTCCTCTCCTTCCACATGTCACATGCTTTTTTTCCTTCTCCACCATTTTCTCCCCAGGCCGGGATTAGAGTTTGATATGGATATTGCTAGCAGTCATCCTCTGTTACTCCAGCTTATTGGGATAGGAGAAAAGGAGTGTTCTGTGTTTCTGGCTTGGAAAGTGGATACATTAATTGTGTGTGTAAAGTAAATGCAAGCTGCAGGCCCCAGCTACTCATATCTGGTGAGGAAAGGGTGGGGACTGATCCTGGAACTGCTATGCACTTCTTTTTCCATCCCCTCTAGAGTGCCCGTCTTAGAAATTGGTACCTCTAGAATGCTAAACACTGTTACATAAAAAGAGAGCAGGAGACAAGAGGGGAGGGAAAAAGAAGGTAGGAAGGGGGAAAGTAAGCACTATGGAATTTGGAAAACAAGCCTTTAATACTTCTCTAGCTCCCCAGAGATTCAGCTAAGAAGCATCCAGCTGGGGTTAGAGTGGTGCTTTGCTCTTTAGATTATTTATCTCGGAGAACATCCCTCTACACATTTACATCTGGGTTTTCCCAATCCAAGAGCCATTTTCACTGTACTTCTTAACCCTAATCAAACCTTCCCGAGTCCAGATCACCATGAAGCCCTTTGGACTCAGGCCCACTCCCCTGCCACACACACACCAGCCCCAGAAAAGAGTGGGGTACGTACAAACATACTGCCTTGCACTGTTGGGCAACTTGGAGAGCCTACCCATCCGAAGCAGTCACAATCAGGACACATTGTGTCACAATGTCGCAAGGGCCTCAGCCTCAACAATGTCATTTCAGGAGCAAGAAGCATCCAAGTATTTCAGATTCTCCAACTTACTTGTTAATGTTGAAGTGCCCTCAATAGGAAAATATCTTCCTAACCCACTGCCAGGGCTCAGCACTGAAAGGCAAGGTCTGTCCATGTGTCACATATGCTACCTTGGAGTCATGCTGGCAGGACTGAGTTCACATTTTTTCTGGATCCCTGATGAAAAGTGAGTAAGATAGTAGACACTGAGACAGCCAAAGATGCAGGCTGTGGAGGCAGGCTACCTGGGCTTGTGTGCCTGCTGCACTGCGTCCTAGATGTGTGAAATTGGGAAACTTGATTAACCTCTCTGGCCTCTGTTCCCTCATCTGTGAGACGGAGATAATAGTAATTCTCTCCTACAGGCTTGTTGTGAGGATTAAAGGGAGCAACACATGGAAATATTTATAACAACTCTGCACACTGCGAGTGCTCCATAAATAGTGCTGTTATTGCTCTAATGTTTTATCATCATTACCAAAAAGATAAATTTGTATCCCCTGTGTTAGTTACTTTTCTGTTGTTGCTGGGACAAAATACCCAACCCCAAAAGTTAAAATTTGGTTCAGAGCTTGTGGAGGTTTCAATCCAAAATTGACTGAGTCCAAAGCAGAGTGGCTTGGCAGGGGTTACCACAGAGGAGAACAGTTCATGGCACCCACAAGGTAGCAAAAACAAGAGATCTTAACAGTTGCTTTCTGCTCCCTTTGTACTCTATCTAGGCTACTGGGAATAGGGCAATGCCAAATCAGTCAGTGGACCGATTTAGTAAACACACACCCTTAATCCCAGCACTGCCCCAAGAATCAATCACACACTCTAGATCCAGCCACTTCTGAAAAAGCTCTACTTAAGATCACAGGAGGCTTTAGGGGAACATCTAGACACAAGCTATAAAACAGAATTTTGGAGAAGTACCAAAAGAATTTAGGGAAAAGATAGGGTAACATTTCAAAATTTTACAATGAGACATTGTATTGGCTAGTTACTGGAGAGGAAAAAACCCATCCAAGAACTCACTACAGTGACTAATTTTTCTTGCATATCTGTAGATTGACTAATACAAAGGCCACCGCTGCTTTAAGTTGCAGGTCATGGATATCACTTTGCTGTGGCTTAAACTCGGGTCTATTCTTTTTGCATTCATTCTGGAGTTCAGGCTAGCAAGGGATAGCTGCCCAGGGAAAGCTTTTCTCATGATACCCATCAGAGAGCAGAAATGACTGATTTTTTAAGAATTGGCCTCAGATATGCTGATAGTCCCACCTGTAAACCTCAGGCCAAAGCAGAGCATGAGCTTTGCTCAAATGTAGGCTGGGAAATTTTCTGCATGTTTCGTGAGAGTGTGGAAGTGTCTAAGTCACATGGCCAGCAGTGCAGATCTAAGGAGGGGTGCAGAACCAGGAACACTAATTCACTCCAGTCCTGATGGACTGACCTGTCTCATAGTCTCTATCTTCTTCCTGGTTTTCATTCTTTACAACCTCTCCATGAATACTAGCTACCCATGGACACAGATGTCTTGGAATCAGACTAGGATGCAACATAACATGAACTGTCCTTTGAAAATACCTTCAAGAACCTGAGCCGCACCGCATCACTTCATAAAAGTGCAGTCCCATCTTGGGACCAGCCCCCTGAGTGCCCACAGCAGGGAGCCCAATGCATGGCCAAACAGGCTCCACTGAAGCCCCCAGGTCCTCAGCCCAGACAGGAGGGAGAAAGACCAGAGCTGGACTCAGCAACAGGAAGCATTTGACCTCAACTAAATACTTGGCCTCATTTTGAGGACAAAGTACAGTTAATAGCTTTGAAAATACGCAGCTGGAATAAAAATTGTTAGCAAAGTGAGTTCTTCAAATTTTAGATAAAAGCAATTGCTTGTAAAAGCCTCAGCCTAACAAGTCACACTGAATGCAGTGAGATGGCTTAATGCAGCTATGATAGAGTCAGATGTGGACGACCAGAGAAGGTCAAGAGGACAGAGGGTGTCTGGAAGTAGACAGTACCCCCATCTGTGTTTCCAACAGAAGACAAGAGAAAGCTTGCAGGGAAGAGAATGGTCCCTCTCCCTCCTGGACAGTGACCCACAGAACAGCCTGCCTTCATGGAACTTGGCTGGTCCTGCACCTCTAGTCCTCGATGGCCACTCTGCCATGCTCAGGATGGGCTGAGCTTCTCTGTGCCTGCATAACCCTGGGGATGGTGCTTTCATCATTCTAATGCTCATGTAGGGTCCAGAGTAAGATTCTTTCTTCCTCAAGAAGCTCAGAGTCTCTCAAGCAGACAGATCGGAAAATCAACATCTCAGCACTCACTGAAAGTGTTGGGATAAAGACCAGTTCCTGATGACACTGAGGGAGATCGGAGCAGAAGCACCTGGCCCGGTAGGTGAGCAATGCAGGCATGATCTGCTTCACTGAGGAAGGTGCCCTTGAGTAGCCTGAAAGAAAAAGGCAAGCAGAGGACGGAAGGATCTGAGACCTCAGAGAACTGCAGGTGAATCTCTATTGGCAATGAAGTCACAGCAAGAACAGGCTGGAGGGGTGCAGAGTGGCTGTCCTCAACAGTCAGTTTCAACCACAGAAAAGAATGAAATGGGCACTGAGTCCCCAGGGGAAATAGAATTTGAATATGTTTGTGCCATCTCATCCTTCTCTGTTCTTTTTCTAGTTTCCCAGGCAGGACACTCACATTTCCAATTCTGTTTTGATTTCCCAGTCAGCTGTCAAGTACTCCCACTTTCCTGGTGGGAAGAGTATTTCCAAGTTATTGGGAGTGACAATCCAGGGTCAGAAATTGTCAGCTTCCAGTAGCTGTGAGTCCCAACACCTCCTCTGCCCTGTCCTTGAACTGGAATAGGTTTGGACAAGTCCATTTGTCCTGTAGACCTCGTTAATGGTCTACAGCACACGCGATACTTGGCTCACAGTAAGGGATTAGATGAGATAAAAAGGAAGAGTTAAATGATGAACAAGTGAAGGAAGTCAAACTTTTTCATCAAGGTCAACCATGGTGAGAGTTGTAAATGTAAACTATACCCCAAATGACATTGGGTGAGAACTATGTTTTTACTTAGGAAAGCACAAAAATCCTCCATTACAGATGAACCACCAGATGAACCTAACATACAGAAGGGAAAGAGGTCTCTGAAAAATATATTACAACTAAAATGATTTCTTTGTGGTACATATCCAGGAGTGGATGGACACCTGTGAATGAGTGGTTATTCCGTGCTGAGCACAAGGCCAAGTGTTTCACAAGGATTCCTGCCAATGATACATTTTCACCAGTTTTCACATTAAGAAACTGAAGATGCAGAGAAGTAAATTAAACAAAGAAACATATGTTGGGAGAAGAGTTGGGTTAGCAATACAGTGATGAGACTCCAGAATTTACATCCCAAGTCACACAACTTCAGTGCTTCACTGCACACACACAAACACACACACACACACACACACACACACACACACACACACACACACATGCACATCACTGGGAAATGCATGACCTGCCCTGGATGTTCATTGTTTCCAGAAAGGTGAATCAAATAGAGATGGAGGTGAAGTGGAGGCCTGGATACACACACTGGTTCCCCTTGGGGCATTCCCTTACACATACTCCAGCACCCCAATGAGTGCCTGAAAGAACAAATAGTACCAAGCCCTACACATACTGTTTTCCCAATACGTAATTACCTATGCTAAAGTTTAATTCATAAGTTAACTACAGTAAGGCTAATAAACAACTAAAATAAAACAACTATAATATTTTACTATAATAAAAGTACCAACATCATCACATTTGTACTTTGAGGCCATTATTAAGCTAAGACTTATTTGCACATATTTCAGTGCTGGTTCTATGACAGGTGATCAGTTAAGTGAGAAGCTTCTAAGTAACTAACAGGAGGGTGGTATACTCAGCATGGATACAGTGGACAAAGGGAGGATTCATGTTAAGGGTGGGATGGAGCAGGAGAGTGTGAAATATCATCACACTACTCAGAGTGGCATAAAATTTAAAACTCACTAATTATTTATTTCTGGAACTTTCCATTTAATGCTCTCAAACCTTAGTTGACAAAAGTGAAACTACAAAAAGTGAAGCCATGCAAACAGGCAACCACTGTATTGATATATGGAGATATAAATGAATATTTTGTCCAAGCATTTGAGGACAGATCTCAGGATCCAGGACCTGAACAATCAATGATGCTTTATCAAAGTCACCCCACAATGTGAAGTTCACCAGGGAAATATATACATAGAGGAGAGAGCATCTTAAAATGGATATCTGAAGATTTTCTAGTTGTTATAGTTTATTACCAAAAAATGATGTGTGTCTTATTCTTAAAATTCCTCATGGAGACACACTTTAAACATTTGAAAATAGACTACTCAGTCTTTCAAATTGAGTATTTAATTTCTTAATTCATTTGCTGAAATTAGAAAAATGCAATAGTCTGATTTGTTTTCTGGAACAACTGACTGACATTGAGGAAAACAGAAATTTACTAGCCAAACCAATAAAAATTTTCATATTTTTGGTAGTTGAGACTGAAATACTGAATATCATGATTTAGGAAGTGTAGTCAGTAGTATATTTCTTGCACTAAAATCCACATATCTTTATGAAAGGTATTTTGCATGCAGTGGACAGACAATAAAACTACTGAAATAAACTCCAGTTAAAAATTGATGTTTGAATTGTTTTATCACAAAATGACACACCAAGATTCAATAAGCATAATGAAGCATATTCAATCATGAAAACAATTTTTTTTAATTATATATTTCATTTATATATCAATACTATTGGTTTCTTTTATACATATTATTATACTTCACATAATATACAATGTCTAATATATACTGCAACTACTATCATATCTATTTCATACAATATATGTATAATAAGGCGCATGATATGTCAGCATGTTTTTAGAAATAAATTTAAAATACACATATTGGAAATCCACATTTGACATCTTTTTATTGCTCAAGGGCCTAGAAAAATAATGTGGAGACCACTGGCCTGGGTCACCACAGAGCCCCACTATCTCCCTATATCAGCCCCACTTGCCCCAGCCCTCTCAACCCAATGGCCCAGCTCACCTGTTCAACTTGCAACACCTGCCTGCCCTCAGGACAGTGACCCACATCTCCTGCTCTGTCCTCACCCATGCGCTGCAGTTCCCTCCTCCTAGTTCCTTCTGGACTACCATAGCACAGTGACAAGTGTTTGTCCTCTGGCATAGTAAGGCTCCAGACCCCAGACTTAGCTCCCATGCTTAGCTACTCTTCTCTGAACACTCTCCAAGGATAAAGACTCCAAGAAGAGATACTAAGCACTACATAACCAAAGCCCCGCCCAGTACCTGTCAAAGCAAATGAATATTTATGAAATCAATCGATCATTATATCATGAATTTGGGTTCAGAGAGACTTGCACCATGAACCACTGGCTATGTCAACCATTCTGCCTTCCTTCAATAGACCTGGGTCACCAGCTTCGGTGTTCCTTTAACTTAACTTTGTTTCATTACAGGACATCGTGTTGCCCTTCCTGTCCCCTATAATACATCTTAGAACTGTTCTTAAGGCCCAAATCCCAGAGACAAGTGATTAAGATAACTTCTCTTCCCCTGGATCCTGGAGCTCCTCATGCCAATTTTTGATAGCCAAGAGAAATTGATCCAACTGCCAAAATTTCTACTATTCCAATTCCTTTGCAAAACTAATAGAGTCACTCAAATCACAATCAAAGGTCAGTTTTTCTTGGAGAAACTCTACCTCAAATCCCTTAGGGATATAAGTCACAAGGAGTTAGGAGGGGAAGCAGATCCTTGTGGGAAACTGCTACCAGACGTACGTGACCTGCCAGCTGTGTAGACAACGTGTAAAGTGAAGAAAGTGTGGCCAATCCGGAGCAACGCATTGTGCAATGGAGGCGGCACGGGGCCTCCCCAGGCACCAGCCTCCCTGCTCTACAAGAGGCTCCAGAAGTCACTTTTGAGAGCCAAGGAATGGTATACAGAAAGAGAGGAACAAAGCAACAGCTGCCAGGACAGCAAGTTCAACCTTTCCCACCTCAAAGGGAGTAATGTGTCAGGTTCAAATCCAGGGCACATGGCCTGTTGACTGGGCAGCAGGACTCCGGGTCTACTAGCAGTAGAAGTGCAGACATCCAGAGGCCAGGCCAGCTGCTGCAGTGGGAAGGGTGGCTGTTCAGCACGGATGCCCCTGCCCCTGCCCAGCTGGGCTGGGGAAGGCGTGGTGAAGATGTGCCTAGAGCAGATCTAGAGAGGAAAGAGATGAAAGTCAGTGAGTGTATGGATTTCCAGAAAGGCTAGAAAGCCTTGCTCGAGGCTTCTTCCCAGAGCATCCTGTTTCACCCTAGGATGCAATAAAGGAAATATCGATGGCTGTGGAAGGGATGAATAGATACCTAAGCTTAAAACTGTCTGGGAATTCTGCTTCTCAATACAGACTAAGCGTGTAGTGCTTGGTCTTCCTCCTACAGAGAATTGCTATGTTCATTTAACTTTTAAATATAGCTATGTGGTGAGGTTTCTCTCCTGGCATTTCAGATATCCCCAGGAGTGTGTGGAAAGGGGTAGAGATGTGCCAAATGGCACCTCTCCATAAAACTAATTACCTGGGAAATTACGTAGGGAAAATGCATTGTGATACAGGTGTTCCATGTGGTTTATAAGTCAGGACAAGCCCTGCATTTATGATCCATAAATGAAAATATTGAATATGCAATATCTATTAGCCTTGTGCCTCCACATTCTGAATCACTGGTTAAATGCATTCTCAATACCTGAGTGCCTCCAGCCGTGACAATTAGGTCACCAGCTCCACCCTGCTCCATCCAGAGCCAGCAGCCTCATCTCCGTGTGCATTGGGCTTTGGGTTTGGATTTTCCCTTTGGGTAAGGCCTGAGTGGCTCACCTGGTCCTCCCTGGAAGGCTCCATCCTGGCACCTCATCACCTGCCCCAAATGTGTCTCCAGCACTGAGTTCACAAAGGTGCAAGGAGACAACCAGTAAGAATGATGTAAAAGGACACTAATATAGAAAGATGAGGTGCGTGATAAGAAACATGGAAATTTACTTATATAATAAAATGAACCTCCGTCCTCTCCTTTTTCATCTCACTCTCAGTCTCTTGTCACTCTTATGCTTTAGCTACTGAGATCACTAAAGTAGGAAGAAGACAGACAGTCCCCAACTCCACCGTGTCTACCATCATCCAGTCTGCCAGTCCCCTTCCTGTTGTCATCCACAACCTGGTGGGACACCAAGTTCAGGTTGATGCCTCCACCTGTTCCCTAAAGTCCATCCTTTCTTACCTACTTATGGCCATTGTCCCAGTATTCTTCCCCTTTCCATCCTGCATCTTCAAAGTTTTTCCTCTGTATCAATCTCTTTTCATGGGTGTGTGTTGAATACACCCAACGATGACCTCACCTTCTTGTATAACTCCCTCCCCTAGAAAGCAGGCAGAATCTAGGACTTGATTCTAGCTAATACATATGACCACAGTGATGGAATACATAGATGTAGATATAGATATAGATAGATATAGATATAGATATAGATATAGATATAGATATAGATATAGATATAGATATAGATATATGGCATTTCTAATCCAAAACCCTAAAATCTGAAATGCTCTAAAATCCAAAACTTTTGGGGGCCAACATAACACCATTAATGAAAACTTCCATACCTGATTCATGTGACAGGTTAAAGTCAAAATGCAGATACACTAAAAATGCTGTATAAAATCAACTTCAAGCTATATGTATGAGGTTTATGTGAAACATTGTTGAACTCAGTGCTTAGACTTGAGCCTATCCCCAATATAGTTCATGATATATGCGTAAATATTCTAAAGTTCAAAACTATCTAAAGTCTATGACATTCTGTCCCCAGTCTTTTTGGATAAGGGATATTTAACCTATATGGGAAAGGTAGGAGTATCTTACTTCAATCGCCTGGATGGATCTATCCTAACCAAAGGGAAGCCCTTTCAAAGAAATGGGTCTGGGCTGACTGAGTTCTCCTTCCAATCTCAATATAAGGGCAATGCCATGAGAGTCTCATTAAGGACCATGTATCCAAGAACCACAGGTGGCCTTGGCTTATAGCTAGCAGAGAAACAGTACTGAGTCCCACAGCCACAAGAGAAACAGAGGACTCAGCATGGTGTGTGAGCATGAAAGATTCCCAGTTCCCAAGAGGCTCCCAAAACCACCCAGCCAAAACCTCGGTTGTAGCCTTGTGAGAAACTCTGAGTCAGAGACTCCCAACTTTGCCACACCTGGACTGCCAAACCATAAGGAAAATGAATTAATACATTTCTGTTGTGCTAGACTACTAAGGACATGGTCATTTGTTACACAGCAATAGAAAAATACAGCATACAATCAGGTGGCTATTGCTTTCATTAAGAAAACACTCTCTTGCCCTGACTTCTGCTCTAGGTACCATATTTTTCTCTTTTCCCTTTGTCAGCAAAAATCCTTAAACTAATAACCTGATCTGTGCTCGAATTTTCTCATCTCTGTCTCTCTTTCTCTCTCTCTCTCTCTCTCTCTCTCTCTCTCTCTCTCTCTCTCTCTGTGTGTGTGTGTGTGTGTGTGTGTGTGTGTGTGTGTGTGTGTGTGTTTCTCGCTGTCTCTCTCTTTCCTACTCACTCCAATCAGGCTTTTGTTCCTGTCACTTTTCACTTCTCAGAACTTCTCTTCTCTAAGACATCAGTGACCATTGCTAAATCCAAGAGAAAATTCCCAGGTCTCAATTGCTTGGCCTACCCGTGGCATTTGGTACAGCTGAACCCTCTCCCTGGTTGCTCCCTCGGCATCTGTGGTACATAATTGTTTAGTTTTCTGTCTTTTTGCCACTCTTTCTTAGTCTCCTTCATCTGTTTTCCCCTTCTCCATGTCCTAGGGCACTTGGATGTCTCTTCTCTCCGTCTCTGGCTGGCTGATGCCACTGGCTGTCATGGTTTTAAACATCACCTCTAAGCTGATATGCCCAAATATACATCTTAGCCTAAACCTTTGACTCTCACTCCAGGTAATAGCTCTGATTTCTTACTCATCACTCTACTTGGGTGTCCAGCAGTCTACCATGTGTCCAATGTTCAGCTCTGCTTTCCTGCACCCAAGTGTCTGAAAAGCATCTCATTCTCCATGTGTCCAAAATGCATCATAGGATCTCACCTAAAGCACTGCACCTCTCCTTCATTTCAGGTAAAGCAACTCTATCTGCTTAAGTCCGAAAGCCTTAGAGTCAGACTCATTCATCCACTCATCCACTCATTCTTTCATTCTTTATTTCACACACCATATCCAAATGGTCAGGACCTCTTTCTTTCTTCAAATTATATCTATCTGACAGCCTCTACTGCTAAACCTTCCATCCAGACCACCAGAATGCCTCCTAGATTGTTCCAGCTGCTTCTTGTCTTCTCAATTCCTATCTCTCTCAGTAGTGTATTTATTTTTAACGCACTATCAGAGTCAACTATCAAAATAGGATGTCATATCTCTGCTACAGCTCCTCAAATAATGGCTATCACTCTCGGACTAAAACCTTATGTCCTTACATGGAGTGTAAGAGCCTACATGATCTGCCTCTGCAAGATCACTGACCTCAATTTCTGTCACTCTCTCTTTTGCTCCCCATATAAAGGAGCCCTAACATCCTTGTATTCTTGCTGTTTTTAGAACCTTTCAGGCATGTTTCTGCCTCAGGACCTTTGTACTACCTATTATTACCTATCTCTTGGGCCCCTTTCTTCAGAGAGCCAAAGATATTTGAACAATCAGATATCTTTTGTATCTTCATTCAAGTCCTTCCTGCTTCTCTAGCAACTCTATTAAAATTTCACCATCCTCTACTTCTTACTGTTGTTCCTGCTTAGCTTTCTCCTTTGCTGACATACACCTGTGTACCTGAGGGTTCCACACCCAGGGATTCAACAAACTACACATCAAAAATGCTCAGGGAAATATTTGCATCTGTACTGCACATGAATATACTTTATTCTTGTCATTATTGTCTAAGCAATGCAAAATGACAACTATTTAAATAGAATTTACACTGCATTGATATTACAAGTCATCTAGAGATGATTTGAAATAAATGGGAGGATTTGTGTAGGCTGCACACAAATTCTGAAACATTTTAGATAAGAGACTTAGACATCTATGGATTTGGAACCCGTGAGATATTCTTCAGCCAATCACCTACAAATGCTGAAGACTGACTATATTTTATGTATTTGATTTTGTTTAATATCAATATTCCTGGACTATAAGCTCAATGAAGGAGAAAACTTAGTCTTTTTATTTAGTAACCCTTTCCTTACACCTAGAACAGATGCTACCACTCATGTGTCCAAACATACTTCAGAAGTGAATCACTGAGTGTATATAAGACCTTCAAAAACATTCTCCAGTTGTAGGAGAGCAGCATGCTCAGTTCTCAGAGAAGAATCCATTGGATGAAGTAGGTCCATGCACAATTGCGCTGAATTACCAAGGAGCCTCGTGGCTTCCTAGATGTCATTAACTGATGTTAGTGCAACATGTGACTTGTGTATTGGTGGCCACACTAGTGGAAACAAACCTATTAACCTGCCATGTACAATAGCACAGCACATACAATTATGCACACTGCATAATGCTTGATAATGGTAATAGAGTACTGCATTACTATGCAACTGGAAAACTATGTAACTAACAGCTATGTTTATTTATTTACTATAGTATTTTTTTTATTTAGAGCATCACTCACATATAAAGGGCTACTGTGGATAGCATGCCCTGTTCTTTCCTTACCTTGGCCACCACCCCTTGCCTGTAGTCACCCAGGTACCAACATAGGAAGCATCAGGAACAGAGAAAATTGTAGAAAATTCATTTCATCTGCACAATAAAAAAATGAAACCAATTTTGCACATTTTAGGCAAAATAAGTAGGAGCAACATGAAGAAACATAACAGCTAAGCTATGCCCCAACTTAATGAATATCATAGAAAATCAATCAATGTTTTAAAAGATAGACAAACACAAAGGGAAAAAAAATCTAGCACTCTGGAAAAATAATGTGACCCAATTATTTTTTATATAAAACAGAAAATCATTTTTATATAGTCTTAGTTTAGAAAGTATGTGTCTCAAGACCTCTGAAATCAATGAAAGAGAGTTGCAGGAATATGAGGAAACCCGAAATCCTGGTGGTCACCTCTGAGACTAAGAATACACAGGTCTAAATAATTTGCACAAAGTGTGATTACAAAATTGATGAAATAAAACAAGCAGATTAAAGAAACAAAAAGCCAAAAGGACCGGGGCAAAAGAAATAAGAACCTCATGTTGTTCAAGGAGGTCAATGTTTTTATTTCGTCTTAGATCTTAAATAATGAGAAATGTAAAGGATTTTTTCAAGCTTTAAGATATCCAATAACTCTAATTAAAAAACTGGATGTTAACTCTGAAAGCTGAAGGTTAGCAAATTTTGTAGATGAAAAGACAAACAAAAAAATCTATGTAACAATGGTATGATTCCAAAGGTCTTGGGGGACAATGTTGAATAATATCTATTAAAATCAAAATTAGTTATATCCCACTCAAATATCCAATATTCTCTTTTGTTATTTAATATTCTAGATCAGAAACTGAAAATGGGTTCTCAAAATATCCCACTATGATTGTGGTCTTGTGACATATAATCATATACGATATTCATGGAGATAATTCATCTGAAGTAATTTTTGATAAGGCCAAGTGAATAATTGACCCACATTTCACTACTCAAGAAAGTGACCATTAAGAAAAGTAAAAAAATGGGCTTCTTAGTGGTCTAAAAGGAACAGAAAGACCTCACTTGAGAAAACAGGAATCCCACAGGTCAGAAGAGGAAGGAAGGGTGGGGGAGTACAGGTGGCCAGAGAGGTGCAAAAGCATGTGAGTAAGATCCATCCTGGGGTGAGCCGGGCACAGGAGTCAAGAAGTTGCAAGCTCTGCTTAGAGACAAGGACCAGGACAAGAAGCAAGTCTGGAGCCAATTTGGACAAGAGATATATCCAGGCTGCTGTAGGCCTGAACAGAGTAAAACAAGCAGCCTCCCAAGCAAACAAGGGATTCTCTAGCAGGCAGCCCTCAGACTTCACCTGTTCCTTGGCTCTCCTGGGCCTCGACCTGCCAGTTCACAGCGAAGTCTCTAATCACAGGTATTAAAGTACATAGCCTGTGGGTTCTGTATTTCTGGAGAAGACTGGCTAATAGGGGCGGAAGCTGGGGAAAGGCAATATGAGACCTCTCTGTAGTGTTCTTGCAACTTCCCGTGAATCTATAATCATTTCAAAATTTAAAAACTAAAAATAAGCAACCCACAAGTCAAGTCAAGAAGGGACAGATAGACAAGTGCTCCAGATTAAAGGAGCCTAGAGAAAAGTGACAGCCAGTGTATCTGATGGTCCTAGACTGGATCATTTCACTATACAGGACATCACTGGGACAAGTGGAAATACGTGAAAGGGGATTCTAGGTGAAAAATATATGAGAGTTGTCAGTCCTGCACATGCAGAAATTTTCTATAAACTTCAAATCATTTCAAAATAAAGCATTTAAAAAAGATCAACCATGGAGCCATGTGAAGTATAGTGATTTTTAATGAAGATTTATAGTAGAGGTTCAAAATCATTTTTTGTAATGGGTCAAATTATGCAGACACACATGTACTCACACACATATGCACACAAATAATTGGCATTGAAACCACGGGGCAAGATAGTGCTCCAAAAGGACGAGGGGCCCATTTCTTCTGATTCAGGCTTACACCACCCAGCCCAGGAAGTGCAGCTGGTTTCCTGAGCCCCAGAATGAGAACCAGGAATAGAGATAGAGCTACTTGGGCCATTTTCCCACCCTACAGCAGCTAGCACTCAACTCTTCTGATTTCCCACAGAAAACACGGGAACAAATAGGGGTACTCTGGAGAGCAACAGGCTAAGCTGAAGCTTGTGAAGTTCTGGCTTTGGATAAAGGGAGTTTACTTATTACCCTGTTAGCACCCATGAAGATTCTTCAGTAACTCCTGGCAGCATCTCTTCCTATTGAAGCCCAGAAATATCATGCTTTTCACTATCAAGTGTGCCTCTTTTGGCTACCTTTATATCTCCCACCTTAAGCAAAAGATAGCGAATCTAGAACATGCAAAGAATTGAAACAAATCAGACCCCCCAATTCAAAGACCCAATCCAAAAATGGGCATCAGAGATGAATACACACTTCTCAGATGAAGAAATACAAACAGCAAATAAAGATATGAAAAAGCGTTCAACATCACTGGTCATTTAAAAGATGCACATTAAAACAACACTAAGATTTCATTCCACTCCAGAAAGAATGGCTGTCATCAAGAAATCAACCAACACAAACTGCTGGTGGGATTTGGGCAAAAAGGAACGCTTTTCCATTGTTAGTGGGAGTGTAGACTGATGCAACAACTGTGGAAATCAATGTGAAGATTCTTCAAAAAACTAGGATTGGAGATTCCATTCAATCCAGCTATTTCCTTTCTGAGTATTTTCCAAGAAAAACTGAAAACATTGTCCCACAGCAATGTATGTGCACCCATGTTTATATCAGCACAATGCTAAATCTTGGAAACAACCCAAATGCCTACCAACAGTAGAATGGATAAAAACAACATGGTATTTTTAGAGTGCTATTTACCTATAAAGAAGGATAAATTTGAGACTTGTTTAGGTAAATGGATGCAACTTGTGACCACACCTCATAAGTGAAATAAACCAGACTCGCATGTATGAATATCATTTTTGTCTCCCTAATGTAAAAAACTGATAGAGTAAATAAGATTCAAAATGTACAATAGATATTGTGAAAATGATAGGGAAAGAAACTGCTCAAAAGGAAAGAACTGGGATGGGGAAAAGAGAAAAGAAAGAGGGAAAAGATTATATATAATATATACTTTATATATATAAAATATAATATTTATAGTATATAATATGTAATCTTTATATAGCATATATAAAACAAGATAAATAATTATAACAAGATATACCTACAAAATAGGTAATTAAAATACTAATCTTTTAGTTTATCAAAAATAATGGTTTGTGATTTAATTGCTTGGTCATTTTTCTCATGCCTGTATCTTGTAACCTGAACAACTCTTTGAAGATAATACACAATATATTAACCATTGTTAAACTCCTGTTATTTCATTTTGAAATTCTGTGTAATCATGTTTATTCTTTTTTCATTTTAAAATTCAAAAAAAGAAAAAGATAACATTGCTATTATTTCCATATAATGCTATGACTTTTTGAAATCAGTTTGCATTAAAACAAACAGAAAGGTTTGTTTGCTTCTGAAGTTCCCTAAATTTCTGCATCTAATGCTGTTTACATTGTAGCATGTAAGGGCAATGCCCACACACTGCTTTCCTTAGAAATTATCATAACCACAGATCTACCAGAGTACACAGGAAATGCACTGTTAGCTTACTTTTTGGTCACATTCGATTTACCACTTAGACATTTATCATGTAAATACAAAACCACATTTTCAATTTATATCTCCTAACCTTGAAGTCATAATTCTGAGTTCCTAGTAGATGATCTCCTGATATCTCTGTTTCCTATATGCCTGCCTCCTATACTTCCCTCTGCAAAGGACCATGGGTGAGGAAAGAGTAACAGGAGTGAGGTGTGGTACTGCATGCCTCTGATCCCAGCATCCTAGGAAACTGAGGCAGGAAGATCATAAGTTCAAGTACAGCCTGAGAAACCTTGGGATTTAGTGAGGCCTTGTCTAAAAAAAAAAAAAAATTAAAAATAGGCTATGGATGTAACTCATTGAGAAGGGTACGGGGTCAATCTCCAGTACCACCCCAAGTAAGGAGAAGGAGGAAGCAATAGAGACAGAGAGAGAGAGAGGAGAATATTGTTTTACAGTAAAGTTTTTATGAGCAGGAGGGTTTCCTAAACTAACAGTAAAAGTATAGTATAGCAAGCACGTAAAAACTGGTAATGGGTGTTGATTACCATTATCAAGTATTGGGCACAGTTCCTAATTGCATGTGCTGTACTGTTTTATGACTGGCAGCACAGTAGGCTTGTTTACATCAGCACCATCTCAAATACGTGAGCAGCATGTTGCCTGGTATCCAGGTGGCTGCAAAATCACCAGGCTCCATTCTAACGCAGCCTTGCTAAAATCTCATGTGCAACACTGACAGAAAAGTTGCCATGTGGCACGTAAATGTGACGCTGTAGAGAGCCAGTGTAGAGGCAACTCAAGCCCTCTCCATCTGGCCAAGTCACTTTTAGAAGCACACAATTAACACTGGAAGGATGGAGGTAAGCTCTCAAAAGGACTGACCACATCAAACACTCAGAAGGATGGATTATCATTAGCCAAATAACTTTCAGTCCAGAGTGAGGGGGACATCACACTCATCATATTTTTCTCTATTTTGTGATATTTTACTGTCTCAAAAGTGTGCTGGATGGGATGGAGTCTGCCCCCTCCACAGGCCCAGCCAATTCTCAGTGACAGTCAAGGATTCAGTCCCCACAATCTGTCTCTTGCTCACAAACTGAACAGTCCCGAGTCTGAGTCCACCAATCTCCCTATTGAACTCAGACACCAGTTCCTGAATTATCCCAGGGCCAGGTACCAGGCGACTAGGGACCACCCCTCTTCCCAAGCCCATTCTCTGTGGTTATACTTGACTGTCATGCTTTGCTCATGGAAACCCCAATAGAAGGTCTGGCTTAGTCTCCTGCCTACCCTCACCCCTGCCCCTGCCAGTGACTGGTGCTATCACTGTGCCCCTTCCTGAATACCGTGGCTGCCTTCTACGACTTGGCTGTATAATGAAGTTCCTTCCAACCCTGGTTCTCTTGCCCCACTGTGGCCACACCACATGTCACATCCAATATTCACCTTCTCAGAACAGCCACCCACTCTAACTTGTCAGTAAACGAGTGTCTGTGCCATCTCTCAAGATGTTTAGACTGGGTGACTAGAAACATGGTTCCTTTGGTAGAACCAGAAAATGAGGAAGACTAAGTCTGATGGTGAGAGTCATGCATCTGATCTGGAGATGGTAAGTTTGGGTTGTTGACAGCTGGCAGGCAAGAAGGATGGTGGCCACTGTCTCTGGACTCAGTTCTCTAAGTGGGAGATCCTTTTCTCCTACTTTCAAGCTGCTGACCTTGGTGGCAAGAACACTTCTATAAGCCTAAGCTCTTTACATGCAAAACTAGGCAAATGCTGGCACATACACAGAAGAGCTGGTCTGAGAATTCATTGCAACAATCTATGCAAACCACTGTGCGCCTAGTAAACACTAAGTGCCAGGCACCATGAGCAATGGTGCGAGTGCAGATGGAGACTGAGTTCTCTCCACACTTCAGGACTCAGAACACAGAAAGCAATCACTGATGCCCTGTGTGAGGACCAGAGAGAGGGAACAGCGCACCTTCTTTCAGGCTCAGCTCCAGGAATTCCCATGGTTGCCTTGACATTGAACATGGAAGTAGGCTTCCTACCTGGGAGGTTGGCCTCCTGTCTTCCAGACCAACCAAGTCTCTGCAGAATTTTGCTCTTCCCAAATAATGTAGCTGAGGCTAAAACTTCACTCTACATCCTCCATATCAGATTTGATTCCATAGATCGCTTGCTCTAAAAGGTTGAAATTATAGTGTTCATATTGCAATAAAAATCCTTGCCTTGGGGCTTCTGTTACTTGTTAAAATGTGTAATAGCCTCTCTAAGCACCTCGAATTGGGAGGCAGAAAGAAGGCACCTGGGCTTGGGCTGCCGGTAGTAATTGAAGCCTCTCTGAGCCAGGTGAGAGAGCTGAGGACAAATCCGCATCTGGGGGAAGGGGCTGGGGTCAAAGGAACACCCCTGCAGACTGTGTCCTAGAGCTCCCCAAGGTTCTAAGCAAGTGCAGGGTCTGGAAAATGGGATTGGAAAGTAGGGACAGGGAAGGGGAAAGAAATTGAGCACTGAAGTAACTTCCTATCAGAGGAGAAATGCAGAGAGCCCTCCGGGTCTTGGCACAATTGGGATGTTGGCCTGAGGTCATTTGCAGGAGTAGGGTCTTGCCCAGAACATGACCTAAGTTTATCTGCCCTTCAAGGCTCCAGAGTTTTCCATGGCCCAGCTCTTTCAGAATGCTGTGTCCTCTGCCTCTTTAGAAAGTGGTCTGATAAACTAAACTGCTTTAACAGCAAAAATTCTCAAAATGTCTTCTAAATGCAGATTCCTGAATTTAGTAACATCCCACTCAAAAGCACGGCTTTCTAGTGATGAAATTTCAACTATCCAGGAGAAATTTGGGATCAGACAAGCCATTATGAAGGAAGCAAATCACATTAGAAGAGACTGATTGTCCCACTGTGTACCCACCCAACCCTGCTACCTACAACATTCAGGCATCAAGGGAGAGGAATATTACTGTGATTTAGGGGGAGGGAGCATGTTTATGTTTTTAGAGTTCCTTCCACTATTCCTTTTAACACTCTAACTACATCAGATTTGCAGAGCACCAATGGGCTGAAGGTGATCAGCAAGTCTGTGACTTATCCAAGACCACAGTGGTCGCACGCTGTTCTCCTGAATCCCGTGACATACGGAAGACAGGTAACTCACCCCACAGACTGCACCATGAGCCCCCAGTCATGTAAATATGCTCTGTGATGCTTTTTTCCACCAGCAGCTTCCTACAAATCATTTAGCAGAAAATCAAACAGCAAACATTTCCTCTGCCACGCTTGTCCTGCTAGCTGCCATGACTTAATCACTTAGTGCATGGGAAGCTAAAAGAGAAAATTCCAAAAGAGCTCTGGGCACTAAGACAGCTTTAAAACATGGCATTCACAGCTCGGCTTCTTTTTTAGTAACTAGGAGAGTCACCCTGACCCACATAAAGCAAAGAATCTGAGTGTTACAACCCTGCTTTGAAGAGGATCTGCCTCAGTTGAGTTCAAAGGGAATAAAAAACTAGGTCAGTTGCCCAGGGTTTTTTTTTTTTTTTTTTTTTTCAAAGCAAAAAAGGAAAGAGGAAGAAAAAAAGAAAACATATCCAGTGAAGTTGATATCTTCCAGCCTCCATTGTCTTGGTTTCTAACCAAATGAAATAAATAAACTAGTAGGGTGTGAATTTATATCAAAGGCATAAGCCTGAATGCCCAAGGAGCCAGTTTATTTGAGCTACTTCTGTACAGGCCACCTGCTTTCCCTCTCCAGCAAAGGAGCCTCCTGGACCTAAGGGTACACCAGGGAGAAGCATCCCCACATGGTCTCTCAGAGCAGGTCCCCTGCAGCTCTACACACAGGACAACTGCTGTTCCCCCCTCCCCTAATCCCTCCCCTTCATTCATTCACGCATCAGGTTCACTGACTCCTTGGGTGCTGGGCTCCTGCATCTCACTTAATCTTACCAGGAGCCTGCAGGCAAGATATTATTTTCCCCAGTTCATCAACAAGGCTCAGAAGGTAATGAAAGACCCCTGGGTCTAAATTTGTTCAAAGTCATAGTTCTTTCTGCACCTGAGTCCATTCCTGGAGGCACATGCCTAGTGGCTTCAACATCCAGCTACATCAGACACTCACCTTGTTCTTTTTGACTATCCCCCTCCCAAAGGATTCATTCATGTGTCTCTAAGCACCCTGTGTGCTCCGGATGAAGTGAAGGCATCTTACTCATTTTTTCAATGAATGTATCTTTCATAAAATAAAGGTTTAAAAAAAATAAAAATGATGCAGGAGACCTTCTCATAGGGCACGTAAAATGGGGAGGATAGGGGAGTTCTTTTCTGCCCATTCATGCTCCCTTGTCCACCTTCAAGTTCAATGACACTAGGTACATACAGCTGTTTCTAATCATTTCTCATGGCCTGGGTAATCTTCCTCCTCACTAGTTTGTTTCTGTGTTTCCACAGATCAGTGGATCAGTGCATCAGATCAGTGCCAGCAAAAAACAGCATACTTAAGGGACAATTTGGTAAGGACTTGTGACAGAGAAACCAACAAAGGACTGAAGGTATTGAAACTGGCATTGATAGGAAGCCAGTGCTCCCAGGGAGAAGAGGGGAGCTTCGGGAAAAGACCTGTGTCACCTGAACCAGGTAAGAATCAGAGCCCTGGGAAGCAGGCATGTCACAGAAGCTATGTGCAGGAATGCAGCCGGGCTGGCGGGAAGGGATGGAGCTGACTGAGTCACCCAGAACCCAGCGGAACAGCAGAAGAATCCAGGTAGCATTATGCAAGTGAGGTTCATCTCCAAGACAGACAGACAGGCAGGGGAGATATTGAGGACTGGTATTTAATCAGCACAGCCCTTACCTGCCAGGGACCCTGAGGCACATCCAAAAGGCCTCCAGACCTCACTTCCTACAATCAGAAAGGTGCACCCTCAACAATCAGCTCCCACTCCAGCTCCATCCGGAGTGTCAAAATCAGCTGTCTTGTTCCCAAGTCACCAGTGCTCTAATGAATACAGCAAAGACTTAATTTTCATCTGAAATGTCTCAAATCAATGATTCTTTATTGAATAACTGCTATGTGACAGATACTTACACACAGACAGATGATGTGCTCTGTGGCCCAGGTCCTTCAGGAGCTCATGGTTGTTTTGTTTTGTTTTGTTTTGTTTTGTTTTGTTTTGTTTTGTTTTGCTTTGCTTTGCTTTAGAGAAATCAGTCCAGTGCTGAAAAGTTAAATAGTAATGCAAGAGCCCCTGTGCCCAGGGCCTGTTCAGGCAGTTTAGTGCAGTAGCTAAAGCGATGGGCTTGAGTCAAAACATCCACTACAGTTTGGATAAGTGTCCACCATGGGCCCATGTGTTAAATGCTTTGTCCTCACTTGGTTCTACTGGAAGGTTAGAAACCCTTCAGAGGTGAGGCCTGTTGGGAGGTCTTTGTGTGCTTTTTAAGGGGATGGTGTGACTCCAGTGTCTCTCTCTCTCTCTCTCTCTCTCTCTCTCTCTCTCTCTCTCTCTCTCTCTTTCCCTCCCTCCTCCTTCCTGGTCAACAGGAGGTAAGCTGTTCCCTCTGCAGTGTGTCTCCGCCATGATGAGCTGCCTGACTTCGGCCTCAAAACCAATGGGCCAAACAAATCATAGATGGAAACTTCCAAAGCTATGAACTAAAATAAACTTCTCCTCTTTGTAAACTGGTTATCTCAGGGATTTTTTTATAGTAATGAAAAGCAGACTGTCACACCTTCTGATGTCTAGTCTTAGTTTTGTGACTTTTCAGCTGCATAACCCTAACAATTCACTACTTCAAGTTGCCTCTCATATTAGAAAAGGTGGGTCCCAATGTCTTCCACAGCCTGGTCCTCTGTTTCTATGAGTCTTCAAAGGGTAGAGAACGTGAATAGGTTCTGAGTTTCATAGAACAAGGTAGCCTGCAGAGAGGTTTAACCAAGGTACACAGTACTGATCTGGGCCCAGAAGGACAGGAAGTGTGGGGAATAGCAAAGGTGGTGAGGAGAAAGCTCTGAGCAGAACACTCAGTGCAAACTAAGTCGTAGAGGCCAGAGGGACATAGCCCATGAGGCTGGGCAGTAGGCCATGGCTCCAAGTGGATGGCAAAACAAAACTGTGGGTAACAGGAGCCCCTAGAGGGGCTAAGTTGCGCAGGGTGGGTGATGTATCTCCTATCAAGTTGTAAACATGCCTACCACTGAAACCCAAAACTTGTTTTCGTTTATTTAGCTGAACCAGGAAAGTGAGAACCTAGGAAATCAAATAAGAGCCAACTCCTGGTAGTTTACTCTGGAATAAAGAGCCCTCGAGTTGTATTTCTAAAACACAAATCAAGTTAAGCCGCTGTCTTGGTTATAAGCCTGTCATGGTTCCTTCTTGCCTGCAGGATTGTGTCCAAAACATTTAGGGTGACAAACAGCCTCGTCCGATCCCATGAGGCAAGGCTGCTTATGGCTGCACTGAGCAAGCTGTAGTTTAGCTAGCTAGCTGCCCTCTCTGTCTCCCCAGACCAGCCCCTCTAAGCATCAACCCTCATTCATCCAGCCAGTGGATGCTGATGGAGGGTGTACTAAATATCACTGTATACCAGGCCCCAACACTTTCAAAGTGATAAAATCAGGTACAATTCCCCTTGTTAGTACTTTAAGTCTGGAGAAGGTGTGCTAGCCTGTTTTGTGTTGTTACAACAGAATACCTGAGACTGAATAATTTATAAATAAAAAACTTATTGATCACAATTCTGGAGATTGTGAGGATCAAGAGTATTGCTTTGGTACCTGGCAAAAACCTTCTTGCTGCATCAGGACATGGTTAACGGCATCGCATGGCAAAAGAGCAGGCATGCTAAATCCAGCCTTTCTTCCTGCAAAGCTACCAATGCCTTCAAAGCACTCTCATGGCCTTATCTAACCCAAATTATTCCCCCAAAGTTCTACTCCCAATTACCTTCAACACAAGAATTTGGAAATTATGTTTCCAACACATGAACTTTTGGGGGACACATTCAAACCACAGCAGAGGAAGAACAATAGCAGGGCCAGATGCTAGGGGAGAGAGGGAGAGTATTCCAGGCACAGCTACAGCAAGTGTATTCCTTCTGAGACTTTAATGGGCTCCATTAGGCTACAACCCTCACCAGGGTTGACAGTCAGGAAAGATGTGGCTGAGAGCAGTCTCAGGTTAGAAAATGCTTCATGCTATTCTGAGGGCACTATAACACCACTGGCACTGTAAGCATACAGTGGCATGATTATATTTTTATCTGGTGGTTGACTAGGGAGTGAAATGAAGGGGGAGGACAAAATTCTTTTTTCAGGGGTTGGAGGTATTTGCTTTCAATGCCACAGCCCTTTGAGCAAACAGTGTATGTCACAGTTTGGAGATAAACTGATAAACTGTTAACCAAAATCTCATGTATTCAGAGGTAGGACTTTTGGAAGGTGAGTAGATCACAGATCATGGGTATGGTGCCATACTCCTCAGTGGATTAATTCATTGATGAACTGATAGCTGAATGTGCTATCTAAATGTGGGTCCTCAATGCAAGGGGTGGGTCACTGGGAGTGTCACCTATAAGGATCTATTCTTATCCCTGGCTCCACCCTTCTCTCTCTCCCTGCTTCCTGGGTGTCAGAGGTTGAACAACTTTCCTCCTCCAGGCCCTTCTGACTACTATTTCTGCCTTGGAATCAGCCAACCATGGTCTGAACCCCATGAAACCATGAGCCAAACAAGCCTCTTCTTTATACTTCATGTATCCAATATTTTGTCCAAGTGATGGGAAAGCTGACTATGACAGACTGTTTACTGTTCCAGAGTGCACTTCTTTTATGTGAGCAAATAACCATCTCTTTTTCTTTGCTCCCTCTGCCCACTCCATAGACATCAAACTTCTATTAACACATTCTAGTTAAACCTACTATGAGTTCCTGTTCTGCCAGTCTCCCCCACAGCAACCACTGCATTGTCTCTTTTTCAATCTTTGTGACCTTGAGATGCAGTAAGGATCCTGCAATACCACAGATGGCCAATAGATATCTATTAGTTACTGATTAAATTCATAAAATACCAAAATTGCAGGACTTCTCTCCAGATGGCCACAGACCAATCTATTCTCTTGACAATGCTGTAAAATATATGTAGAATATTGTAGGCTGCAGCATCCTGAATTAAGGGAGAAATGATGAGACCCTGTTCCTTCAACAATTTAGCTCACCAATGTATGTTTTCCCAGGGCATAAAACCCAGGGTAGCCCACTTGTCAGGTCCCTTACTTGCAGTTTGAGTAGAACACAGAGATGAAACCCCAGCCTCTTCAGGCAGCTTTGCTGAGCCTGAGGAGATGAACTTGTGGTGTACTGCAGGCATCTGTTATCCTCTGCTCCCTAAACTTATGTAATAAACCCACTTTGTGTAGCTCATTGTATACATGGGGATGTATTCTGACTCACTGGGCTCAGAGAAGCTTGTAAGGGGTGCACAGTGACTCTGCTTCACCCAAATCTCTGGGGGACTCCTCCTGGAGTTGAACTCTCCCTTGGAAGTACATTTCCATACATATAGAGAAATGTCTATGAACTAAATCAGGGCACAGACAAACAAATACTACATGAATCTTAAAAAATGACAAACTCAGAGGCAAAGAGTAGAATGATGGGGACCGGAGGGCTGGGAGTTTCAGATGTTGGTCACATTTTCATCTAGACAAAAAAATAAATTAAAGAAAGCCATTGTACACTATGGTGAGTGTGTTAGCCACATTTCCATTGCAGTGACAAAATAGCTGAAAAAACAATTTAAAAGAAGGAAATAGGTATGCTGGCTCACAGTTCCACAAGTTGCAGAACGTGGTCACTTGGGCCAGTCACTTTGGGCTTGTGATGAGGCGGAATATCACACAAAAGCATGTGGCAGAGCAGAGCTGCTCACATCACAGTAGCTGGGAAGGAAACAGAGAGGAAGGGGGAAGGGGAGTGCCTATACCTAATACGCCCACTTCCTCCAACTGGGCACCACTTCCTGAAGTTTCTACCTCCTCCGCATACCACAATCAGCTGAAGCCCAAGCCTTCAACACACAAGCCTTAGGGGGACATTTAAGGTCTGAACAATAACAGTGACAATAGTTAATAATAATGGATCACATACTTGAAAATTACCCAAGAGTGGGTTTTAAATGTTCTCGTCACACACACAAAAGTATTCATATATGAAAAAATGAAGGCATTAATTAGCTTGATTGAGACATTCACAATATATGCATAAATATATTTTCCATAAATATACACAATTTTTATTTGTCAACTGAACAATTTAAAACAAAATGAAACACCCACATTTCTGTCTTTGAGACAGAGACATCCTTGATGTCCACATGGGTGGACTCCCCACATCAGCCAGACCTTGCTGATCCAATGAAAGAGTCCAGACTCAGCATGGATGAAGGACAAAACAGAGATGCAGCAGGACAGAGGCTGTTGTTTTGTGGTCAACTCAAGTCCAAGGAAAGCAGCTTTCAGGGAAATGGATATTCAATGGCCAGAGCGTTTGAATTAAAGGAGAGATGGAGCAGGAAGCTTTTGTAAATGGCAGGGAGCAAGAAAAAACAAAATGAGAGCTTTCTCTGGTATTTCCCCTGGAGCCCAAATTCAAGGCAAGATAAGGCTAAGACCAGCTCTTTTTGGTTCCTCTCCCTTCATGCACTGAACCAAAGGGACAGGAACAGAGCCCTTCACCTGCAAGCAAAGAATGCTCTTACCCTCGGCATTTATATTCCTGGGTGCACATACTGTTTGCAAGTCCTAGGGTGTGATGTTGATGAAAGACAGTTAATTCAATTTCTACAAAGAAATTGATTAATGGACTGGATTAAAAAGAAGTCCCTTGTGTCCACAGCCTTTGCACAGCATACCAATTCCACGTTATCTGGCCTGGTTTCCTCCTTCCCTCCTTGCTTGACACTTTGACAATTCGCACTCGGGCACAGCAGGAAGAGGAAGGGAGGGAGGGAGGAGAGATGAGGAGCTGCAGATTAGAGCTTAAATACACCTCTATATTTAATTGGTTCTATTAATATTTAAAAATAATAATAAAAGAGCCCCATAGAGAGCATACTGATCTCAGAATTGTTCTTGAGACTGACAGTTGTTCTGGAGCAGGATTGTCCCACGGATCAGAGGACTCAACTCTTTCTTTGGTTAGAAGGACATGGGGACAGTAAACCAGGATTCACAGCCACCTTGAAATTTCAGCTGGGGTGAAGACCAACTCCAAAGTTGGTCGCAGTTTCTCTCTGTCCCTGGAGCACACAGAGCCCATTGACCCCTGGCTGTGGTTCCTCTTGGTCTCTCCCTACCTGGAAAGACCAGAGAGTGATTCCTAGAGACCTGAAGCCAGGTCCTACAAGTTATTTGCTCCTCTAACGTTGAGTCTCTTTGGTCTCATAGTTGGCTGCTGGCCAGCAAGACCTCACACTGCTCTTTCTGCCTCCTGTGTTCATCAGGGCAGGTTCTATTGATAGCAACCTAGCAACCTTGGCTCTTGAGCTAATATTTGGAAGATATTTGCACTTTTACAGACCTCTCAGTTTGTACAATTAGCTTTGGATCTATCTCTAGAATCAGAAAAGGAAGCAGAGAAATGACAGCAGCAACCGAAAGCCATCATGACTGTGCTGTCCTGTGTACCTGGACTTGCTGGACGGGGCTTTATCACACTCCAGCCTGCAACAAAGATTCGGGGTAAAAGTCACAACATGCACATTAGCAAGGTCACCCCAGCTCTGCCTTTCCCATTTTCCATTTGAGATAAGAACGATTCAGTGCCCTTACTAGTAGCACGGTCTTTTTTAGTGCTGCTTTAGAATACTTGCTGTGATTTTCCATGTACAAGACTCACTGGGGCTGCACCATGATCCCTAACTCCATGGCAAGAACATTGTTAATGGACTTCAGGCAGCCATGGGATGCTGCGTCACTAAAGCCAGAAAATACTGCTGATGAATAATTTATTCAAATGAGCCTGTGAATGTTGGGCAATGTTGCATTACAAAATAAATCAATTACAATTTCTTTAAGAAAAGAAAAAAAATTTTGGTTCATTGAAAAACATTGCAAACATGGGTAGTTTTCTGTTCATTGGGAAGAAAGAAAATGTGAAATTTCATTTAAATAAGAATCTGCTACAATAGCTAGCATCATTTCAGTGACTCCTAAAGAGAATGGCTCCCCATCAAAACTGTATCCTCCAGATACCTGTTTTACCTTTTTCAATTAAAACGCTGCTCCCATGGGAAGGTTAACTTTATACTTACCAGGCTCACCAGGGTATAGAACTATTTGCCTGAAAATATGTATGAATTAACAGCATGTGTCCCACATGGGGTTTCCAGGAGAACTGAGCACCTTTGTAGGTGTTGGAATGGATGGGTCATCATTCTGCATACCAGAGAAAGAAGTTGTCATTGGAGATTCCTGGGGATTTACAACCTAGGCATGATGAGTGGCATCTTTGGTACCAGCTATCCTGCAACTTGAAGTAGGAGGATTGCTTGAGTCCAGGAGTTCAAAATCAGTCTGAGCAACAGAGCCCACATGCTGCTTCAAAAACAAAAAACAATAAATAAAAAGGTTCTCAGGAACTTAGAACTGGGTGGGGGGACAGCTCAACTTTCAATGAAGCTGAAATGCAGGAGGAGCAGAAGACTCCTTTAAATGCTTCACAGAGCACACTCCACCTACTTACGCTGTCTGCGCAGGTGCAGAGGTACACAGTGTCAGAGTGAGGCACTAAATGCAGCTGAGGCCAGAACACCAGCTGGTTCCCTTGCCTTATGCAAGGCCTTTCCCACACGAGTGTTCTGTGAGTTGTATTATGTAGGACAGGATAACAGCACAGGTGGGCAATAGACCTAAAGCATCACATGGAAGCAGAGATAGATGAAGGACAGGTAAATCCATCCAAACTGGGACTGGATACCAGGGCTGATGGAAAACTTTGCCTTCCCTAGAATATTGCCTCAGTAGTTTTGTCTGTCCCATCAGAGAGGAAGTGACTCAAGACAATGCATGATAATGAAGCGCCGTATCTATGAACTTTCAGAAGGTGAACGCTAAGTCTGTCAGCTTTTCCGTCACTTCTCCTAACAGCACAGGACACTCACGTGGTATCAGGCAGTGATGCAGCATTTCCAGTGCGTTTGGAAGGGCCCTGCAGTGGTGGGGGGTTGGGGATGGGAGTACTTCAGCCACTGAGGAGACAGGGAGGAACCCAACCTCCTGTGTCCCATGGTGCATAAAGAAGACAGGGGTCAAGTGCAAAAGCAATCTACCAGAGCACAAGCAGAGGGAGCCAGAATGGTTCTGTCCAAATGTTCTCTAAAGGAACTGGTTGGTCTCCTTCTGTTGTACTGTGAATCTAAAGTGTCCCTTAAATCTCATGCATTTGAGGCTTGGTCCCCAATATAGTCATGTTCAGAGACAGGGATTTGATGAAGTGACTGGATCATAAGTGGTCCAACTTCTTCGAAGGACTAATCCATTGATGGGTCCCAGTTGATGGCATTATTGGAAGGCAGTGGAAACTTTGGGAGATGGAGTCTAGAAGAAGGAAGGAGGTCCCTGGATACAAGCCTAAGAATATATCTTGTCTCTGACCTCTTCCTTCCGTTCGCTTTCTGCTACCTGGGCACTGAGACAAGCAGCTTTGCTCTGCACACATTCCCACTGCCATGACGTTCCGCTCCATCACAGGCCTATAGACATGGGACCAACTGACCATGGGCTGAAACACCAGAAACCGTGAGTCAGAATAAATATTTTCTCCTTTCAATTGTTATCCTCAAGAATTTAGTTACAGCAGCAGAAAGCTCACTAGCACACCTTAGCTAGACAACAGTCCTCCCCACCTCTACCCTCCCTCACCCTTTAGCTCTTCTTGACCCGATGCTCTGAGAATCCTTATATCTTTGTTTCCTCATTAGATTTTTTTCCATACTTTCAGTGGAATGTTCAGGGCTACCAGCACAGTCTGTCACAATCTATGTCCTGGGGAAGAATGAATGACTCCATCAGGAAGCCTCATGCGCAGCTCCTCAAAAGGCAAGGAGGCATGACTGACCCCAGGACACAGAACACTCCTGGGTGGCACTGCACACCAGGCTTGAAGTAGCTTAAGCAATCACCATTTCTGTTTAACCAACCACAGGTAGGCCTAGCAGGTGCCAGTACTCAAGGATTAGAGGGTCTCTTAGGTGAGGCTTGCGAAGAGATGTGACCATTATAGCCAAATGCTAATGCTATAAGCCAAATGCTAGCCAAATAGCTTCTGACGAGGACAGAAGTCCAGGTCTAATGTCCTGTCCAGACACAGGAAAAACGCAACAGGGCTCTCTGGTTTCAACTCTGTAGGCTGGGGCTCAAGGCCTGGAAAAACCCTAGCTGCCAGGATATTCATATGGTAAATACACCCAAGAGGAGGAGAAAAGTGAAAATTAAGTGTACATACTATTTCCTTCAAACTTTAAATGCTTCAAAAACAAGATATATCCCTGTTACACCTCTTTAAATATCTATATGATTGATTGCAGAAAAATAGTAAAGAAAAATAGGCAATAAATTCTCCTGTGGTCACCTGGCTTTCTTTCTCTCAGCCTCAGGTCCTGTTGCTTTGGATATTCCGCTTCCAACTCCCACCACGAATCCCACCTGTCTCTTCCTAAACACACTCCCAAAATATACCCATTCCTTTCATGCCTCCACCTTCCAGCCACTCTGACCCTATCCAAACTTTGAACAAACTATGATTTGTTACACTTCCAAGCTTTGCACACCATCTCCATTTCAGGAATTCCCTCCCTACTCCACAGAGCCTTACTCCATCTGAAAATTCCTGCTTGTCCTTAAAGATCTAGGTCACTGGCCATTTGCTAGGAATTTTTTCTATGCTCTGATAACCACTGTCTGGCATGTGGCTCTATTATACTATTTTTCCCAGCTCAGCAAGCTTTAAATCACTTATCTATTCTTTTCCCACACTCAGTTGGGGATCTTTAGAGCTTGAGTCATGGTCTTCACTTTTGAGTAAGCACAGAGATGGATGGACGGATGGATGGATGGATGGACGGATGGATGGATGGATGGATGGATGGATGGATGGATGGATAGATGGATACATGGATGCACAGACACCTGATGTATGGATGAGTGGATGGATAAATGGATGGATGGATGGATGGATGGATGGATGGATGGATGCAATCATGGATGGATGTATGGATGGATACATGGATGGATGCATGCATGGATGGATACAATGATGCATGTATACCTGGATGTGTGCATAAGTGGATGGATGGATGGATGGATGGATGGATGGATCAACAGAAAACAGATGGATGGATGGATGGATGGATGGATGGATCAACAGAAAACAGATGGATGGATGGAGAGATGGATGGATGGATGGATGGGTAGAGGAATGAACAGACAAGAGATGGATGGATAGGGGGCTGGGGATTTAGCTCAGAGGCATAAGCGCCTGCCTTGCAAGCAGGCAGTCGTGAGTTCGATCCCCAGTACCGATAAAAAAGGAAAAAGACAAAAAAAAAAAAAAAGAGATGGATGGATGAATGCATGCATGCATGGAATCATGAATGGATGCATGGATGGATGGAAAGATGGATGCATGGATGAGTGAGCAGATGGATGGATGGATACATGAACAGATGGATGGATGAAAAGATGGGTGGATGGATGGATGAATGGATGGAAAAAGTAGGTGTAGTTGGAGTTTAATAGCCATAGTCACATGTTACTGAGAGAAGGCAAAGGCGGCCACCCACAAGGTCTGGATCTGAGTGTTTCTCTCCTCTCTAGCATCATGACTTGGCCTTTCTCTGGGTCCCTTCCATTGCAAATAGAAAATAAGAAAAAGATTTAGAGTCATGGTTCTGCCTTAGCAGAAGCAGGTACTTCACAATTCCCTAAAAATGAATTTGAATGCACAATCTCTCCCACTGGCCTTAACTGGTGGCTGGCTTCACAGATGACTCCAAGACTGGCCTGCTACAGAAGTCAGTGCAGCTTCCTTGATAGAGAAATAAAAATATTTTCAGAATAAATGAAATAAAGAAAAAGACGGACTCTTTCAGGTTCCCTAAGGAAGGAAAGATCGCTTTATCGGAAGAGCTTTTTTCCAGAAATGGAAGGATAGAAGGCAAGGAGTCTATTATGGAGCATATCTTATATATCATGTGCTTCAACACATATGCTTCATTAAATGATGCCCACTGCCATCTGGGAGGCAAGCACAACTTTCTCAGTGTCATAGGGACCCCGAGGAGATTACCCCAGGCACAGAGCTGTGCAGTGATAGCTCCAACACTGAAATCTAGGACTGACTTCAGAGTCAAGGGCAAACTGTGTGTGTTCTTTCCAAGAATATACCTTTGCCAATCAACAAACTGTAAAGAGACCCCCTTATTGAGACACAAAAATACTTCCAACATCTCATGTCATGAAGTATAGCCTCTGACTAGGGAAAGAAAGGTAGAGTAAGAGGTTCCGGTGGTTTCCTCCATGGATTCATCTTCCCCTTGGGGTCTTGGCATTCTCTGATCGTTGTCTCCACCACTCTGGGCCCAAAGAATTATTGCCTACCTTTAAAATGTTATCTGAACATACAGGAAACTCCTGTGCTTGGGTATCCCATTAAGCAGATGAGTGTCCAAAAAGACTGTGCCAAATAGTACAGGAAGTCATCAAGGACAGAAGAAGCACCAACACATTTGAGGCCAAGCCTGGGTTTCTACTCTTACCAGAGTAAATCTCTCTGCCCTGGTTTGTTGGCTCCACTCTGTACGGGGTCTCCAGAGTCCAACATTCACCCAGAGTCCATAGTCCAGCCAAGGTCAAGATGTCCCCAGGAAGAGAAGGATGACCAGAGCATCCAGGCCATGGGAAGCAGCACCAAGACCTGAGACTCACCCATGAAGTAGGCACAGCACCACAGTCACTGAGACAGGAGAGAAAATCCTGAGGTCAGACAGCTTTCAGGGCCTCCTTGTCTCCTCCCAAGGTGCCATGGTGCAAAAATGTGGCATCACCATGATCACATCCCCCCTAGTTTGAAACTCTCTGCTTCCCATCATCTCTGCACTCACCATCCTCTGCACTGGTCAGTGTTCACCAGAGAAGCAGACTCAGTAGCATCTATATCAGTAGAAGGGAATGCTGCATTACAAGAAATTAGCTCAAATGATTATGGGTGCTTAGAAATTCCAAGATCTGAAATCTGCTAGCTGGGGACCCTGGAAAGCTGAGGGTCTGTTCCCATCCAAAAACTTGCAAGCCTGAGACCCCAAAAGAGATGATGTTTCACACTGACAGGCAAGGAAAAACCCACATGCCACCTTTCATGGCCAAGGAGAATTCTATACTGAGACTTTTTGTCCTCTTCAGGCCTTCACCTGGATTAATGAGACCCACCCACAGCAGAAAGTGCAATCTGCCTCACTCAGTCTAACAATCCAAATGTGAGTCCGGCCTGTTAAATAAACCCTCATGGACACCCAGAATAACGCTTGACCAAATGTCCAACTCAAGTAGATACATGAAACTCCATTTTACCCTGCCACTGTGCACTGTCTTTCTTCCAGTGTCCCACAATCACATGCCTGGCCAAGCTCCCCACCCGGTCGTACCTGGATTTTGTGTAGGTTTCCCCACCAGAACCTGCTTGCCTCGCTTTTCTTTTCCTGAAACCTACTCATACTTCAAGACACAGCCCTTGGGTCTTCTCGACACCTCCGTCAGCTTCTCTCCTCTGATGTCAGAGCAGCTCCCCTTGTTAAACACTCCTATACTTCTCTCTGTCCGCCGAGATGAATGGGGTCCTGTAAGCTCTTGTAGTAGAGGGAAACAATCTTGAAAGAGGCAATTTCTGAACACGAGAGACACCCAGCCCAGCCAGGGGTAGTAAGTGGGGAATGGGACTCAGGGACTTCTCTCTGGAGGAGGAGATGAATGAACCAAGTCTGGAAGTGGGAGGCAGGAGAACGACTAAGACTTGAGAGCAATATAAGCCAACACGCAGAGGTGTCGTCCACCTGGCTGCAGCTACGCACAAGTGGCCTCCTGCTGCAGCAGTGTTAAGTGACAGAAATTCTTGGGGATGATGCTAATGCTGGATGCAGGTGGTGGAGAATGTTGGAAGTTACATAGTCACACCTTGAATCCCAGGCTGGACCACAGTGAGGCCTCATGCATGTTGCCGCTTCAACACACACAGAGCTGTAGACCTGTCTATCCATGCTACTCGCCCATGACACTGGGTATCCTGGGAAGAAGGACTCTGCCTTGGAGCTCTGGCATTCAGCATGGTGCCTAATGGAACAGCATGCTGAGTGCCAGCATGGAGCACTGAGTGTTCAGTAAACATTCAAGCAATAGAGGGAGGGGAAGAATAGGGAATGAAAAAAAAAAGAAGAGAGGAGGAAGGGAAAGAGAGAAGGACAATTTTCTCCTTCAGTCTGCACAGAAACATAAGGAAGTGACAGAGCCATTATAGCTCCCACTTTATAGGTAGGAAGACTGAGGGCATAGAGTTCAGTGATTTGCCCAGTCTTTTGCTGTGCTAGTTTCCAACTTGCTGCCCAAGTCCCTTTTCTGAAGGTGTGCATACATCTGCAGGAAACACTGGGAGAGCTCTCAGCAGCCTCTACTCTCCCTGCATCCCACCTCCAGCTGGAGGACTGCGACAGCATCTGACTTCTGTCACTGAGGCAGCAGCACCCAGGCATCAAGCCGTTTTAGGGAAGACATGCATCCAAGCTGCCCACCCTGCTTTTCCTTTATAAATCAGTAGCAGGACCAGGAATACACTCAAGATGGCAAGTTCTTCCCTGGGTCTTCTAAGGTGTCTGGTTTCCCTTCTCAAAACTTGGATGGGTTTATGGCAAATTTTCCCGTAATTTTCCTCTTCTTCCCAGCTAAATTACTTCTCTGTTAGCCGTCTCTGACTACGCCCCTTGACCTTTCTGCTTTTCTTTCTCCGTGCCTGCCTCTGTTTCCTGCTAGTGCACTTAACCCCTTCCCCAGTCCCTCACTATTCTGCATTGACCTGGCCAGCGCTCTCTGCTGGCGCCTGGCTACGCCCACACCCCCCACAGCTACCCCTGCCAACCCACAGCTGAGGAGACCAGACCAGGACAGTGTGTACCGTTAGCTGGCAGGGTTGGCGGAGAGGTTGGTGCAGCCTGGTCTCCGTCTCCTACTGATTTGGCCCCATCGTTATCTCCTCTTGATGGAGCCTGCTAGTCCCCTCCACCCTCATGCTTTTACATTTCAAGAACAATCTAGAGTCCACATCGGCTGCAGCAGCCTGTTCGGGTGACCATCCTGCCACCACACAGCAGGACCAGGGTGTCGGCTTCTTTGCAGCCAGAGTCTCCGGCCCAGGTCAGGAGGGCTGAATAGAGCCTGTCTCCCAGCAACACCCACGTCTTCCCCTCCTGACCCTGGACTGAGGGAGGCAGCAGAGGCAGTGCCACCGGGAAACCTGGGGAGGCAGATTCAGGGAACCTCAGCTCCCACAGCCCTTTCCGTCCAGGCCCAGCCACTAGAGCACAGAAATGGAAATCAGTAATAGTACGAATAGCTATTCTGAAGAAAACAACACATCATAAAAGCTAGTGCTGGTTTAATACCATCTTGTTTTGAAGTCCCATCAAGCTGTTGTACATCTGTTTCCACTGGTTTTAATATGTGGTATCTTACTATATTTTACTATATGCGATAGTATAAACAAAGTTTTTTATAGGCAGAGAGATAATATAGAAACCATTGTTCGTTTTCTGTTAACTGGTTCTAAATACCCTGTAATTTCTTCATTCTCCTGAATAGCTTCAGACTGACTTGATATGCTTGATGCTATTGTATATGAAGTTATACTCAAATAATTCAAGAAAGGAGGCACTGTGGTGACTACTATTATGTTAGATTATCTAGGGGTGAAACACAATGATGCTTAAATAGTTCGGTTCTGACCTGTGTTGTTCTAATACAATGTCCTCTTTTAACCTCAATCCCATCCTTTTTTTAAAAATTAATCTATTTTTTCTTACTTTTTTTTCAATTAAGGGAAAACTAAATTTAAAAATAGCGGGACATATTATAGTAACTTTTTTGTTTTCCTATTAACCTGATTTGAACCCCAGTATTGCTCTCCCCATCTTGTTCTGTCTGATTATTCTATATTCTGTTTTGTTTGATAGTATCAAGTTTGAGGGTATAGGCAACCACTTTGAAGGCAATAACATATACTATGACGCCCATTATGGGTTGACTATTATCTTTTTTTGAAGTCCCGTAAGGTCTCCAGTGTAGGTTTTATTGGTCTTGTTCTGTACTGTTTTGATCAATTCTATTATACCTGATGATATAAGCAACTTTTCTAAAAAAAAATAGCAAGAGGCACAATGGTAACCGTTTTAGATCACCTGATATTCTATTTTTACATCATGTACTATGCCCATCCTTTTGTTCTAACTGACTCTGTTTTGTTTAGCCACGTTAGATTTTATTCTCTCCAAAAAATGATAAGAATTGTGGGAGTAAAAAAAAAAAAAACAAAAAGTGTAATTGTTATTAAAAAGAGAGGAAAGGAGGATGGTATAAGGGATATAGCTGCATGTATGTTTGAGTGTGTAGGATGGAAATCCATATTACTGAACTTTTGTTGGATCATTGATCGGCATTGTGTGCAATCTCATTGTATGAATGTTCACTTTACATGCTTTAATTTTATAATGTGGACAACTATTTCAAAGACGACAATATGTAATCTATTAACTAGTGATATCTTACTGTATTTTTTTCCTTGAAATTCTGTATTACTTGTACCCTTTTACTGCTTTGGTTTTTTTTTTTTCTTTCTTTCTTTCTTTTCTCTTTAAATAATACAAAAAAGAAAAAAAAAGAAATGAAAATCTCCAGACTTCTTTGTTTTCTCCTTCACAGAGCTCAAAAAAGAAATCAAATCTCTCATTTTGGTCTCTAGATCAGGAAGATTTCCTACTTCTACCCAGCCTTAAAGACCCAGAACGGACGTCCAGGGACCAACAGGGGTGGATACTAGAGCAGCAGGACTTGAGAACAAAGGAGAGCCACTCAGGGCTTTGTCGTTTTCCATTTTGAAGATGAGTAGTACTGCTCTCTGCATTGCTTTCTGTGGGAACTGGACCTTGGCATCTTGTCCTCAGAGGGGACATTAAGAGGATGCACTTGTCATCTGCAAAGAGCAAGATGTTTAAGACCCACAGTTGATGCTTCAGAAGAACCTGCCCACGGCAGGGAGTGCTGTGCCGTCCCCAGCAGACAGGATGGGAGTGGGCTCCTGACCTGCCTGGGGCACAGTGGGTCAGGACATTTACGACTATGCTCTCCTCCACTGCAGTAGGAGGTCCTTTTATTTTATTTTATCTTATTTCTATTTTGAGACAGGATCTCCCTAAGTCACTAAGCTGCCCACCCTGGGTTCAAATTTGCAATCTTCCTGCCTCAGCCTCTCAGAGTGCTGGGATCACAGATGTGTGCCACCACACCTGGCTCGCTGTGCAGCCCTCAGCCAGCCTGCAGCTCCTCTCCAGCAATTGCGCAGATGCTGGTACCCACTGTGCTGTACATCACTGCATTCTGTCCTCACCTGGCCACCATCATCTCCAGTTTTCTTGCCTCACTTTCAAAGCAAGGAAGAGCCCAGGTGAAGGAAAGGTTGGCCTGCTTCAACCTCCCAAGGGCAAAATGCAGTTGCTAAATGCTTTCGCTGCTGGGCCTGCAGAAGATTGGGGCAGTCAGTTTAGGGGCCACTCCTGACAACACTGACCTTCTCGAAGGATCCATCTCTCCCATTCCACCACATCCTCCAGGCAGTTGGAAGGAAGGGTAAAGGGTATGGAGAGTCAGTCACTCCATGTCTGCCTGCCTGGCAATTAGACACTGTCCTGAGACCTTGCTCATCACTTATTTTCCTCTCCCATTCTCTAACTTTTATGATGTAATAAATATTTCAAAGGCCAAGAAGTGCCTCAAAATACTGGTAACAGGCTAGTCTACCACTGAGCTCTGCAGCCACCTTTGGATCCCATCTGTCAAGCTTCTGAGCCCCAAGAAAACCAATGGCAAGGAAGCTTCCAGGCCAATGGAGAAAACATTTCCCATCGTGCAGGGACAGCAACATCTGTCACCTTCTGTGCCCAGCCTACCAATGTGAGTCACTGAGATTAGTGTTCCTGGAGAGAGAGAAGGGCTTCCCGCCTCTGGGCTGCTGCACAGTCTGCCCAGGAAACACCCAGAGTTGGAAGTAGCGACACACACCAGAAATCCCAGTACTCAGAGGCTGAGCCAGGAGGCTCACAAGTTCAAGCCCAGCCTAGGCAACTTAGCAATTTATCAAGACCCATCTTAAAATAAATAAAAGCACTGGGAGTGTAAGTCCATTCAAAGGCCTTGTGCTCAATATCCAGTAGAAAGAAAGAAAGAAAGAAAGAAAGAAAGAAAGAAAGAAAGAAAGAAAGAAAGAAAGAAAATATGAGAGAAAGACAGAGAGAGAAGGGAGAAAGGGAGGAAGGCATGTTCCTTCTACCATTTCAATCTAAGACCTGCCTTGGCAGCCGATGAGGTAGAGGAGGATACAAAGAATCTCTCGTTTCTTTGTTTGCTTATTCCATACACACGCATACTAATACCTTGAAAATTCATTTTATGCATATACACACATACATAATGATGTTTGTGATGCTGTTTCATGTTCTGAGCCTCTAGGCTAAGGACAGTATAGCTCTGTATTGCTTTACAGATAAAGAAATCTAAGTAAAGCTAATCAGCATGGCTTACAAGGGTCACAGATTTACCTGGTGGCCTAATGGAAACTGTAACCCAGGTTCTCTGAGTCCCAGAGGAAATGCACACCTGACCACACATCCTTGACCAGTGGGAACCACACGGTGCCCCCCACGCTGTATACCCCTGGCTTCATAGGTGTAGAGCTTGAGAGATGCTCTGAGAATAGCTGCAGCGAAACTGGAGACCCCGGGGCAGGGGAGAACAGGCTTGTAAAAATCAAAAAAGATACAGAAGGAAAAGAAAGAAGGCATAAATTACAGACCAGAGATGAATTTCTCCTGAATGATAAATAATGGATTATGTTACTCTCCCAGGGGTGTGGTCACTTATCTGCAGGCAGAAGGGCCAGGTCATCCCCCATCAATATCCACCACACCTCCGGTACAGAGTTGGGGAAAAGAGGGATGAATGCAATATATTTTCTGGCTTTAAGAAGGTCACGCTAATAAGAAAGATAAGTCTTTGACAAAACCCACTAATTGTCCTCATTATATTAGTCATCCTCCACTTTTTTAGAAATACGACTTTCAATTCCAGTTAAGTGTAAATGCTTTATTTCCCATCTTTGCCTAGAGCTCTCGCCAAAAGCATAGCAAAATGTACAACTTATTTAGTATGTGCTTTAAGGAAAGAGATGTGTTCTATTAACCCTCTCTTCTAAGGTGGTTGGAATGTGGATGTGAAGACTGGACCTGTGAAGCCACTTTAGATCTTGAGGTTATCTTGGGAATAGAACTCATAACACAGTAGAGCTAAGGGCATAAAAAGTCTGTACCCTGACATCACCAAGCACCTACAGGCCTAGGACTGACAACCGCCAGATTTCCTGTACGTGAAAAGAAGATGTCTGTCTCATTTAAGATGCTATTTTGTTAGCACTTTCTGTTAGACTCCGTTCAATAGAATCCTGCTAGTAAAACCCCTGACAGACAAGTCGGGCCGTCGGAAGAGCTAACAGTGTTCTAAGGAGAGCACCATGGGAGCAGAACGAGGATCGATTCACTCCATTCACCAAGTTGAAAAAAGAAACATCGCAGACTTGTGTGAATGAGCCTTTAAAATGAGGCAAGGTTTCCTCTGGTGGGCGAGGGTGGGCATCCCACTTGGAAGGTCACAGAAGCAGGGGGCTGGTGCTGCTGAGTAACTGAGCAGCAGCACTACTCCTGAAGAGGGGCTTGCCAGAGCTCACCAACCCCTCTCCCCATGGCTTAGGGCGCAGCCTGGTCCCCAGCCAGCATCCCCATCTGACACCTCCGCAATAACCCTCACTGCCTTCCTGTCTTGCAGCTGTGCCACCAGCTGTGCTCACTGCGTCCCCTGCGAGGGGCTTGGACTCCAGGGAGAGCTGGTAAACACCTGCCAGGCTCCAAACAAGACTGGGGAAGAGCATTTTCAGGCTTTTCGGTGGCTCAGGCCTTGCAGAGAGAAGGTCTGACTCTGAAGGTACTCAGGGCGGAAAGCAAGGCCATCGCCCTTACAGCCCACCTCCCCCTGCTGCTTAACGAGTCCCACCAAAACTTCACTGGTTAAAATGACAGTAGAGTGTTGTTTCTTCTGTGGTTGGCTGGACTCAACTGGACATTCTGCTCTCTGTGCTGCCCTTTGAAGGTCCTAGCAGCAGTGACAGGAAAGGTGGGCTACGGTTGCATGAACCAAGATGACTCCACTCACACATCTGGAGCTTGGCACTACCTTCAGGCCAGTCTGTCCCATAGTGCTTCCTTGGAAGAGCAGCCAACTTCTCTGCCAGTGATTTAGAGCCCAAAGGCCAAGAAAGGGGGAGACTCAGTCTATTTGTCAAAGCTAGACTCAGAGTCAGAATAGATTGAAAGGGAAAGGACCACACTCCACTTCTTGGCAGGAGAAATGTGCTTCCACTGCAGGAGAGAATGCATGGGACTCTTGTGGCCATCTTTGGGAACAATCTTTCACTGCTGACCTTGTGACCACATTTCACATCTCTCGCACATGTAGAACATGCATACCTCTGTCCCCCGTAGACTAATTCTGTTATGGTGTCTTCTTAGACACCATTCTTCCAAATCAGATCCAGCTGCATTTGGGTATTCCTGAGGGAAATCCCTCTCCTGCAGCTGCCCCAGAAACTGGAAACTAAAAAGCATACTTTCCTGTCCTTACACAGCTGGAACACAATAGTGAGGAGAGCTGGGGCCTCAAACACCAGATTCCTTCCGCTTCCCGGCCCTAGCTAACAGTCTCCTCCTGCTGACTCTCAAGCTTCCGTCAGTCACTCATTTCGATTTTGTTAGGGGAACCCAGATCTGGATACTGAAGCAAGGGTAATTCATTTCATGGAGAAATGGAACATTTGAGAACAGTGGGGACCACAGTACTGTGGGAAACAGAACCTAATGAATTTCTGCATTCAGCTAAAAAAAATGTAGACATCCTAAAAGGGCCATTGAACTTATTTTATGTCCACAGGTCACAAGAGGAGAGATGAATAATTGGTAAATGTTTCCATTTTCTAAGAAGAATTTAGACAACATATAAAGGGCTCAGGACAGTCTCTCCAGTCAGTAAAAGATTCTCAAAGTAAGAAATGGTCTCAGAGTAAGGAACAAATCAAAAACACAGGCATAACACCCGTCGGTAGGACCTCAAGAGGATTGCAGGCATGTTGATCCCTTTCAACATGACGAAGTCTTCCTAAGAGTCCATGGCAGCAGGTGTCAAGGCCAAGATGAGCAAGGCTGCCTCAAAGGACATCCTGAATTAGGTATCTGCCAAACAGGATGGGAAATAATCTTCTATGTATAAAACTTGCATTCTTTAAGGAGGTGGACCAGTTCTTACAGAATCAAAGTTGCCCCCATCCCAACTTCCTATAGAGGAGATGCAGATGGGAAAAATTTCTTAGGTGACAGTATGAACTTCTTATAGAAAAGGAAAAACACATCAGAGCTCAAAAGAATATTGAAAAATGCCACAGATCTGAAACTTAAGGAAACTGGTGGATAAGAAAACCACTCCAGGGAAGATAGTTGGGCTAACTAAAGACTCCCAGGCTTCCAGGCTTTCAAGTTGACAAACTTACAAGTGCTTGGCCAGATTTCAGAATTTGTAGGAACCAGTGTTGCCTTCAGATCCCAATTCTTTTCTCTTGGGAAATCTTGAACTTTTCACAATTCATTTTCTTCCTGTTCATTGTCTATTGGTACTTTGTGTACTGGGGTGTGTAATATCCAACAAACCCACCAAACAGGTAAAGTTTGTCCATTTTCTAAGATGTTGAGATAACAGTCCGGAACCAGTCCAAGGCACTCAGTTCCATCTTCTATCTTTTTGTTCTGTCATCTTTCATATAGAGTATTCATTCTCATCCTCATGGTCATAAAAGAGCTGTGGTTCCTTCGAGCATTACTTCTCTATTACAAGTAAGTGGAAGGAAAATAGGTTAAAAATATACGACAAAATCTTACTACATGTGAGCCTTGTACTTTGCTGTGGTGTGGTTTTGTTGTGATGTGGATTGTTGGTTTTGTTTTGCTTTATCTGTTGGTCTTATTCAGAAATGGACTCTCCCCCCAGAATCTAACAATATCCAGCTTTCCAGAAGGATGTCCCATGGTCACCATGATGAAAAGGGAGAGAAGCAATTGAGGTTATTTCACTTTCTAGAGTCTATAGGACAGAAAGACAAAAGAGAAAGAAGAGAAGTGGATCTTGAGTGATCCAAGAAGTAGTACCTGTCACATGTCTTCCAGAAGAGAACAAACAGTATGAAGAGAATGATGGCCCTACCTCCCTAGCCCTCTGTACCATCAATTCCAATTCTTAAACCACACCCAGTGTCCATGCAGTTTGGATGAGTTGCTTGGCCATCTCCAAAAACAACAGTGTATGTGTATAGAAAGTGTGAGAACATCCATCTAGAGCCACAGAGTTCTTCAGGGAAAGTGTGTACAGTATTCACACCCTCATGGATTGATGGAAGCCCACGCATTATGCATATGCCAATAAATCATCATTGTGTTGGGAGTAAGCAAAGAGCCTGCTAAACTTAGAATAAATTTCAAATTAACCTGAATTATACATGCCTGGTAAATGGGACCCTTTTATGAAACAAGAAATGCTGTATGTCTGGAATATTCAGTCCTAGGTCTCTGGGGAAGAATACAATTTAAGAGGAAAACTCAATTGTCAAAGCTTTGTTTCTCAAATAATTCCCTAACAAACCCTATTCAGCATCCAGAGGCCTGGCAGAATCCAGTCCCTCATCAGGGCCATTTAGGAGGAGCTCAGAAACTTCTGTTTCTTGGCATATGGCTAGCATGTGTGAATACAGAGATGAAGTGTTACCAAAGGGACAGATAGAAGCTCAAGAAAGATCTACTATAAAAACAAAAAAGGAAGAAGACAGTCGTCCAGGGAGCCAGCCATCATTACTATATAGTTAATCAGGCCAACAATGGAAAAACACTTAGTTCCTCTTAGAAGCTAGAAATTAGCTACATTCCAGGGAGGCTGGAAGCTGAAGGCCAGTTTGAAGACAGAGGCTCCAAGACCACAGCAAGAAAGAACAAATATCTTCTGATGATCATTTCCTGGTCCTTGGAGATGACAAGTTACAGACAACTGGAAAGATAGCTATGCAGATTCCTTCACTTCCAAACTGTGAACTTGAACAGCCTTGATGCAACAGGGTCCCTCGTTCTTTGTTCTGCACAGCACTTCAGCTGCAGGAAATTTCCATGACCTGTGATTCACGACACAGTGCTGTTTCCTCAAAGCGATTCAGGCAATGGACCAGCGTGGTACAAGGAATGCACCAGGACCTGCCCTGAGCCAGTGGCCCAAGCAAGGTCACAGACAATAGTTTATGAAGATAATTAGCAGGGAGCTGCTGGAAGGAACGCTGCTCAGGTCAGGAGCATTCTCAGCCTCTAATCTCAGATCTCCTCTAATCTTGGCTCATAATTGGCCATATGACCTTGGAAAGGCCAGGCCCTCCAACTCCCTGAGCACTGGTTTCATCATTTTAAAAGTGAAATGACTGAACTAGAAGTGGGGGATATGACGCTTTGTTTAAAAGGAGGACCAAATGGACAGAGGCAAGGAGAAGGAAGGGAAGGGAAGGGAAGGGAAGGGAAGGGAAGGGAAGGGAAGGGGAGGAGAGGGGAGGGGAGGGGAGAGAAGGGAAGGGAAGGAAGGGAAAGGGAGGGGAGGGGAGGGAAGGGGAGGGGAGGGGAGGGAAGGGGAGGGGAGGGGAGGGAGGGGAGGAGAGGGGAGGGGAGGGAAGGGGAGGGGAGGGGAGGGAGGGGAGGGGAGGGAGACAAAACAAAATAAGACAGGATAGTTTTTTTGAAGCAGCAGCAGCAGACTAGAGCCAGGATGCCACTTCTTCTCAGAATAGAATATGGGAAGCACTAGAATAATAGTCCTGCTAGCTCTGAACTGTCTAGAGATCTACCACTCTTTCTCCAATGCAAGCTGCACAGGCAAGATGTCCAGAGACTGGAAGAGGTTACTAGTACACCTGAGATCTGAAACCCAGCAACAAGCACTGAGTAGAGCACGTCTGGAGGAGTGAGGACACTAATCAGCTCCAGACAGATCTGTGTGACAGAAGCAGTGGCCCACTGCACCCAGCTGAGTTGATAAATCTGTATGAGAGAGCCCTCATTCTGGAAGCCCGGCTCTGGCTTGCTTTTGGAAAAGGCTGGTGCCCCTTGTATAACCCAAAACTGTGCTGTACAGTAGAGCCTTCCATAAGAAGGAAATGTTCTGAACCTGTGTGCTATGGCACATCAGTTGGTGTTTACCTCTGGCTGCTATTAAGCTATTGAAATATGGCATTCGGATCGAGAAACTGAATTTTTAATTCCATTTCATTTAAACTTAAATAGCTACATGGTGTTAGTGGTTACCATACTGGACAGTCCAAAGAGATCTGTATAATGCAGCAGTTTCACCACCCCCAGCCCTAGGCCCTCTAAGGGTAGCCCTCAGACCCATAACATCAGTGTATTAGCTAACTTTTTTCTCATTGCTGAGACCAAATACCCAACATACAAAACTTAAAGGAAGCAGAAGTTTATTTTGGCTCATTGCTCCTGAGGATTCAGTCCATAGTCAGGTGACTCCAAGACAGGATCATCACGGTGGAAGGGTTTCATAGAACAAAGCTGTTTCGTTCATTGTAGTCAGGAAGCAGAGCAAAGGGACAGTGCCAGAAAGCAAAAGTGAAGAGAACAGGTATAGATCCCATAGTCACAACTTTATGATCCACCAAAAGATACCCAGAAGTTTGGTTTGCTAATACCCTGAGACGCTCCAAAACTAAGACAATTATGCATAACCCTTACCTCCCCAAGCTTGTTAAAGATGAAGAATCCCAGGCCTCACTCCAGCCCTACTGGACCACGTTGCAGCTATTTGCATGCATATTGAAGTCTGGAAAAGCTCCATTCTAGTCTAGTGAATGGGTAGGGGAATGAGAAAACTGAGGTCTAAAAAACATGGCCCAAAAGGGGTTGAAATAATGATTCTAATGCCCATTATCTATTTTCAATTCACTGGACAGTTTACAGCTTCTCTGTACTTATCTGTCCTTTGCTTCTGTCATATAGGAGCCATTATCAATTTTGTAAGAGGAGTCATTTAGTCTCCCAGACTGCCAGCTTACCCATTACCACTAAACTGTTAACACTTAAGGCCGGCTATTAACAAAACTATTTAGCATAAACAGAAGGCAGGCATCCTGGCCTCCAATTTAGAGTTAGTGTAGCTAGACCAGTAGTTCTCAAAGTGGAAGTTACTTCAGGGGCCTGCTAATATTTGATTCTTATTATAAACATATATTAGTGTTTTAAAAATGTGCAAGATAGCACAAGAGTGCAAACATGGAGAATAATAAAATTTTGCACATAAAGAACCCACTACCACCAAGAAAATTCATTCATGACATCAAGATACAGCACCTTTGTTTAGAGATCAGAATAATTTCCACCATCTGTGACAAGTATCTAAACTTCTGGTACGTTCGTCACTGGTTAGCAAAGTTGTTTTGTTTACGGTAGTTTGGTTTTTAACTTAGATCTCCCTGTCACTCTTTATGTGAGGCTAATAAAACATACTAGTTCCACACATATGTGCCACGAATTGTTTAATTGCATGTAAAGCTTAGTGTCTAGGCTAGGTGCTTCTTGAATGGTATTGTCTCCGTGCACCAACCAGAGAAGGATGCCTCACTGCATCAAGGCAACATTAGATGATAAAACTGTAAGTGCCTATGATAATTTATGGATGATTCTCAGTTGGTATTTTGAGCACTTTTTGTTGAGGTAGCAATTTGCATACAAGGAATTGTACAGATTTTTACTGTGCAACTGATGACATGTATATACACACCCATGTAAACACCAAATTAAGTGCAGAACATTTGTGTCACCCCAGAAAGTTCCCTCATGTCCTCTTCCAGTCAGTCTCCATTTCCTCATGCCTGATTTTTATTATGATAGTCCATAGTCCTTTCTATTACCATAATATCATATTTAATGACATAGCCCAAGTCTGTCACTCATTTATCAAAGGTTTCCTCTTAACTCTTGATGTACTGAAATTCCTTTTTATTTGTTAAAAACACAATTTTTTTGTCAGATATGTGATTTCTATTTCCTGATTTTTATTACCATAGTCTGGCTGTTCTCTGTTCTTGAACTTCATACACATGGAATCACAATATGTATTCTCATGTGTCTTTTGTCTTTCACCCAACATGATGATTTTTAGACCCTTCCACATTGTTGCAAGATCCATGTTCATTCCTTTTTATAGGTGAGTGGTATCCCTTAGCATGGATATGTCATCTTTTGTTTATTTGTTCAGAGGAGATAGGTATATACCTATCTCGCTTGTGGCTAGAATGAATAAAGTCACTCTGCATATTCTTAACAAGTCTTTGAAAGACATGTTTCATTTCTCTCCGACTAATATATAGAAATGGCATTGCTGGATCACAGGAAAGATGAATGTTTTACCTTATGTCTTGGTTACTTTTCTCTCATTACTGAGACAAAGTACCCAACACCCAAAATTAAGGAAGGAAAGATTTATTTAGGTCACAGTTTGTGGAGGTTTCAGTTTGTAATGAGCTGCCTCCAAGGCCGAGTGGTGTGGCTAGGGGCAACATGGAAGCTGTGGCAGATTCCAGAAGCAACAAGAGCAAATGGACAGAAGGGCAAAAGGGAGAAGCATGCCACCTTCCTTTCCTTATATTGTATGTTGGCTCCTGCCGCAGAACAGGTGCAGCACTCACACCGCCTGTCTCAGCACTAAACAACAAACCAATAAAAAAAACCCTAGATTCATCCACCTTCTAAAGGAACGCCCCCATGACTTCATGAGGCTCTTGTGGGGGGACATCAAGACATAAACCATAACACCTTACCAGAAGCTTTCAAACAGTTTTCCAAAGAGGTGGAGCACTCCTAGCAGTAAAGTATGAGAGTTCAAGTTCATTCAAGTCCTGGCCAACATATGTTGGGGTTAGACTTGTTTATTTTGTCTCTCATCCTAACAGAAATTGGAGACTTTGTTTACCAAGCACCTTCTCCTATGTTTATTGGCCATTTGTGTATCTTCTTTGAAGGCATGTCCCTTTCAGTCTGTCACTCATTTATCAAAGGTTTTCTCTTTACTCTTGATGTGCTTAAGTTCCTTTTTATATGTTAAAGACACAAGTCTTTTGTTAGATATGTGTGCTATGAATCTTTTTTTCATAGTCTGTGGCTTGCCTTTTTACTTTCTTAATTGGATTTTTAGGGGTTTTTTTAATTTGTGAAAATGCAAATGGTATTACATGTTGTTAGTATTTAACTCTGATATAACAATTTGCTACTGTCTGCCTTTTGAGTTTCTAGTGCTATTTTTTTTTTAAATAAAGAAACACTCGAAATGGGAAGAGGGAGAGATGATAGATCACAGAGGAATTTTTAGGCAGTGAAACTACTTAATGTACTACAATGGCAGATACAGGACATTTTACATTTGTCAAATCCTTAGAATACATAACCAGGCATGAACCTTAATGGACTATAGACTTTGGGGTATCGTGATGCCTTAATACAAGCTTATCACTTATAGACAATGTTCCACTCTGAGGCAGAGCCAAGGGGATATTATTAGTGGTGAGGCTTTCAGAGAAGTGGATACAGAGCAGAGAGAGAGAGACAGAGAGGGAGAGAGAGAGAGAGAGAGAGAGAGAGACAGAGACAGAGACAGAGACAGAGACAGCAAAACTGTCTATATTTTGACCTCAGTTTTACTGTGAATCTAAAACTGCTCTAAATAAGTCTGTGTAAAAGAATCTAAAGATAAAGAAAATGGGTATTCCTATAAATCTAGCTTTTGTAACTGTTCTCATCAACTCACTTTATGATCAGTAAATGTTAGACTTGTTTCGTTTTTCTTCCTAATAAAGCAACACCTTTAATTTTCTATCTCATAACTTCTGCTGCAGTGAGGCTATGCACTCCCTAACGTCCTATGTGGTAAAATAGGACTGTGGTACCTACCGTGGCAGAATTGGTAGATGGAGAGACCTATAAAATTTAGGGTCGAATAGGAGGCCCTTACGTTATTTGGAGGTGTTGCCTTATGAAGGGATTATGAGGCCCCCAGCCTCTCTGGCCTCCTGTTGGTGATGTGGCCTCTCCTCCCACATATACTCATCGTTGTCACCTGCCCAGGGGTGACACAGGCAAGGGAAGCCCATACCAGAGACTACACTGTGCTGTTTGAAAATTCAACCTCCAGATCTGTATTCTAAATAAGCCCTTTTCCTTTATAAAGTTGATCTACCTTACGTATTTTGTTGTGGAAAGAAAAATGAACTAAGAGAACTTCTGATTTTACTTTGCTTATGCAAAAGCTGCTGCTATTAAAGCAACAACACAATTTTAAGAAATCAAATATATACATGTTACTGTGCTCTTCAGTCCACTCTGGTTTACTGTAAGAAGTGTATTTATTCTCTTCATGCTTGCAATGCTTCTCTGATCTACTATCGACCAAATAAAAATCTCTATACTTACGCACACTCTACCTCCACATGTAATTCAGTTATAGGAGCAAGGTGGCGAATGCTCAAGGAGGCCCCTAGAATCTCAATTGTCCTGCATGGTTCTCATGCCTTGAAGCACCTATTAAGTCATTCAACAGCAGTCATCTCTAACTCCAGAGTCCTTTCAGGCCTCCACTGTGACAACTGCAGCTGTCCAAGGTTCTGCAAGTTCCCACCATGGCAGGCGAAGCCCTCCTGGCTGAGAAAATCTGCTCAGTGCTATAAACTCAGCACATTTGGTATGTGCTGGTTACAAACCAAAGTGGAGGAGGCACATATTTCAAATAACCACATGAGGTCTTCTCTCTCAAAAATTCTGCTTTTACAGACTAAGGATTCAACTTCCCAAAACAGAGGAGCTGCATTTTTATTTGAGAAGTATATTCTAACATCAAAGAGGAAAGAGGAAAATTGAATATTGGAAATACTATACTTGCAAATCCCTTAAATTATCCATAAGCTACATTATATAATGACTGGAAAATGCAGCTCTGTATAGGTTATCAGATAAGCCCGCATTAAATCGATATAATGATTATATGATATATAATAGCTATAATAGCACATAATAGTGAGGTGAGGATGGGAAGGAGGAAAGTTCTTATTCTTTGCTGATGAGGAGGTAACTTGGTGTGACTGCTTGGTGATCATTACCCAGCAGAGTTTAACATGCATGTACTCCGTATCCAGACTTTCCGCTTTCAGTACAAATGCTAGATAAACTTTCTACAGCTACAGCAGGATCCAGGTGAATCATTGCACCAATATTGTTCATGGCGGCAATAAAAATGCAAAGCACACACATCTGTGAAGCATAAAAAAGAATGATGAATGACCCAGTGCTGTGATGACACAAAGCACCACGGTGACGTGAATGACGAAAGATCACAAAGCCACCTGGAGCTAGAAGGATAAGGCACAGAAGATTCATGCGGGATGAGGCTGCTCGTATGAAATTCAGAAGCACATAACACCCAACAATATATTTAGGGTGAGTGAGTGGTGAGAAAATAGCAGAGAAAACGCGAGTAAGGTTCAGGACAGTGGTTCCCTCTGAGGAGACAGAAGAGAAAGTGACCCTGAGCAGTGGGCTCTGAAGGGTAGGCACTGATTTGGTTCCTAACCTGGATGGTTGCTGGGTCAGTGCGGTGACGCATACCTGTCATTCCAGCACTCGGGAGGCTGAGGCCAGAGAATCACAAGTCTGAAAGCAGCCTGGGCTACATGGTTCAAAGCCAGTCTGAACCACACAGTGAGACCCTGTCTCACACAAAAATAAAATTAGCCTGGATGGTCAATTTTATCACTTTCTTCCCCTTCCTGCTCCTCTTCATTTTCCCCTCCTCTTTCTCCTTTAAATTGTGTGTGCGTGTGTGTGTGTGTGTGTGTGTGTGTGTGTGTGTGTGTGTGTTACCTCCACATTCTGACATACTTTACGGGATACAAAGAAAAACACATTGACATACAGTTTGGGCTGCCATAATAAAAGTACCATGGGTCATGTGGCTTTACAACAAACACTCTTTACAGTTTTGCAGGTTAGAACTTCAACAGATCATGGTACTGACTGAGCTCCAGGTGCTGATTGAACACCTTCTTGCTGTTCCCTCCCAGGGCAGACAGGGAGCTCTGGCCCCCTCCTCTCCTTCTTTGGACACCAGATCCATCATGGGGACTCTACCCTTATGACTTTGTTTAACCCTAATCAGCTCCCAGAGGCCACAGTTCAATCCTTTCACATTCGAATTAGAGTTTCAGCAGGTTGCCGTGGAGGATAGAAACACCAACATTTAGTACACACGGTGTGCAACCAAGAGTTCCATGTAAACCAGACTGTCTTTACACATGAGGATCCCCTGAAACCCAGGAAAGACCCACACTCTGAGCACAGGAGGAAGGAACCTGAGCACAGCCACAGAAGCAGCCGCCCACGCCGCCCACCTCCAGGTCACTCTGCAGCACATGGTCCTTCATGGAATGGCTGCTGGAGCTCATGGTGTTCCTGAAATGATTTTCTGACCTCACAGTGGCAGGTGTCCTGGTCCTCACAGCTGCTCAGATAGTTTCCTACTTGCCTGCTGCCAAAGGCCCACAGGCGCTGCCAGCTGGCCATCGACTCCAGATCACTTGGAGACCTTTCATCTCCAAGGCCAGTTACCACAAGCCTAAAGCAGCTTCTATGCATGGGAAACTCAGATTTCATTTCTATTCTTTCTTTTGTGCATGCAGAGTCTCTTAGCAATAAAAAACCTAGACCTAGCGAAACTTGGCCCTGTTCTGAGTGTCATCGCTTACCCTCAGTTCAACCGGAATGACCTCCTCTTGTCCCCACCTGCTTTCCTTCCCTACTTCTGTCCCCTGGATTCATTTTCTCACTCCTCCTACAGCTCCCAGGAAGCTCCTGACCCCAGCTGGAGTCTGCTTCTCTTTACCCTGTTCCCTCTCATCTCCTGAATCTTTACTCCACAGTAATTCTGTATGAAGACTTCGCCAGGCCTTCAAGTCAAATAAATCCTCAGCACTCCATGGAATGTGTTATTACCCACATCCAAAAAGGATGCTGACATGCACAGGGCTTGAAGAACTTACCCTTGACCCATTGTAGAGAAATCTCTGCTGTGTCCCCCACACACACCTGCCATCTGCTAGCGGCCAGCCTTCCCCACTCTGCCACCAACCCCCACCAACAATATCCACCCAGTTTTCAGGAAGAAGCACGAGGCGAGTGGGGTGATGCCACTCCCACCTCCGTTCCATCTCAGGCTGACATGTTCCAGCCCCAGCACCAAGTGGCCTGCATGTTGTCTTGAGTCTGTCAACACTTGACAGTGTCTTTCTAATGCAGACACAGTGTCTCCAAGAGCCAGTGTTTCATTTCTTGAAAGGAAAGAGTGCAGCCTTTAGCCTTGGTCTGATCTATTCAATCACCTCAATTTCTCCCACAGCTCTGGTCCTTTTCCTTCTGATACAGTGTCCAAAATAAATCCAGTTTCTCCACTGATCTGAAGCTCACATCAAACTCCTTAGTTCCAGGCATGTGAATTACCACAAATACATCCCTTGGGTCTCCCCCAGTGGAGCTACCTGGCTCACAGCCCTGACAACTCTGTCTCTCTGAAAGAAAAGATGTAAGAAGGGAACTGCCATTCGGGGCTTAATTCTAACCAACAAGAAGAACAAACTGACGAAGCAGAAGTGACGGAAACCTTAGGAAAAAGGGACTGTGTCATGTTGGAAGTTGTTATTGTGAATGAAGGAAACACCGGCTCTGCTCAGACATGTCACTTTTGAAAAGCAGGTTTCAAATACATCAGCCTCGCACCATGGAGAGACTCTAAAAGAACAACGATCGTTATCTCTGAACCAAAAAACCAGGACATTTCATAAGACGACAGATTTTGTATCGAAGCTGGTGCAATGGAGTCACTGAAGAAAAGAAGTCTGGATGTCTAAACACCGTTTTTAGCACAGATTTTAATAGTGTATGAAAATAGCCTCCTATCAGACAAATTTGATAGCCCTAGAATGCTGAGAGAGGTACGGAGCGGACCTAAGACAAGAAATTCATAGTATGCAATTATACTTAATATCAATTAAAGACCTGGAGACATTTCTGAACAGGAAATTCTTTGATGAATATTGAAATTTCAAACGATGTGGGAAGGTAGAGAAGGAATAAGGTGAAGAGTGAGTTTTGGTTGAAAAACAAAATGTACAGAGAAGGAAACGTCGTTTCAGTGAAGTTCATTGTGTGCATGGGCCACAGGCATGGAGGAGAAGCACGAGCTCTGTATTTCAAAGACCACCTGGGTCCTGCCCCGCCTGCATGTTAGTGTCACCTTTGGGGAAGGCAAAATTGAACAACATTATGTCTTAAGTCTTACAGGAAGTTATAACACGTCGCCATAGACTGAGTGGCTCACACATTTACTTCACACAGTTCTAGCTGAGTAGTCCAATCAAGGCACTAGCAGGTCCAGGTTCATGGTCAACTTTCCGTGTGCTGATGACCGCGTTCTTGCTCAGCCCGCCCCCTGAAGTGGATAGGAGACAGAGAAGACCTGAGCTGTCATCACTTCTCATCACAAGGGCGCCAGTCCCTTGACTGTTACCTCTCAAGGCCCAACCTGCAAGTAGGATCCTCCTGGGAGTCAGTGCTTCAACATCTGGTCATCCCTAAACCAATCACTGGCAAAAAAAAAAAAAAATGTCACATAAAATCACAGTAGAATAATCACCCACCTATAAAAGCATAGAGAAATCAGCCAAAATAATCAGTGCAGATGGGCACACCACCAGAGAGAAATGCCAGAGGACTACATGCCAAAAAGAGCAGTCTCCAGAGGTCACAGCTAATAATGAGCCAGGGTGACATTGGAAAGGACAACACAAATGTTCTCCCAGATGCACTGGTATTAATAAAGTAAGAAGCACCTTATTTTTTTCTTGGAACATGCAGTGCTGTATTAACCAAAGCAGAGGCCAGGCATTGCCACTTGGTCACACCTGTGCCTCTAATATCAGTCCAAAGACACTGCTCAGAAGACAGGTGTGGGAGACACAACCGTGCCCCACACGTTGTCAGTGACTTCTGGGTTTCAGATGAAACCCCAGTCAGTGAATTCTGGTTCTGAAAGAGCTTGCTATTGGGATTATGGGGCTTCCATTTGTTTATTTAAACACTCAAAGAATACAGGGACAAATTACCCAATTTCTGAAAAGATTCTGGGCAGGGATGGGAAATCCACTGACAGGAACCACTAACTTCTCTCTCTCAGTTAATTCTCTCCTTCACAGTTCTCTCCTGGACATTTCCTAGGAGCTCACAAAATGCCCTGCGTTCTCCCATTCCACTGAGTCCTTCCTACCACTCTAGCTAACACTCCTTTCCTATGGCCCCCTTTAGAACCGTACTCTCACAAGAATTTTCTACAGATTGTTGGGACTCTAATCAAAATGCTGCAAAACATGGCACTTGTCAACTGAGAAAACTGAAGAAACAAGAGAATCACTGTGGCCTTCTTCTGTCTTTCTCCTCTAAAGCAGGATCATCAAAAAATCCTCCAACCTACCTAGGCTGTAAGTGGATTATCAGACCCTCATTACAGATGGCTCTGCTCCAGCCAGAACCCCAGAAGAATGTAAATACACAGGCCTCACAAAGCTCTCTAATACCATTAAGACACATCTTTTGTCCAAACATGTTTCTCCACAACTATTACCACACTGTTCTCCTCCAATTTAGCATAAACATATAGTTTTCCCTGGACAAGCAGGGAAGGTTTTGCAAAAGTTTCCATTCACGTAAAATTGAGTTAGTAAATTTATTATGCTTTTCTCTTGTTAATCTGTCTTTTGTTAGAAGGGTGTCAGCCATGAGCCGTGCAATGATGAGGAAAGGATAGGACTTTTTCTCCCCTGAAATGTCCCATTTTTATCCTCTGTTCACTTCTCACTCACCCACCTTTAGCTAGTTCTGCCTTCCAACATGGCAACTGTTACTGTACCAACATCTAGATTCTCAAAGGTATCGGTCACTTCCCTGTCCTCGTTTCTCTGAGTCTGGCAGTACTACACACGGTTACCAGCGCTTCCTTCCTGGGAATTTTCCTATCTCAACATTGACAAAGTCCCACTCTTTGGGTTTTCCTCTTCTTCCTTCTCCCCTGTACCTTCCTACCACTTAATATAGGTGGGAATCTGCCTTGGATGTTGGCTCAGGACAGCTATCTGGGCACTGTGCATTAGTTCCTCCTTCACATAATCCCCACATCCAATCTATTCATAACACTTATCATTTCTACTTCCTTAATAGATGTAGGATGAGTTTACTTCTCTCCATTACCAATAAGAAGTCTTGGCACACACTTTCTTCCACCTTGTCCCAGCTTTAACTCCTGTCCTCTGCAACCAGAAGAGTGAGGTGTTTAAACCTCAACCCTACGGTATGGCTTCCTTGCTCAACGACTTGCAATGGTTTCCCTTTCAACCTCGAATAAAATTCAAGTTCCTTATTGTGGCTTAGCAAGTTCCACCGGACCTGACTCCACCAGCCTCTGGGACAAGAGCAGAGCTCAGCAAGCTCCAGGACGTCAGCCAGAATTCATGGCAGGGGTTCAGTAGCAGTGCCATGGATACTCCAGTCTGTCAGCACCCGGCTGTGCCTGGGAGAGGGACACCACCCCTCACTGCTGTCCCTTGTGATGGATGGGCTGTGTGACAGCTGTCCTGCTGGAGTTTGGATGCCAGATGCTCAGGGAATTTTGTATTCCCACCGGGAGAGCTGGCAGCCCTAGGCCTAGAGACCCTGCAGGGAGCTAAGGCCTGTACTGCCTTCCCATTGAGAGGAACAGAAACATCAGTCCCCAGTAGCTGGCTCATTGCAACATGGGGAGCAGCCTGTGCCACTCACAGTTAACTCTGCCCATCCCTCTGTGTTTTCACAACTCTGCACTGACTGCTCGTCCTGGCTCGCACTAAGCAACCTTCAGTTCTGCAAGTACAGAAGCCCCCATAGCTACCCATCAGGGGCTTCTGCATGCCTGGCTCCCTGCCTGGAGCACTCTCCTCCGGGCTGGCTCCTTCATGTTCCATCTTGTGCAAGTCACTCCTGATGTCTTATATCAGTCACTCCTTTCTCAGGCCTTTCTTTCCTGGTGTGTGGATTGACAACTGGTAGTTGACTTTTAACACCAGCTGAACTGAGCTAGCATGGTGCTGGGTGTGGATGGCGCCCACCTGAGTGTTGTTGTCAGCATAAAAAGGAGATCTGGAGAGGAAGAGATGGTGTTTTGGTCTCCTATTGCCATTGGTTCTCCCGGAGGAGCTTCTCTAGCTTCTTTCTTAATATGAACTTGGCTGTTATCATCAGAGGAGTTTGGTACCTCGCTGTTGCTGAGAAAGGCTGTCGTTCACTTTTGGGGAGCTCTGGTTCTTACTTGGAGCATAGCTTCCTGACTCCAGAGGGGAAGAGAGTTCAATTTCCTGGAGAAATTGATCACACTGGCTTCCTGATATGAACTCAGCTGTTCTCATCGTCAGAGGAGATGAGGACTGTGCTGTCACTGATGATGGCTGTGGTACTTTTCAGTGGAGCTCTGATCCTTATTTTGAGTGTTTCTTGTTGGCTCCGGTGCAGATCCCTCAGCCTACTGGCCCAGATCCTTTATCCTGCTGGCAAAAATTTTTTGGCTTCCATCACTGACTTCTGGGCCTGCCCAGCACAGATCTGTGAAACAGACTTGCATGAGACATTGTCGTGGCTCTAGGTCTTCAGCTGTACTCATGGTATAGGATCCAGGCCCTCAGCTGAGTTCTTGGATCTTCTGTATGGACAGATTTCCTACACCTTTTGTATTTGACCCTTTGGATAACTGTTATAAAATAATGCTAGAAATTTTGTGTCCTGTATTAAATTTTTCCTTAAAAGCCCTCACTGCAACGCCAGGTGACCTCCACTACTGTACACTCTTACATGCAGATGGTTTCCTTTGTCACAAATATCATGACTTCTGCTTTCCAATGAGTCCTATGTTTCTTTGTTTAATTTCTTCTATCATGAGGTTGTAAACTCAGAAGGGTAGGGACTAGGCTTTTGTTTTACAAAATGATGGTATTTCAAAGAATTTTTTAAACAATATTATCTCACATAATTACCAGTTTAAAAGATCTATTTTTATGAACCCCTTACTCTTATTATTTTTATACAAATTATTACTACACCATTAACAAAATTGCTAGAAATCACAGGGCTAGATAATAGTACATTTTGGTGTACTTATACACTTGATAAGTACCTTCGTACACACAAAAAGTTGATAAATTGATTGATATAACTTACATGAAAGACACAAGGAGCTTATGACCCTGAGACTTTTCTTATTCATCATTGTATCCTCAGTGTGAGGCACATGGCCTAGGAGATATTAGGTATTCTATAAACATTTGTTGAATTTGTGAGATTAATGAGGCATGCTTTGTCATGGCAGACCTCAGGAATCTGCTTCTATCCTACCCCTTTCAACATTCTTTCCATGGTGACCAATCCTATTAAGTATTTTTATCAATACATTGAGGAAAGACACAGATATCAAGCTAGATCAAATGTATAGGTGTTATAAAACTGGGAGAATAATGTCACGAAGGAGAGATCAAGATCCAAGATCTTGTCAAGTTAGAATAATAGGTCCAAACCAACATGACAGAGCTGACAGCCTTTCTTTAGGTTCAGAAGGTACATTATACAAGAGCAGCACATTACAATGTGACATAAAACTTAGCAGCTTCTTGGGGCTGGAGATTTAGCTCAGCGGCATAAGCGCCTGCCTTGTAAGCAGGCAGTCATGAGTTTGATCCCTGGTACCGATAAAAAGGAAAAAGACAAAAAACAAAACAAACAAAAAAACTTAGCAGCTTCTTTAACGAGTTACATGGGAAAATTTTTGGTGGCAGAAGAAGGCTTCTGAGGCTATAAGACAAATGGTGACACTGTGAAGACAGTAGAATGGTGACTGTGGTGAGTGCCGTGTGTTGAGGGGAGTCCTGATAGGCTCAGTGTGGTATGTCATTGATGCAAGGAAAATGCAAAAGCTGGAGAGTCCCTTAGCTACTTTCTAAGCACTAGAACACAGTACTCAATATCCACAGTTTATAAGAGAGGTATATTTTGGTTCACAGTTTCAGTCCATGTTTGACCAGCTCCAAGGCAGAAAAGACACACTGGCAAGGCCAGATGGAGGACAGTTGGTCACATCATGGTGGCCAGAAAGCAGAGCGCAAAGGGAGAGGCTGGAAGAAAGATAAAGATACCCTTCCAGGACACACCCTCAGTGACCTGCTCCCTCCAACCAGACCTTGCCTCCAAATAACATTCCAGATATGAACTCAACAGTGGTATATCCACTGATGAGTGTCCCCATGATCTAATCACCTTCCAAAAGCTCACATTTTGGGGGAGGTTTTAGATCTAAGTCATAACAGTCTCTTTGGCAATATTTGAGAAACCTTGTCTGCTATATGTGCTGACCAAACAGAGTTAGAGCCCAGCTCAGAAGCTCAGCAGATGCACAGAGCCATCTGAATGCCCAGCACCAGCAGGTGTATGCAATGGTCACTGCCCTTACAAGGAAATATTGGGACCCTCAGTCTTCAGAAGGGTACCTCCCAGTGTTTACATTTGAGCATCATAAACCCACAGCTTCCCCAGGACTTGTGAGATGAGCAGAAGTGACCCACTATATTAGAAAACACTGACTCCCCCACTGTTTGGAGATCATTCAGAAACCTCCAACATGACTCTTGCTTTATAACATAAAACTTATACCTCTCACAGTCTACCCCCACCTCCCCTTCTATGAACTCAACCAATAAATAAGATCAAGTCATATAACTGTCAGGACCTCAAGGAGGTCCAGTCTGCCGATAACAGAGAATAAGCAAGAGGTTGGAAGTACCCCTAGGCCTTAGAAGATAACCCCTTCTAAGATTCAGGGGCCAAATATAGCTGTGAAGAGTTTTGGGTCCCTCAAAAGTAAAATCAAATTTTTGCATTTCCTCACTAAGAAAGCAGATTAAGGTGGGCCTCACTGGATTTGAGAGAGGGTATGACTGACCCCTTTGCTAGGTGGCACAGATGGCTGCCAGCTGGGAGTGGTACTCAGAGCAGGAAAGGGCTCTGCAGCAGTTCATAGCTGCAGTACAAGAAGCTCCTGCTCCTGGGGCCCTATAACCCCACAAAGATCTACAGGAGCAAGACCAAGGAGGAGAATGCAAACCCCATTTCCAGGTGGGGAAATGGACAAGAACTGTGCATGCCAGCGAATACTACGGTTCCCCACCAGCATCCCTCTTTGGACTAGGTTCCCATTCGTGACTGTTACAAATGCCAGCCGCTGGGGACCCAAAGCCATGTGCTGCAGCAAGAATGACCCTCAGCCCCAGGAAACTTCCTCACCCTTTACCAGCCCTCAGCCAAAGAGGGCCCGGACTAAGGAAAAACAAAGACTTAACCCCTTTTCCTCCATTTAGGAAAATTCTGAGGGGTGCTGTCCCGGAGCAGAGCTCCATGTGGGATCCGCAGAGACCTGAGTTACAATCAGATTTCTTTCTGCCCAGGTCTGCCTTGCTGGCTTCCTTAGAAGTGTTGCCCAAGAACTTTCCTTCTCCAGCATCCTTCTGCCAGCAGCTCCCCATGCCGCACTTATACAGCAGCCCCCTCTGCGCCCCCTCTATGTACCCACCCCCTTCTCCATAACTGTGGTTGTATTATGGCACTTTTCCTTTTTGTTTGGCATGGTTTCAAGAAACACTGTTACTGTTTTCAGTTCTTTTCATTCTTCTTTTATAGCCTTTAATCCGGCTTTCGTTTCTGTAACATTTTTGTTTTATCCTCTCATTTTCTTCAAGAGCTCTGTTAAAGTTGTATGACATTTCTTTCTATTTTTTTCTTTCACCATCTTTGTTTCTGAGCACATTTTTAGAGACATTTTATTGTCTATAATATCTGTAAGAATTTGGAAAATCACTTAGACTGGACCATATGAGACTGTATCGTTGTGGTCAAATAATCACAATTTCATATGGTTCAACTTAACACTTATCTAAAGTTTTCCTATATTTTTAGGTTCATTCCTCTAGTTATGTGTAATGGTTGATACATTGTGTCAATTTGAGCAGTCTAGAAGCTTAAGGCAACAACTCAGCAGTTCTACATCCAAGTATGTAAGCAGGTATGTCCTTACCACTCTAGGATGTTGTATGTTGTATCAATTTTAAAAGTTTAAAATTTTAATTAAGTGACTTAGCAGGAGATCAGGGTCCTCACTTTGTAATTATCCAGAAGAGGAGGACAGAGAGATGGTTTGAGCACTACACCCAACTGAGGGCAGGTAATCTGCATGACAATGTAAGGGAGGGAAAGAGTCTTGTTCCCCACCTTTTGGCTCCTGTTGCTTTGCTGGCTTCTGCTGCCTTGAACTGTTGCCCCTCACCATGCCACACTTTCTTGGAGCCAGCTGATTATAGACTGAAACTTCCACAAACAGTGAGCTAAATAAACCTTTCCTTCCTTAATTCTGAGGGCCAGGTATTTTATCTTAGCAACTACCAAAAAGTAACCCCGATACTATATATGTCTTTTTCATCTTTCTGTCTTAGTTTCTTTTCTTTCTCTATCTCCACTTCCACTTTACCATTCCAACGTAATGATCCTATATTTATTTCCCTTTATAAAATGTAGTAAATTATATATAAATGAGGTTAATTACCCACTAAAGAATAATGGAAGAGGAGATGGGAAAAGAGCCGGGACCTTCTCAGTCCATCTTTAGGCATAGCATGAAGCATTTCTTCTGACAAATCTAGTAGATTTTCCTTTCTGGAAGTACGTTCATCTCAATTTTAGGTACTTAACAGCTCGATGGTGTTCACATATTAGATTCCATAAAGGCAGACCCTGAAGAGGGAGAGAAAAGGACTTATTACACAATGAAAGAAGATAAACAGAGCAGAGGAAGAAGCCAAGTTTCAGCTGAAGTCTGGATTCATCGCGATTCTTTGGGGAGTTCAGTGCTCAGGTAGTGTAAACAAATTGACCACATAAACCTTCCCTCCAACCAGGCTCTCATGAGCAGCGCACACTCCCGGCTCAGACACGTGTCATTCCCAGATGGCACCACTCCTCTCTGTTATGGGATGCTCCCTGGGGAACCACAGCACCGACCACTCCCAGCTGCTGTAGGATGGATGCACTGGCCTGGTGACTGGGGTCCGGGACTCCCTCATTGTCTCCTCTCCCTCCTCTACCCTCCGAGTCTCCGGTAGTTACCTTGAGACAGGCAGACACTCACAGGAACTGGGTTTGATAGTTTCCTCGCTTCACTACATGGGGTGTGCTTTTCCTGGTCTCTTTCTGTGTGACATTTTGAGAAGCATTTGGGAAAAGCCAAGGGCGACACTCACATTCTGAAATGAGAAATTCCTTTCCATGAACATTTTTCTTATCTTCCTTTATTGGAGAATATATCATATACACAAAGAATTATGTACAAAATACATAAAAATGTTAATATACAAAAATGATAAAATAACAAAATTCACTAACTTATACTTCTTACCCAGGTGAAGAAATAGAATGTAAGTAATATGTTCAAAACCCTGTATATATCCCTCCCCACTCATACCCTCTTACCTCCACCGCAGGGGAAATTACTTTTTTGAATTATATATATCATTACCTTGCTTTGCTTTCTAGTTTTACCAGGTATATTTATAATTTCTCACAAAAATCTGTTTTTTCTGACTTTATATAAATGGATTTGTACCCTACTTATTATGCAAATGCTTCTTCTATTCCAAAGAAGGCTTTTGGAAGACCTACATGTGGCTTATTCAGTTTCGACTCAGTCATTGCTATCACATTCCTGCACTTTTTGTGCAGCAATAGCGAAAGCATAGTAACCCCTTCTGCTGCTACACATTTGGGCTGTTACCTAGCACTAAAAACAGTGCTACTGATAACATTCCTGAGCATGTCTATGAATTGAGTTGCTGGTTCATAGTGTATTTATATTTTTAAACTCTACTAGACTGCTAGTCAGGGTTCTCTAGAGGAACAGAACCAGGAGGATGCGTATATAATTTTAAAAAGGATATTTATGGACTGGCTTACAAGACCAGGCTGGATAATCCCACAGGCCAGAGAGCCAGAGAAACCAGTAGCTGCTCAGTCTAAAAAGCTGGAAACCTCAGGACAAGAGTGACCCAATGGCGTGTCTGAGGCTGAAGGTCAGGAAGCTCCCTGAGAGTGGCTGGTGGAGTCCACATTCAAGGCTAAGAGGTGGCATCTGATGTCTGTGGGTGACAAGAGCACTGAGAAACACACGTGTTCAAGAAAAGGTAAGCTGGCATGCACGGCAGGCTTCCTGCTTCAGGCACCTGTTGTTGCAGTCAGGTCACCAGCCTATGGGGTGGTGCTGCCCACATTTGAGGCAGATGCTGATCATCTCTAGAAACATCCACTGCTTTTCTACGTGTCTATCAATGCAGGCAGGTTGACAACCATGATTAACCACACACTAGGTAATACCAGGTTGTTGCCCCAAGTGATCGTGTCAATTTATAGTCCAATCAGCAGAAAAGTACCCTCTGCTGGCTGTCCTTATTGGATTAACTTGGTATTTTCAGATGCTCTAATCATTGTTTCTCTAAGAGGGTAAGAAGTTATATATTGCGACACAATTTTAATGTGCATGCCATGACTACTATAGAGATTGAGCATCTTTTTATATGTGTGTTAGCTGTTCAAACTATCATGAAATTTCCACCATATGTTTCATTCCACTTTCTTAGGGAATGCCAGTCTTTATTTGCACAGGAGTTCTTTATTGTGTTCTGGACCCTGAATCAGTATGAGTTATATGGGTTTCAAGGCTTGTTTTTCTAGTCTACTGTCTTCTAAGAATTAGAAGTTACTAATTTTAGGTTACCTTTGTAATCTTTTTCCTCATCATTAGAACTTTTGTGTGCCTGGTGTAAGAAACAACTACCCTACAGTAATCTTCTTCTAAAAATCTTAAACTTTTCTCGTCCACATTTAAGACCTTAAGCCATGCGGAGTTCATTTTTGTAAAGTAGGAGCCTATATTTCACTTTTTCCCACCCAGATAACTAGTGCCACATACAGAAGACACTATTTTCCCCAGCAATATGCTGTGTCGCCCTCAGTGATCACACATCACAGATCAGTTTATACATTCTTCATTGTGTCTCTTCGGTCCATTTGTCTACCCCTGTGCCAAGACCACATCCCCTATTTCTATAACTTCTTTTGTGGTGTCATCTGATAGGGCAAGTGGCTCTCATCCCTCTTGTTCTTATTTTTGAGGAATGCAATGACATTTCTTGATTTGTTGCTTATTTTATACTTGGACAACTTTCATAAAACTTCTGTTAGGATTTTGATTGGTTCTGCGATGAACATATAAATCAATTTGGGAAGAACTGGTATCTTTATGATATTATATTTCATTATCCACAAACATAGTTTGTCTCTTGATTTTAGGTCATTTTTATACCTTCAATAAAGTTTTGTAATATTTCCCCAAAACGGAAATTATAGAATAACAGTTAAGAACACATATTTTGAAGCAGATGTTGAGTTTCACTTCCTTCTCTACAACTGACTAGCCATGCAGTCTGGACAACTTACATGGTCTTTTGGGATTTCAGTTTTCTTAACTGAAAAAATAAAACTAATTATAGTACCTACTTTAAAAGGGTGTTACAGAAAGCATGGATGTATGTTGTAGTCAGGGGTTGCACAGAAAACAATTAGAATCAGGACATGGAGTTTATAATACTGTTTTATGATGGTCATCAGGAGTTAACACAAGAAAATGCAGGAAATCTATCTGCAACATCAAAGACATAGAATATTTAGTCAAGGGCCTAAATCCCACAGCAATATCCCACATGAGTCCAGATGAAAACCTAGAGCTCATGACAATGCCTCCCACAAGTCCAACTGGAGGTCTAAAATCCACAAAAAGGACTCATGCCAGTGTCTGTTATGGATCCATGCCGCAAAGGCCCAAAGATTAGTGGTGGAAATCAGAAAATCCATGCCAGCAGGGTGAAGGAGCTGGGCAGGTGGGATGAGGGTTCTAGGCTGGAGCCAAGAAGCCATGCTCATAACAAAGACCAGGGCTGTCCTGAAAAGCACCACAGCCATCCTCAGCGATACAGAGGCCCCAAGCTCCTCCAACAATACGCACAGTCAGGTACATGCCAGGAAGCCAGCGTGACAAGTTCATCCTGGAGACCAAGTAGCACACGTCTTCCCCTCCAGAGCCAGGGAGCAATGCTCGATGTGAGGACCAGAGCTTCTCCAGGAGAATCAACGGCTCAAACAGCAACTTGTAGGAGAATCCACAATGCCTCAATGCAATAGCTTCTTCTCCAAGTCTCTATTTATGCTGGCAACTTTCCTCAGGTGGGACATCTATGCTCGGCGTCATGCTGATGTAATCCAGCTGGCATTAAGTTGACCACCAGTTCTTAATCCACAACAATGTATCAGAATACGGCTGCATAGATCAAACATTATGTATGCGTGCATTAAGAGCTTAGAATTGTCTGTGACTAAATGTTATATAAGTCTTTTTTTATGTTACTCTTAAATACATTATATTGTTTCCCTACCATAAGCAGCATTTTAGTTGCATTTATGCATAGATTCTCCCAATATATATAAATATAATCAGGGTTTAGATTACTCAAAGCTGAAAACTTACTAAATTCTCTTAATGTTAGTAACTGGTACATTATTTTGATTTTTTGTCATGTCATCTGCAAATAATGCTGCTTATTTATTTCTAGTTCTTATACATTTGATTTCATTTTCTTGTCTAATTCCTTTGGCTAGGATGTCCAGGACATCTATGAAAAGAAGCTATCACAGCAAGAACTCTTTCTTATCCTTAATTCAAAAGGGACAATTTTGTATGTTGCCATTCAGTGAAATGCCGGCTATTGATTCAGATAATGTATCCAGCTAAAAAAGTTTCTTCCTTACTATTAAGAATTTTTATCATAAAATTATGATTTTATGAAATATTTTAATTTAGTAATGTAGTATATATGTATATTTTTAAATGTTGAACTCATCCTGTAGGCCTATAATAATACAAATTTGGCTGTAATTTGTATCTTCAATTTTTTATTCAACATGCTGATTTTTTAGATTGTTTTTGTTTTTGTTTTTGTTTTAGTACCGGGGATCCAACTCATGACCTTGCACTCCCTAGGCAGGCATTTGTATTGCTGAGCTAAATCCCAACTTTAGAATGTTTATAATCATAATCACAAGTTAAATTGAACTAAGATTTTCCTTTTTTGTCCCCACTTGGCTTTGTGAAGTTCTCTTGAATGTATGCCAGCCTTTATCTGCACACTGAAACACTGTTTGTGTTTGGAAATATTTATTTATTGAAAGTTTTGTGAATTTCATATAATTTATAGAGTTTTCTTGCATTTGATATCCTCTTTGGAAAGATGTTTTGTAATAGTGCATCAGTGCATAAATGCCTATGCATTTTTATTTTCCTATGAATTTTTCCATTCTATATGGTTCTTTAAATCATTGGTATAATTTTTCATGGTATTGTATTACTACTTTTTAATCTCTGCTTCCTTGATGCCTAGTTGAACCTCTTTCATTCCTGATGTTGTGTATTTGTTTTTATCCTTGATAAAACTTACAGGGATATGTCAAATTTAACAGGATTTTCAAGGAAGCAAATTATACTCTGTTACTCTTTTCTATCAAATCTGTGTTCCATTGTGAAAATTTCCACCTCTTCTTTACTATTTCTTTCTTTCTTTCTATGGGGGTTTTCTACTATTGGAGTCTATTTTTTAAATGCTCATTCTTTTTCAGTCTCTCGTCCTTAAAATATAAACAATTATGGCCACAATTTTCTTTTTAATCACGAACATAGCTCTGTCCCACAAGATTTGATTCATAATATCCTTAGTGTGGTTTTATTGTATGTTTATTACAAAGTTTCTTTGATTTCTGTTATACTTTTCTGCACTGTTTTTCATTTTTAATTTGTTGCCTAAAAAATGTGGTTTGTAAGATATAGACTCATCAAAGTGAACAGAGTCCAGTCCTTGATCAATTTTTATAAATGTTTTATGCATTCTTGTAAAGAATATGTATTCTCTAATCACTGATGAGTGTTCTATACACATTGGTTAAATTAAGGTCGTTAAGTGTGTGATTCAGACTGTTTCTGAAATTTTTTATCTACTCGGCTAGAAACATTGGGAGTATGATATTAAAATCTGTAACTTAAAGAATCTGTCTGTTCTTTATAGCTGGATCAATTTTTGCTTTATATATTTTGAAACTATATTACAAGATATAGTCATATTTAAAAGTGTTATGTATTTATGCTAGATTAAAGCTTTATCAGTGTATAGTGAGAGTTTTTGTCCCTGAACATGTTTTTAGCTTTAAAAGCTATTATACTGGGATATAATTATACCTATAATTATATACTATGCTAGCTTTCTTCTACCATTTGCCTGGTTATGGGTTTTTTCCTGTCCTTTAATTTCAACCTTTTCAGATACTTGGATTTTGATACCTGAACTTTGCTTTGCTTTGCTAGGTTTCTTAATCCATCTTGGGCTTTTTATCCTACAACTGGAGGATCAGGCTCTTTTGCACTGATTGGGATTTCTCTTACAGTTGACTTTATTCCTACCAGTATTTCCATTTTTATTAGTACACGCTAATGATACATAACGCATAACATTCATTGTGGGTGGTTCATACATGTACATGACACCTCTTAATTCTTTCTTTTCAAGTTTCTTTTCTCTCTTCCCTCTTTTTTAAAAACTTCTTTCTTTTTTTCCTGATGAGTTTTTCCTCTAGTCCATTTTTTTTCCTTGTATCAGTTTTGGATGTTATTAACTCTATTTTAATGCTTTTAACAGTTGGTAAATGTGTTAAATTAAGTCTAACAGTTATTAAATTAAGTGAAAAGATAATTCTCAGCATGCAGAGGAAGGCCCTGTGGTGCCCTGAGGTGGGACAAAGTCAGCAGGAATCTGAGGCCACACATAGGAACATACCACCTTGACACAGAGGAGGGATGGGGCATGAATTATCTTCACTCTTCACTCAAACAACAAGGACCTCAGAATGCTTTCAGCCCTACCCCTTCCATTCTAACATATTTCCATAATTATCTAGGATTGAGGTTCTACGCAGATTTTTTTAACTCCTCAAATTAGGCATAATTAGTATCAATTTACATAGTTGGGGCTCATTTAGATTTACCCACCTAGTCTCCTTTTAGACTTTCCCTCCGAAATCATCTCCTTCTTCTTCAGTTAAGAATATTCAGAAGTTTCCTTCATGAAGGAGACTTTTCTGTTCTCATCCTTACTAAGAATCTCACTTGATGTAGAATCCTACATTGTCGGTCACATTCTCCCCAATGTGAGGACCACTTTTCCCTTGTTTCAAGTCCAACTTCTAAAACTGAGAAGTTATCATCAGTCTGGTTCTTCTTCATTTGGTGTTATTTGTCTTTTTTCTTGGAGTGGGTTAAGATCTGTCTTTGGGTAATGTTTTTTCACTACAGTGAAACTAGTATGGACTTAGTGAATTTAAGTGGTGATATTTCTCATAAAAAATCTCAGTCATTACTGTATGTTCTAGATTGGCCTCTCCCCCTCACTTTTTCTTATTTTTCAACAGTGGAGATTCTGGGCCATCTTACTATATCACAGATGATTCAAGTGCTCTCTCTCTCAAGTCTCCTCTGGGTGTATCTTTCAGTTCATTAACCTCCCATTGCCAACTAAGTTTTAACTTCATTGATACTGATTTTTCATTTCTAGGAGTTCTTGTCTGCTCTTCAGATCTCCATGATCAATTTTAATAATCTCCTGGGATTTTTAAAACTACTTTTAATTTCCTTCTTCAAAAACCCTTGCTTTGGGTTCTTCATCTGTCGGCTCCAATATCTGTGGTCACTGTGGCTCTGATTCTATAGCTGGCTCTTTCTGATGACTCATGGAATCACCATTATGCATCCTTCATTTTGAGCACATGTCTTGACATGAGTTCTCTCGGATCATGGATAGAGCTTTATGCTAGAGAGTATTTTTGTTGGTTTCTTCCAAATGTCTAGGGCCAATACTACCCTGGAACTACTTGAAGCTACGTTTTCAATACACAATTTTTGAGCCATTCATGTAACAAACATGCAGACACCAATCCTGCATGAGAGAGGGTTCTTGCCTAAGAGTTCTCAGAAGAGATGTGTTCATTGACTTTCCCAGTAAGGCACACATTGAATGATTAATTTTTTAAATTCTGTGCATTTAAGTGAGATGTACTGATGGGAGTTCTTCTGGACATCTTCCCTTGTCTCTTACCCTCCATAGACTTCATTTTTCAAATTTTCTAAGATACCAACAAGATTCCATAAAGAAAATAGTATCCTTCCCAGCTCATATAGACTTAAATGTGCAAGAATTTTCCAGTAACCATGAAACTTTTACCATCACAGACTTCCTTACATCTGGCACTAAAATAGGAATAATCTAGGAGGAGCAATGCACAGTTATGCTCTGAAGAAAGAAGCCTTGAGCCTTACCCATTGTCTAGAGAGGGTAAGTGATGCCAGCAGTAATTAAAGAGAGAGGCAGTGTTGGGGATGAAGGCTTAGCTGACCAGGGGATAGCATGACTTTTCCTTTAGAACTAAGAAAACATTAAGAAGGGCAGCAAGAGGAGATAAGTAGGGAGCTAAATATAAACTATGGTGTCTTTACTAATGGGCTGAAACCTAGTTCTGCCACAGAGACATACAAACACATAAAATTTTTATGTTGTACATTAGGGTTAGAAAAACCAGCTAATCTTATTTCCCCAGTTGAAGAGAATCACACAGAGAAAATATTTGTGCAGTATTAGACAGTAGGTGTTTGAACCTAGGTCTGCAGGTTCCTAATTCTTGTCTGCAATGTTTTTGCCTCCCAACAAAATGTGTTCGTATACACAACTAGACATAGATGTTGTTGCCAGTGTCCTATGGAGAGTCACATAGGATTAAGAGATATTGAGGTGATCTGAGTTAGACACGTTTTAGAGAATCCCCTCTCCATTTAATAGGCAACAGTTATGTGTGATGTTCAAAGTGAGGAGTGGAATACAGGTCTTCCCAACCTAATTTGAGTCTAGGATCTCTTTTTGAAATCAACACACCAAGAAATTAATGTTCAATATAAAACAATTTGGAAGATGCCAGACTGTCAAACTTCACCTAACTCTCCCAAAATGCTTGTTAAATTTACAACAACAGGCATTAATGTAAATGCAGGTCTTCAGAGCTAAAACAATGGAGGACAGTGAGACGGAAAAGGTCCCCAGCCCAAAGATGTGTAGATTGTTCTAACAATTTTCAGACATACAGATAAATAATTATACTCCCAACAGAACATGGTCAAGTGTCTTTTTAAAATTATGACTATGCTTTGAAGGTTAAATGTTCTGAAAATTCACAAGTAGGCAGAATCTTTATAGCACACCTACCAAACACCAATGTTAGCTTTTCACAACCAAGCTTTTTGTATTCTTCATTTGGTACCCCTCTACACACACACATACACACACACACACACACACACACACACACACACTGAAAAAACCTGCACACATGTCATCTTATTTATCTCAATCAGTGTCCACATTCTGCTTGTGTGGGGTAAAAACTGTGTAATCAGCCTTGACTATTCTTTTACCCTAGCACATAACAACAAATCCTTCAGCAAATTCTGTAGGCTGTCACCTGAGAATGCATCCCGAACACAAGTATAAGTGACAGTTCTCACCTAGACTACTGCACAGTATCCACTAGACTACTGCACAGTAATCTCCTCCCCTCCACCCCCACCACTGCCTTCTCACCCTTGTCTTTGCTCAAAACTGTAGGAGCAGTGATTCCTTTACAATCCAAGGTGATCATGTGAAGATTTAGTTCAAAAAACCTCACTCAAATGCCAGTAACAGACTTCACAATGACCAGGAAGGTCCTCAATGATTTGGTCCCATTACCTCTTGGCCTCATCAAACTCCTTTCCCTCTTAATTCCTTGTCCTGGTTACAACAGCCTCTTCACTCTTAGTTAACCTCTTCAGCAATCCCTGTCTCTGCACCTTTGCATTTGCTCTTCCCTGGGCCTGGACCATCCTTCAGCCAGGCACTGCCAGTGCTCTCTCCTTACCCCGCTTCATGCTTCCTTCAGAGCCTTGAAAATGCTTAAATGTCATCTGCTCAGTCAAATAATATCTATTTCTGACCCCACTCCCTGGCATTCTCTTCCTCTACATAATCTAATTATTTGTCTGCTTTTTGTTTCTGTCTCTCCACTACAACTCAAACCCTGTGAGAGCAAAGTTCACCTGATTTGTTTCCTGCTGCTTCTCCTATGCATAAAACATAGCTCACTAATGACTTACTGAACAAAAGCTGAACAGAACTAGTTGAAGGTACTGAAAGTGGCACTGGAGACAAGCCATGGGGAAAGAAGAAGTTGAATGAGTAGAATAGAGACCCATCTCCACAGCAGCTCACGTGCCAGGGCAGCACTGCCATTGGCTCATACCTGACCCTGGTCAGAGCACAGCCTCCCTTGACTGCACCTTGATTGGTCATAAAAAAAATTTTGAGCTGGGAGATTCCTCAGATCTTGGGAGAGGAGGGGGCATGTGGCACCATCTCTGCTTCCACTAGGGTAGCTTTGCTCTTCACTCATAGACATTTAGCACTCTGACCAAGATTTCATTTGAAAACTGTCACATGGCCAACAATGGAAAGTTTGGAAGTCATTGCTCTTGGTTGTCTTTGGAGCACCTGGCCCTGTTCGGCTGACATCAGGAGACCATAGGACAACGCAGGCAAAGAGGCTGAGCATTATCCAGCTTCCCAGGCAGCAGAAGCCACTCTTCAGATCAGACTTGAAACCCAAAAGGAGAAGCTCATATGCTGCAGCAAGAAATCTTGTCCAGAGTCCTGAACCCCAGCTCTTTCAGGGGCCAGATGTGGGGGGGGCGGATGCCAAGGTACCAGCCTCCCATAAAGTTTAGTGGGTATGCAAGGAAGCAGACAACCAGGCTTGGAGAATTCAGCAGGTGTCAAAACCCAATTTGTTCAACTTCCTGGATAAATTAAGATCCCAGGATTCCAGCCTCACACTAATTAAATCATAAGAGAAAATGATAGAGTGAAGAAAGGAGACGCTGGAGTAGTTGAAAGCTGCCGAAAGCCTGTGCTAATGATAGCTGATTTCACATTAGCATGAATGCCTTCGGTGCACACTGGAAATGTGCTGAAGCAAAGTCTTTTGTCGGGACAAACACATCTGTGAATAAGTGAACAATATTCATGGCGGTGGAGGAGTCAGCAATTTGTCACTGATTCGGCCTCCACTTTTAGAAGGATCGAGTAACTTTTTGAGTGAGGAGATTAAGTGTGTGTATACACACGTGTGGCTGTTGCAGAGGGGAACATTGCGTGCAGTGGTTCTTGTATGTGACAGTCTGATAGAGCCTGAATTTTACCATGCAGGACCCAAGTCAGGTGCTGCGAGGCTGATCTCTGTCACATTTCAGCTTGCACCCCAAGAAGCAGACTCCACATAGCCACCTCGGCACTTCTAGGCAGTCACCTGGCCCACTGCTCTGATACTGGGGACCGAAGGTACTATGATACTGCATGGACCTTTCTCAGGCCCCAAGAGGTCTTTGTTATGGGAGGCTGCCCTGCCACGTGAGCCCTGGCAGTACTCAACCCTTGGCCAGCAGCCCCATCTGCACTGCAGGCCTCAGTGGGGCCAACCCTTACCAGTATAGTGAGGCTGGTCAGCCAGCCAGGAGAGCTATGAGGAGCCAGGCTGTAACAAGAAGCTAGGTTTCAGGGGAAGACCACAGGATGTCAAAGCTAAGGACCATAGAGATGGACCAGGACACCAGAGCCAGTCCTTCCTGGCAAGAGAGCCAGATCTGAAGAAACACTGTGACTTACCCAAGGCACCTGAGTGGCAGAGTCTCACTGTGTCCTTCAGCTTCCCCAAATCTTTGAGACATGAACTCACACACCCTCTGCACAAGCGGAAAAGTCTGTAAGCAGGTGGTCTTCGAGCAGAAGGTAGTTGGTGAGTAGAAAGTGCTTCACCAAACACCCAAACAGAAGTTTAGAAACATGACAGGCATAAATTGCTACATCTGGAATCTGTGGTGGCACTGGCTAGGCAGCTCCCAGGGCTCCCAGCAGCTCCTTCTTATGGGAGCCTCAGCCCTGGAATATGGTCCAGCAGGAGAGGGGAGAGAAGAGATAACCTTGAGTCACATTCTCCTACTCTCTGAAATATATAAGTGAATATATATGAGTATATGTGTGTATACCCATGTATGTGTGCATGGTGTGAAGGTGAGGTCTGTAAGCATGATTAGGTACCATATGTATCTAAGTATACATATGTATACTTTGGGGATGTTTGCGTGTGCACATATATCTTTGGTCAAATTTTTTTTGATCATGCCATTTAGAAGGCACATATAGTATAGCCCTTGGGTGGACACTGCCTGCCCCAGGACAGTGATGCTGAGTGAATGGCCATAGCACCGACCTCAGCAAAGTTCTGGTATTGCCGTTCAGGGTATGGAGCTGCACCAAACAGCCTGCTCTGAAAACCCAGCTGTGCTCCCCGATACACAGCCTGGGCCGGACTCATAGCCAGTGCTAATGAGGCTCCTCTTCACCTGCAGCTCAAGGGAACAGCAGGAAGACACATGGAGGGCTGGCCACAGATGGAGTGGGCAGGAATGTGGTAGGATAAAAATAGAGCCACCAGTGGCTGGCTTGGAAAGTGAATCTCAGGAGGGCAAGTGCACAGTTCTAATTAGCTAGGGCTGTGAAGGACCCCCAGTCCTTCTATTTGTTTCTGTATCCCCAGCTTTAGCCCTGCCCAGTACTGTGTTCCTGCTGCCTGCTCCGTCCATGAAAAGCACATTAGGGGGAATCGCAACCCAGCAGCTATGCACCCCGGCAATAGCAGGTGGTAATAAAGAGTATGTCACAAATACACTGTGCGGCCTTGAATAAGTCACACTTTCTTGAGACGTAAAGGAAGGATTTGGAGTACCCATCAGCTCTGCAAGCCTCACTGCTCTAAATCAGGAAGAGTAGACTGAGGGGCCCACAAACTGAGCCCTCCCACCTCATCTCAGCACAGGGCATCTCCTGAATGATTCCCTGGGAGCCATCCCAGCTCAGCAGGTGGCATCCTGTCTTCCAGGCCTCCTTTTGGGTCACTTCCTTGTCAGTTCACCAGACTGCAGTCATCTGTTTCACAGACACCAGTGACAAACTGATGAAAAGGAGAAAAACAGAGCCTCGTACCCAGAGGAGTCAGAGGCTCCGGCTCCAGGGTGCCAGTCTTCAGCCAACAGTTTCCTAGTTTGGGGCCCATCTCATGCCTTCTTGGGCTTTTCCATTGGGTAACTATGTGGCTGCTGTGGGCCCCCTACCTCTACAGGTTCAATTGCAGAGGAAAGAAAGGAGCTCCCTCAAAAGTCTTAGGTTTGCTCTGAGTAGATCGGTGGGGGTTAGAGTCCAGCCCTGGGAGAAGAGATGGCCAGGGTGGGACGGGAGGATGGGAAAAGGTCAATGACAGTCCATGTGCTTTAAGGTAAGCATAGATCCCAGAGTAAGTGAGGACCTGCTGGAGGCAAGGTGGATGCTGGGAGCTCTCTGGGAGCATTGCTGATGCAATTTCACATCAACTCATGTAACATCCCCTGCCTCTGCTTCCCTCTGCTCTGGTCCACCTCGGGTCTTTGTCTCCTACTGCCAAAAGGATCGTAGCTCCCCAATAGGCCTGGAAAGAGAAAGCTCTACTTGACTTGCTGAAGAAGACAGACTGAAACCTCCTAGGGAAACAGGTAGAGGAGGCACAAGTAGCTCCACCAAAGAACCTGCACACACACAAACATGCACACATCACGCTAAGGCACTAGGCAGTGGGTGGAGCATTCGGGACTCTGAGCCACCCCCCAAGTGCACCCCCACTGCCTATCCTCAGTTGAGACCCAAGGGGTATAGATGCTGGGACCACCACAGTGAAGACTTCACTGCTCTCCTTCTGCCTTCTGAATCCTCTCCCCACAACCTCTTCCCCCTCAGCTTTCCCTTCTACCACCAGATAGGGCAACCCCAGCTCCTTTCAAGGGCGTCTGTACCCAGAGTGTGAGTCTGAGCAACCAGAAATATCACTTCGACATTAGATGCCGCCTCCTTGCCCAGAAACCTCAATTTGTTTTCCTGCCAAATATCACAGTTTGTAAATAACATAAAATAAATATATGTTGTTGTTCTTATACTTAATATCATGACAGCTGAAGAAAGCTTGGAATAGCAGTCTGCACCAGGTAGGCGGCTTACATTTAGAAAGGCAGAAAATGCGCCAGACAAGTCGATGGTGGGGTTAGAGAGGGGTCACTCTCACCCAAACCATCTGCCCTTCTGTGCCTGGGCACTCCCTCCCTACTTCAGCTCTGATTCCCAGAGTAAGGGAATGTACATCCCAGACCTGCAGCCAACAAAAGGCCAGAGGACACAACATACGAGGCCTCCCCTCCCCTTTCCCTACCCTGGCAGGCCAGCACAGATCCATGTCCACTTGCAGACCCGCACACACGTGCACGCAGCCTTGCTCCCTCTCACAGTATCTCGGAAACTGCCCCTGACATTTTAATTTCTCCTGCCTAACATGCCCACACCTTTGCCAATTTGATTTTGCTCCTCCCCAGAAACCCAAATTCAATGCCCCTGCCAGGTCGCCTCACAGCTGCACTCTACTTTCGGGAGCCCCTGGGCACCTGATTCAGGCCTTCTGCTTGCCATGTCCTTCCAATGTCACACTGTGCACAGAACAGCAGAGCTGCCCTCGGACTGGTTGGGCTTATGTCTTGATTCTGCCAATTAGCAGCTTTGCTCATGCAGAAACTTCTTTGCCATTGCTGTGCCTCCATTACCTCACTCACAAAATATTGAGAATGATGCTAGAGGGCTGGAGGAGGATTGCATAAGGGATCGTCCGTTACCCCCTAGGAACAGTACCTGGCAGCTAAGAGCTGTTTCCACAACCCCCGCTCTCCCAGTCAGCTTCCTCCAGGTTAGCTCACCTTTCTACCTAGAGCACTTTGCATGCAACACATGTTCATATATCCTTGTTAAATAAAAGTCTGCTGTTTACCTGGAAGAACACTTTATGAAGCCTGGATGCAGGGTTGTCATGGTATGGGCCCTTCTAGACCTAACCCCAAGTGATTCAAGTCTTTCTGTAAGTCCTGAATCTTTCCCTTGACTCCTTCACTTCTGCCAGGTGACCCCAGTGCCTCTGGATGGAGAGATGCTCATCATGATGTTTACTCTCACTGTTTTCTGTATGTACATAAAGGCCAGGTCACCCCGAGCACATAAAATAGCAAATACATCTTTAAAAACAGGCAGGCCATCCGCAGAACAATATGTACAATTCAGCTGGACAGGCAGGAGAAAAATGATGGCATTGAACACATTCATGGTGGAGGTCAAAGAGAAGACAGGGCCGCTGAGCAGTGCACCCAGTAGGGGCCCAGGGGCTAGGATTTGCTGAACCCTTGAGCACCTACTCGGAGACAACCTGGGAGACAGGCTGCCCCATTCGAATGCAAAAAAAGGGCTCAGGACAGAAGGGGACATAAGTGCTGATCCCGGGGCAAAGACAGTTGTTGCAGGTGAAGAAGTCCTCATTTCCTCTGTAATTAGATCTTAGCAAAAATAGAGTCCAAGTATTGCCATAGTGTGGAGAAAGAGGGAATGGGAAGATGACAAACAGAAGCAATAAACCTGGATTCCTATAAGATTGCTTATGAAGATTAAATTCAGTGTGATATTTAAAGTACCCAGAGTAGCTGGTGTTATTTATGCTTTATCTGCCTCCTCATTATTACAGGGTCATCATGCTGACATCCATTCACCCAGCCTGTGTCCCTGCATCAGGCTAGGGCTGATGATATAGAGGAAGCCCCTGCACACAAAAGAGAAATATGGAGACAGGTCTGTTACCAGACCCGTAAGGGAAGAGGAGGATCAACAGCAGGAACCAATAACTCGGGAGAGGCTGAGACATTTAGGGTATCAGTTCCCCACCCTACATGTGTGCAACCCAAGGCTAGGCTGGAGGAGGCCTAAGGCTGGCCTGACTGCAAAATCCTGTGCCGTCCAGACCTGCAGAGGATGAACAGCACTGATTGTCCAGCTCTGCATGGTGGCTTGTGGTCCAAACCCCATCCTGTTCCAAGCATTGGGTGAGGCTTCTTAGCAAGGTCGCTTTGGAAACCGTGCTTTCAAATTGTTTCCTTGGTTCAATCAACTTTCACATTCATAATACAACATAGATCTACAGGGCCACAGAGCTGAAAGCGTCTGTGGCTTTTCATTTCCTGGCATGATTAGGGGGATAATCACTGTGCTTGGAAAAATAATAAAGCCAGAGTCTGACGCAGGATCAAAGCAGAGTCCAGCCACACACACACAGGCCGGGAGATGCACTGGCACATGGCCTCAAGCCTTCCCTGGGGGCAGAAGGAGAGAGACTCTCTTATGCCTCCCGAGCAGAGGGCTGCAAACCAAACCACAGCTGCCTGTTCCATGTAGACACCGATCACTCCTACAGGAAAATGTCTTCTGCCCTGGACCACTGGCCATCAAACTGGAATGGCAGAGAGCTGATCACACTGTCTAGAAGGGGACTGTCACACTCAGCTCCCCAGTAGAAAGCAGAGACAGAAAGAACAAATTATCATCCACTCAGAACTGGCCCTGGATCACTGAGGAGCTGTGTCTGGCCCATATGTGCTGAGATGCAGGTTGTTTGGTCACACTGAGTTTCTTTGAAGAGACGTGGAGGCATAAGGAAGACAGCTGAAGGATGCAAGCTCTGACCAACAGGTCAGAGGCTCTAGGTACTGGACCTGCTTCCCAATCCATCTGTCACAGCACAGTTCAACTCTGCCTCCTCAACACAGCACAACACCTGAGGTATGAGATGGCAAATACGATAGAGCCTGGTTACCGCAGGAGTTCAGGACATGAAGGCTCCAGCTGGGTTGGCCAGGCAGGGATGCATCCAGAGGGACCAGGAAGGATGGCGCACCACACCCCTCATGAGTGTAGAAGCTCCACGGAAGCAAGATACCCCTTCAGCCCCTGAGATGCTGCACTGGATCTTAGAAACGCAGGAGGTAGGAGGAGTCCCAGAACGGAAGGTGGCTCCCCCACGGGCGCCCAGGGAAGAGCACACAGCTTACTCGGGGGATGAGTTGCACTTGTATGTCTGGCTCCATTGTGTCCCTGACATTGCATCTGAGAACCCAGCACATGCCAGTCACCCTTTCCCCCCTGATCAAGGCTTCAGTCAAATAAAGGGTTGTACCTACTGATGTCTGAGTTCCCCACCCTGACCCTCCCCACCTGTTCTTGAAAGGCAGAAGTGAGAGGGACTTTCCCAGAACTGCTATTCCTTTTAATTACAGCTATTAATTTATGTGCTTTTCATCACAATCCCATTTCCATGAAAGCCGGGATTTGGACTTATACTTGTCTGTATCTCCAACACTTAGGAAAATGGTATCTATAGTAGAGAAGTGCTTCAGACTAAACCTAAGCAAGTGGTCCATGTAGAGCAAGATTTTAGAAATTATTCACCAAGTCAGAACTCACCTAGACTCATATCACATGCTTAGACATCCTTTCAAAACACACAGGCAAAACAGGGCATGGTAGCACACTCCTGTAATCCCAGCACTTGGGAGGCTGAGGCAGGGGAATTGTTTGCAAGCTCAAGACCAGCCTGGACTACAAAGTGAGCCCAGGACCAGCCTGAACTGCATAGTGAAACCCTGTCTCAAAAAGACAAGACAAAAAAAAAAAAAAAAAAAAAACCCATAGGCACGAAAGGAAGTAGGATCATATTCCAAAAACTTGATTTGGAGCCCCAGTATATTAGCATATATTTTGAATGAAGACCTGCATGGGGCAAGCAGCACCAAAATCTCCCCTCCAAGTCTCAGGAGAGAAATCTAGGGGTGAAGGTAAACCCACAGAAAGTGCCACTCCCACACAGAGGGCTCAGAGTTAATACAAGAACATCTGTAATGAAAGTCAGGCCAGGATCCAAGGACTGTGTGCACTTATCAAAGCAAGGTCATGGTGATTATATCTCAAGGAGTGGGGACACAGTCACTGGTTTCTTCCTTCAGTTGGAGAGAGAATCCCTCATGTAGCCCAGACTCAGTAGTCTACACAGAAAACCTGTTTTCCAGGACATGAGTTGCATTTGCCCTGGAGAGCGGGGAGAAATACTAGCAGCTCCTCTATGGAGGTGTTCTGTGAACTCTAAGCTATGAGGCTTTCCTTGGGCATCTGCCCCCACTCGCTACCTAAAGGAAACAAACAGAGACAAGGGAAACCCGCTTAGCCTGGGGTAGCAGAGCAGACACTGCCTGAGGTGGAGCTGGACACAGCGCTGCTTTGAAGTAGATGGTGAAGGCAGAACACCCAGGGGCAGAAAGCTAAAACCTGGACAGATAAGAATTTTAAAATGTTGAAAAATGCAATGACTTAAGATAGGGGTGACCAGGGAAGAGACCTCACAGGAACAAGGGGTTTCTGTACAAAAAAAATCCAATCTGCATGAAGCAAGAGAGTAAGTTTGCTCTGAACCCCTGCAATCCTGAAACAAGAGCTCAAGTTTCCACAGAAGGTGAGGGACACCTTGCATGGCGCAGCCAGATGCATCAGAATTTAGGCAGAAGTAGCCACTCCATGGTTATCCATCCGATTGCTGGTCATTAGGTAGGAAGTGTCCCTGCAAGTAATCCTCCCAGTGGACTGAGCTTGAGTTGCCTCATTCATAAAGTGTGGGTGATAAATAATGCCATCAGACGGCCATCTTCCCCCCCCCGCCCCATGTCTTCACTTGTGTGTGTTTCTGTCCCTAATCTATTCTGAGAACGCCACTTATACTGGATTAGGACCCAACAAAAAGGCCTCATTTTAATTTAATCATCCCTTTAAAAGCCCAGTCTTCACATACAGTCACATTCTGAGACCCTGGATATTATGAAAGCATTAATATCTGCATTTGAGGAGACACAGGGAACCAACCTCTCCCACTTTCTGTGGCAGGCCAGGTTGGTGGCCTCTCTGCTTCTGCCTGTGCATCTCCTCACAGCACCTCTCATTGCTGTCATTTCCTGACTCTCTGTCCCACCCACTGTGACCATCTGAGGACAGGACCTTGACTCTTCTCTGATTTGACTGATGAGATTATGACTTCCTTTATTTGACTGATGAGCAATATTGGGAAGGAATGGAAACAGGAAATGGGGCTTATTTTCCAAATCCTTTCCTCTCTGAGTCCCTCAAACACTCTATTTCCTGAGTGCCATGAGTTGAGCACCTCTGCCCTGCCCAACCAGAGCTTTAACCAGGGACTGAATCTTCTGCAACCATGGACCAAAATAAACCTTTCCTCCTTTAAACTGTGCTCTCAGGTATTTTGTCACAGCAACAGAAAGCTGACTAACAGACATAGTTCCTGAGAAACAGCAGGTGCTTAATAAATTTCCAGGAGATAATGGGTGATTAAAGATCCACCATTCCCATCTTTTCAAAGAGAGCAATTCTGCAGCATTTAGAAAGGGCCCATTCCAACACACAGCATATTTCAGCCAACTAAAGGCCAGGTTTGATTTCTTGCTCCTTTTTATTGTGTAATCAATAACTTCTTAAAATCTTTAAAAATAAGCTGCAGGGCATAACTAGGGATCATAAAAGCAGAGAAGAGGACAAGGCCCGAGGAGCCTGCAAGGAGAGCTATTAATATGATGCTGGCATTATCAGGAGTATCAATATTAATAGCAATATTAGTGCCAAGAAGCATCAGCCTCACTATTTTGCAGTTCCTTACAAACACCTTTAATGGGGGATGACGGATGGGTAGTTTCTGGATGGAACTGAAATGGGCTGTTACAAAGGCTGAGAGATGGGAAGCCAGCCCTCCACTGCCTCCCCACATCTTATTAGCAGACTGCAGGGTGACTTCAGAGCACCAGGCAGTACCCTGGGTGTCATCACCCAACCAGATTTCTTGGCCAGGAACTCTCCTTGGAGCCTGAAGAGTAGAAGGTAAAAACTATCATTCTACAAACCTTCAGTGTGACATGTAAACAAGGTGTCACCGCATCCTCAGGCTCGGGATGTGGATGGTGGCCTGTCCCACTCTAAGCAAGAAATGCAGTAAGTGGTGGCAACGTGGCCTGTTTGAAATTGCATACTGTTGCAAACTCACCAGGGAGCCTGGCCTTTTAAGGGATCCTTTGGCAAAATAATTGATATAGCCAAGAATTCTTTTTGCAAAATGAGTACAGGTGTGTTCTCCCTTAAGCAAGTCTAATTTACAAATTCAATTTAACTCAACAAATGTTCATTGATTACTTTTTCGGTATTCAGGGCATTGTGCCAGTGCAGATGATAACAGAGATGTTTAAGATGTGGTTCTTAGCCTTAGGAAACTGTATTCTGACAGCAGGAGACAAAGAAACAAATACCTCTGCCAATTTGGTAAGGGCTACAGTAAAAATGTATTTGCAATTATCTGATATAGGTAATTCAAATAATTCATTAATAATGGAAAAGTCACGACAAGCTACAGGAAAAACAAAGAACAGTAAAAAGAAAGAAACAACTGCAAGAGGCCTTGAAGATTGAGTAGGAGTTTACCAGGATACTCCTAGCATGGCGAGGAACCAATATGCCTATATAGGAAACATGTAGAACTACTACAGATAAGAGCAGGAAAAAGCAGAGAGACAGCCCACGGTTAGAGTAGACAGCCTGTTCTACTCCAAAGGACCCAATTCAGCCATCCTCAACCCTTCCTCCCTCACCCATTCAGCTGATGGACCTGAAGTCAGCACAGGATTCCTGTAACCAGCTGGTTCCCTGGTTGCACTTAAAATATAACTCAATCCACAATGTTTTGATTTATGTACTTGGAGAAACCCATTGATTTTGTGGAAAGAGGGCCATTTGTAAGGACAGAATTGCCTTGAGTAGGTGTTCACACAGAATATAGCAGAAGACACTGTGCTAAAGAGTAGGGCTCAGCTGGTCTGGGCATGTGGCAGCCAGAAGGCAGAGTCCCTGCATCTGCAGGGACACAACGTGAGCTGAAAAGCTCCTGAGTTCAGAGCTCCTTACCGAGGGAAGGGGAGGTCCACTCCCGCAGAGAGAGAGAAAGCACTTTTCTCAGGATGCTCCTGTCCTGCGTATACAGCTCTTACAGGTTTCATACTTGGGAATCCGCAGATTTCCCACCCTTCCCTGCCACCCTCTTGCCCGGCATTGTCTACATCACTTCCTGTTGCATAGGATGAAAACTACACACTCTCTGTGTATCCTTGAAAGGACCCTGTAGGAAACACAGGCTCTACCTCCACGTTCCACAACAGGCATCGTGGCTCAGTGAGGTTGATTAACTTGTCCAGGGCTTCACAGATAATCATTTGCAGAGATGAACATAAAACCAATTCTCCCGATAACAAATACAAAGTATGCCCTGCTCATAGCCTATCTCCAGGGAGGGTCAATCACCTCATAAGCAAGGAAGCAACTAGATCTCAGGAAGACCCCCAGCCTTTCCCCAATAATCCCTGTCAAATCAGTCACAAGACATGAAATTGTACCATCTTGATGCTGTTTATGCAGAGATCAGTGAAAAAAGATAAATTACTTCAATTTTTAGAAATTTTAACCTTTTAAAAGTCCCTCCTCATTTTCACCACAAAGCTTATCTTTCAGTAGGTCAAGGCCCATCTGTATCTAGGGTGTTGTTCTCAGTCAATGCAGTAGAAACTTGTGGAAATGCTCAAGGCTGTCTGAGAGAAGAAGTCTCTATAGGGAGATGAGCTACTCCAGACTGCAAACACAGTCACATAAAGGCATTTTCAAGGCCCCAAGCTCTTTCCTTATTTCTACTCTCCGTAGTCAGCAAACTGGTAGCTCCCATCTTGGTGACCAAATGACTGCAGAGGGAAGTTCCAGGTGTCTTCCTCACATGGCTGCACTCAAAAGGAAAAATGTGTATCTGCATTTTATACCACTGTAGAAAATAGTTTCAGACACTGTGCTAGTCAGCTTTCTGATCACTGTGACCAAATACCTGATACCTACAATTTAAAGCAGAGAAATTTAATGTGGTTCACAGTTTCAGAGGGTGCAGTTCCTTAGCTGGCTCTAAGCAGAAATACCAGGCTGAAAGGGCATGGTGGAACAAGGTTTAATTCATAGTGGCTGGGACAAAGGGCACAAGGAAAGGGCCCCCAAGGAAGAGACCAGTGACAAGATGGCGTCCCCAAAGTCATCTCTTCGTGACTCACTCAGACATAGCCCAAGAAAGCTTTCCAACCCCACAGTGGCCCTCAAGCCAATCAAGTTGAATATAACTTGACCCCCACAGATACCCCTTGGTAAACTTCTCAGTAGCTCTCATGGGCCACAGGCAGGCCACATGCTGTGCCTAATCAGTTCTGGCTTAAGAAATGGAATGAGGCTAATAGGCTTTCTCTGATCAGTATTCCCCACCACCACCACTCCTGGCACTTGAATAAAATCTAGTCCTCTTAGGAAAAAGAAGGTAGGATTTCTCCTGACTTTGCAAGTAACAGGGTTTCCCACAGCTGTGCAGGCTCCATGGGGCTCTGTAAGAGCTTACTCCTCCCCACAGCACTACAGAGAAGCTATTCTCCCAGCTAAGAGTTATGCACCACACTGTCAGCCATTAACACCTGTACTCCTTTATCAGCTGCTAAGAGTCCTCTCTAGCTTCTAGTTAAGAAAATTGTATTGTAATTAATCTCAGCAACTTCTGAATTGTGTTTCTGACTGTTCACACAATATTGCACCAATCTCTGTGTCACCAGTGCTGGAGCCGAGAAGATGAGACTCCAAACTATGGCACTTTGGCACAAGTTCTGGAACAGGAGATAAAGCCCTCAGAAGCAGCCCTAAAGCAAAATCTCCCTCTGTCTCTCTGAGGTTCTTTGGATGAGAGTCCCTGAAAAGTCCTCATGTTAAAGGCTCACTCCCTTGGTTAGCACTATTGGGGGTGGCAGAGCCTTTGAGAGTTACAGCTCAGTGGAAGGTCTTGAGGTTGTGCCCTTGACAGGGATTGTGACATCCTAGTCCAGTGATGGATGAAAAATCTTTTCAATGATAAAAAAATAGCCAGCTGCAACATACATGCCATAGGTTTACCACCACTGCCCTAGTCTCTTGATCTCTCTGCTTCCTGGCACACAATGCAAGTATGAGCTCCTGTCTTTATGGGCTACTCTTGCCAGGAGCTCAAAAAATGGAGCCATCAGAACTTGGACTGGAACTTGAAAAAGCATAAGCTAAATCAACCTTTTTCTCTTTATAAGCCAGTTGCCTCGGGCATTTTGTTACAGTAACGCAGAGCTAACATAACTTTTCTTACTCTCCCATCTGACACTCCTCTTTCTCTTCACAATATGAATCCTGGAAATTATTTCCACAAAGCAAACTATAAAATTTAGAAAGGTCACTCTTCCTTCTCTGTTGAAAGATTCATTCCAAAGTAGCCCTGCCTTGTTATCTAGAAGAAAACCACAGAGCAGCAAAGGAGAATCTGAACAGAGGGTTCTTCCCACTTCAGTCTATTACCATTAAGTCAGACCCTTCCTGTCTAATAACATTTCTACACAGCTATCCACAGTTCATTAAACCAAAAATTAAAATGAACACTTACTCCAGGGTCTATGAGTCAAAGTGTGGCTCTGAAGACTCCATGTCATGTACAAGTGTGATTAAAGTTTCTTGGTTTATTGTCTTTGGTTGAAGAAGTCTGTGTACTTTTCTCACACAGACATTAACCTGCCCTTTGTCACAGGGTGTTGACCCTGACCCTAATGTGATCAGGTTCGGGTTCTAGAGTCTCCCTCCAGAGGTGGCTTCTAGATTCTTCTCGTTTTAAAAAAGAATTAGACAAAACAAGTGCAAATGGCAACAGGTGGGGCTGGAAGCTGAGAGGGAAAGCAAAGTGGATACACGAGCTGTAGAAAACCTAGCAACTTTCAGACAGGTGGAGTCGGACCTCAGGGGCGCCCCAGCCTTCCTGCCACTGCAGGGAAGTGCTTTCCAACAGCAAATATTTTTACCAAATCACATGACTTGCTTTTATCTGACCTTCCTGCTTGCCTGTCTGCTCTGATGCACTTACAGATGTGACTTGACTCAAAATCCCCAGCAGTTGGCGCCCTCACCCTCATGGATACTGCTTGCCTAATTTCCATCAGGGATGCAAAGATCTTCAAGATATGCGAACAGGACCTAAGGATTCCTGGTAATTCTCAGCATCCTTCCAAATCATAAGTTATTCTCTATTTTTCATAATACTGGCTTGTGTATTTTAAAATAATGAATGACTATACTAATCAATAATCTTCGACATAAGGTCATCACAGTTTTATGTTAAAAATAGATAAACGCATGGTTTAATTTTATTATGAGCCAACATATTATGACAAGTCATATACTTCAATAAGTATATACATTATGATTATAGGATTCAATATAATTGAAGATCATATACTACGATCCATAGAACAATCTCTCCCTGATAGAGATATTTAGTCACCAAAAGCAGTGAAAAAGCAAGTATTAGTAGAACAGATACCAAACAAAATCACTTAAAAATTAAATGATAATAACACAAAATTTAATATTTAAAATTCATCATCCCTAAAATGAAATTTTAAAATACACAAAAACATTAATTGCCACACTCCAGAATTTCTTTCTGTGACAAGTGTTCCAGACAGAAAATGTTTTTGTTTTATGTTGACATTTATCAGATTAGCAAGACCACATCTGAACATAACTTCAAGCTGGAATTGTGTAAGCTCATTTCCTTCTTTAAAGCAAAAACATTTTCTCTGCTCCATCCAATTCTGGCTTGGTCTTTAAATTTGTTATTGCTTTTGCTAATTCAGGTTTTTAAATCAATTTCTGCTCTAATGTTATAGTCTCCCACAAAAACATCCCAATCTTTTTTTTACATTTTTCTGCTGAAGTATTTGCAAATAACTGCAATGTAATCTATAACAAATATTCCAGCTGTAAACATTTTGAGGGTAGAAATGAATAAAATAATATCCAGATCTAGCAAAGGCTTCTAACAGTGCCATATAGATTCTCTGCCGAAATTGGCAATTTAGCAACGTATTTCACCACCACAGCTTATTATTTCTTGGAACCCCACACACAGAATTTGTATAAAGTACACTATGTGTATAAGCTTACTAATATTTATTTTATCTGCAACAAGGACTTACCATTAGCAGCGGGCAAGGCAATATGTGTACTCTTGTCACATGGCAGGAGCGACAAGCTCCTTGTCAAAGCTCAGACTTTTGATGACTCTGTTCCTACCTGGTCCTGCCCAGGCTCCTGTGAACTTTGACCTTAATCTTCTATTCCTGGGGTCAGCATTTTCTGTTCAAGCTTTTCCACTTGATGTCAGTGGATTCTTTCAAAGCAGTGGCATTTCTATGTTGATTATTAAGATTTCATTCTCCTTAGACCCTGGCGATACTTTTAACCATTTTCCCAGTTTTCTTAACTGATACTGTCAAGACTTGGATGAATTCACATATTTTCTGAGAAACCTGAGACAAGAACTCTCGCTAGAATACTCTGTGGGCTATCACACAGGGAAAACCTCACCCGACACAAACTAGAGGCTGTCCAGGTCAGACCCTGAAGGAGGAGGGGCTGAGACGCTGCTCCACTGTCCCAGGTTTGAAAGCCACACACACTGCACCCCATTTCCCAGTTAGCCACTACTTCTGTTCCCTCTTGCTGTGGTCCTGCCCCTGTCTTGTCAGTTCACCCCCAGATTCATCCAAATTCACCCCCAAGTTCATCCCAATCCACTGCCCTTCTGCCCTGCTCCTCTGGCTCCATTTACTCTCCCGCTTCTCTCTACAGTCCCAGCCCCCAGGCAAACACCTCCATTTCTAACTTGCTCCAATTTTCTGAGCCAAATTAGTACCAGCCATGAGCTTGGCCTAATCACCACTATGACAACTTAATTAAAGCAATTCAGACTAAGGTATGAATCACACAGAAGTTTCCACTTACTATCGATACAAGGTTGCAAATAGTACTTCATCATATCAAGCCTCAATTTTTTGGTCTATAAAATGGAGATAACAATTTCCCGCTCATAATATTTTTGGAGAAGATAAAATGATACAGGTAAAGCACAGAGCTGTCAAGTGCTTGGAAATTGTGAGTTTCCTTTCTTCCTTCTCCAAAGAATCTAATATCTGAAATTTAAAGGGAGAGCTTTTCTGTGCAAATGGAATTCAATCAGCTACTGGATTCGCAGACACAGTCCCCTGGAGCAGATTCAGCTGCATTTGTAAATCCAAACATGAGGACACAGCGAATGCCTCTATTCTCGTTTGCACAAAAAGTCCACACCCACGAAACTGTGTCAGTTCTCGTTACTCTCACCTTGCATGCTTGCAAAGTAGGGCTTGCACTGAGACAGTGAGACCATTGTTATCGCCCCCAGGCCCGCCTGAAGTAAATGCTCAATAAATGTTTGCCAAATAGAATTTCCTTCTCCCTGAATGAATCAGAGGCAGAAGCAGCAGGCTGCCCCCTACTGGGGATGGCTCCAGCACCCACAAGCTTTGTGAGTCACGTCTTCCCAGACCGGCAGCAGCCGCCCCTCCCTTTGCCTCTGACCTCTCCTGCTTCTTCAGCATGTTTATGGACATAATTACAGCATGCTATTGATTTTCTGACAGCCGCCTTGATGTAACTATTTTACAGAATCAAGCTAATTTCATACATTGAGATTTTTATGGTCTCTGGCAGACTTAGCCAAAGAAGTCTTTCCACCTCCTCCCTGGGTAGTGCTGCCTCCCCTTCTCAGAACACTGCTTCTTCTGACCCCTCCTCCTTGGAACTAGCTGGCCCCCACTGCAATGCAGATCTGCTGGCGGCCCCCCTGATGACCCTGGGAGGTAAACACAGGCCTAGGAGGCCATGTGAAGTCAGGACAATGCATCTGGGCTAAAACGAGTCTCCGTGATTCCCTTCCCTTGAATCTGCGTCTTCTTCGGCTCCCCTTTCCCCCTGGAATGTATTCCCTGGCTCCCTGAAACACTCCTTTCCTACATGCCTCTACCCACGTACAGGAGCTCCGAGGCACATAAGCTGAGTTGGTTAGTGCAGGTCCTAGGTCCTTTCTGGCCCCACACATGTAGCTCTTCTTCCCATGGCCGCTTGGGGCCCAGCTCCCCTTGCTCCCCTCCGTTTTCCTGTCCAGTTCAGAACCATCCTCAAAAGATCCCCCTCGCCAGTCTTCCTTCGCAGAAAGCCTTCCCTTGTAATTCTAGTGTTCAGCAGCTCTGCCTCATTCTGAGCAGAGTGGACCCATGTTATCTGTACTATCTGAAAATAAATATACACACACTATCATTTAGTAAAGAGTTCCATTTCCTTCATCCTTTAAAATAGTAGACCTGGGTTGGTTGAATCCCCACCATCCATTTCCCAGTGGTTAAAACATTTCTCAATTCTCCCATGGCCCCCACTCTCTATTCGGGAAGCCACAGGACACCAGGGAAGAGGAATTCATCCCTGGTTCAGAAGTGGGATCCAAGAACAAGTCCAGGCCAAGCAGTTCATCCATGTGAGTGACCACAGTGGTCCAGAGTGAAAATCTACGCTGTTGCTAAGAATGCCGGGAAAGAGACTTTGCTACTCCCGAAAGAGAAAGACAAGAGAGCCTGCTCACAGTAGAGACAACATAAAGAAGTAAAGTCTAGAAATAGGAAAATAAAAGTGGGTCTAGGTCAAACATGTTGAGCTGTAAGAGCGAGCCTTGCCTGAAGCTAACAAAGCCCTTTCACCAGATTTTTCAGTTACATGGGCCAGTTCACTTTTTGCTCAAATCAGTGCTAGTGAGAATTTCTGCCCCTAAAGGGATTCTGGTGCATATACTTAAATGATATTCTTTGTTCTAATGCATATAAATGTGGTGGCAGCGTGGCCCTCTATTGAGACTTCAGATTTTTATAAGAGAATAACAAGATAAAATTAGATCCATTGATTTTTTATATGACTTATTGGATTTTTGTTTTATGTGATAATAAAATAATATATGTCTATTAAAGACACTTTAGAAATTCCAGGTTGGAAGATTATTACTAACAAACAAGATATATTTACTTTTATTTAATTATGTATGACATCTTACAAAATTGGGATGGATCGTGGTATACGTATGTGTACATGTATGCAATTTTGAATCTTGCTTTAGTTATCATCAGCAGTCTTGCACAGTGGAAGGAAGGAAGGAAGGAAGGAAGGAAGGAAGGAAGGAAGGAAGGAAAGGGGAGAAGGGGGAGGGGAGGGGAACGGGGAGGGGGGGAGGGGAGCGGAAGCAGCTAGACTACCTGAGAATAAGTCCCATCTCTCTCATTAATAACTATGTGACCTTGAACAAGTTACATAAACCCTGGTATGTCTCAATGATCCCATAGGCTAAAAGATCATACTGATAGTATTTGTCTTACAGAAACTTAGTGAGGATTGAGTAAAATTAAACTAAGTATTTAATGTGGTACCAGGCAACTAGAAAGCATTGTTTCAAACAAGTTGAAATGGAGATTTTATGACTGCTCAAGAGAGTCAGTTAGCAGGCGTTCTTTCCTATGAGGACTGCTCGGGCACTGAGTGGCATCTAGCAACATCTCTGACTTCTAGGCACTGGATACCATTGGCAACCCACCCCATCTTACCTGGCCCATCTTACCTCTGTGTTTGCAAACAAAGCTGTCTGTAGACCCAGCTAAAATATCCCCTGGGGGATAAAAGCACCACACTTGAGAACAACAGCTATATGATATTTTAGTATACAGCTATACTACTGTTTGTTAGTCCGTTTTTCTTATTGTGTAGTTGAAATATACAGGATGTCACTAGAGGATACCAGTGCTATGGCATCTTTAGATATCCCAGCTTTAAAGGGAATTCATTTTGTGTTTCACCATCACATATACTATTGAACTAATAGTTTGTGAAAAACTTATTAATTTTCATAAGACTTTTGCCAACAATTTTTTTGAAATTTTCTCTGCTTCACTTATCTGTGGATTATATTAATAGATTTCCTAATGCTAAATGAGGCCTGAATTCTTAAGATAATGCCCAGTTTCATATCTTATAATATTCTTTTCTTAATGAGTGTTATTTGATGGTATTTAAGGATTATTATTTTTATTTCAAAAAGCAAAGTGACTATTATTTACTTTTATGTGTTACTTGGGGTATATTGGTTTCATAACAGAGTTTGAAAAGTTTTATACTTTAGATGATTGGAAATGAATAACTTCCCCCAATAGATGATATATTTCTTAAAATTTTAAGCAACACTTTGTCCAAAAACATTTTTAGAAAGTAATTCTTACAATATTTTTTCTAACAATATTTTCAAAAAATCTGAGTTCTTTATTTTTAATCCAATTTTATTATTTAATATCTTGCAAGAAAATCATCTATTATGCCTAAAATATTAAAAATAGTATAGAATATTATAATTAATATCATGCAACATGTTATATTTTCAGTGTCTGTAATTACACTTACTTTGTAGCATTTAATTTTGCGTAGTTTTTTCCTCCTTTATTTCTATTAGACTTTCTAGTTCTCTGAACTGCTCTTGTAATTCAAGGCTAACCCCTCTGGGAATTTTTTCTCATTTTATGTTTAGCTTATTTTTATTGCTTATTAGAATATTTGGATTAAATAATTTATTTTACTTCTATTTAATAATAAAAACATTTTTAGCTCACGAATGTATCCTTTAGCACAGCTTTGACTTTACCCTCAAGCTTTTAGCATTAACAATTCCCATTTTTGTTATTTTATAAGCAACATACTTCTTTTCCCACCCCAAAATTACTAAGCTGAGTAGTTTTTAGTTTCTAAACTCTCAGGTGTACCTTATTACTAAAATAACTTTGTTATTTTATCTATTTATTATTTGTGGCAGTGGATGACTTCTACACTCTGATTTTCAATGCTAAACTTTCCTTTTAGCACTGTTCTAAGAAAGAGTGAGAGAATTATAACCTGTTACCAGATTTAAAACTTACACATTTTTATTCAATAATATTTATTGTTTCCATCATCCATGTAACCTATGCCTTTTTTCATTTTTTTGCCACTTTATCTGTTATGCTCTGAATAAATATATTAATAGTTAATGTCCCAAAAATTTTTTTTATTTTCTCCTTGTATTTGCTAATGCTCTTGCTTTAAATATTCTACTACTAAATTATTTGGCTTCATCTATTATTTGGTTATGAGCAGTACAGATTTATTCTGGGTCATATGTTTCTTCAATATTATATAATATTCTGAGCATCACATTCTATTGTTATACTAATACTGTCACTTTTTATTTTGTATATCTATTCCTGATAGCTGTCACTTGGCCTTTTCTTTCAATTTTTTCCTGTCATTTGCTTATTTGTGTATTAGATTTATATTTTGTAAATACCATATAGTTGGCATTTATGATTTGACCCAACCAGGTCCCCTATACATTAATGGAGAGTTAACCCACTCATTTATTGTTACAAATTATATATCTGGACTTTATACTAACATTTCATTTGATCATTTCAGGTTATGAGATTTTCTCAGATTTTTTTTACATTTTTACTAATTTGTTCATGCCCTATAATTTTTTTACTTTCATTTACTTAAAAAAACATGAATTTTCCCTCTAATAATCTGAATGGAATAAAATATACTTTACACTCTTTTGTTGGCTCTTTTGAGTTTTAGAAAGAAGTTGCTGGGCTTTATTTTTCTAAAACTCAATCTCAAAAATAAAACATCATCCACTTCCTCTCCTTATATGAGGAATTTAGATGCTTTTACATTCTATTCTTTCTTTATCCATTTCTTTGTTTATACCAAAACAGAACAGGATATTACAACAAAATTCTGTTGGACTTTCTCAATTTTGAGGATAACTTTTTTTTTCCATTTTACTTTATAACCATGTTAACAAGAATTATTTAGAATTTACTCCATGCTTAAGTGATCTCAGCTCCTGCCACCAAGCTCATTCATGGAGAACCTACCCATGCTTAAATTCTTTGTTTTGACACAGATCTCTCTCAACTGGAATGCATTCTTACGTATTTTTTTTCCGGAAAAGAAATAGGCTGATTACATATTGTTGTTGTCAGGGGTTGTGAAAACAATTAGAATAATATTATTTTATGGTGATCACCCAGAGTTTAACACAAGAAAGTACAGGAAATCTGTCCACAACACTAAGGACAGAGTATTCAGCCAAGAGCCTGAATCCCAAGCAATGTCCTGCATGAATCCAGATAAAGACTTAGAGCCCATGACAATGCCTCCACAAGTCCAACTGGAGGTGTAGAGCCCACAAGAAGGACTCACACCAGTCTCTTTTATGAATCTGTGCTGGGAAGGCCCAAAGGTCAGTGGTAGAAGCTGGAAAGTCTATGCCAGTGGAGTGAAGGAGCTGTGTTGGTAGGGTAAGTGTTCTACACTGGAGCCGAGAAATCACACTCAAAATAAAGACCAGGGCTGTCCTGAAAAGCACCACAGCCATTCTCAGTGACACAGAAGCCCTGAGCTCCTCCAACTATAAGAACAGTCGAGTGCATGCCAGAAAGCTAGCATAATGAGTTGTCCTGGAGACTAAATGGCACACATCTTCCATTCCGGAACCAGAAGTGATGCTCAGTGTAAGGACCAGAGCTACCCCAAAGTGAACCACAGCTACTCTCATCAACAAGGTCCTGAGCTCCTCTGATGACAATGGTCAAATTCACACTGGGGAAGCTAGTCAAAACGAGCTCCTCCAGGAGAACCAGCGGCTTAAACAGCAACTTAGAGAAACCCACAACACCTAATTTCTCCTCCACATCTCTATTTATGCTGGCAACTTTCCTCAGGTGGACCATCTATGCTCAGCACCATGATACTTTAATTCTGATGGCAGTAAGTGGACCCTCAGCTTTTAATCCATAACACGTATCCTAAAATCTTATATTGCTCATGTTACATTTCTGTTTATACCTCAAACACAGGTTGACTAAATTTAAAAATCAAACAAACTTGAACAGCAATTTTTCCCCTCAAAATTCTGCATTTTTTTATTTAGAGCACATTAAAGACTGTAACAAACAGCTTTGGAGTATTAGTAGATTTCCTTGTCATTCCCCTTTTGAGGATGCAGAGGCAAACTTTTGGGAGATGGTTCAGGACGCGGATTCTTTCTCTGGCTCTTAAAGAAACCTTCAGTTGTCTCCTGAATTTGGCTGATCAATGAGCATAGAAAGAGGAAGAAAGAGGGAAATCCAATTGTATCATAGAGTCGCAGTAGATCTCAGAGGTCCAGCCGGAAGTGGCCCATGGAACTTCTGCAGGGATATGTCATACAGAACCCTTCAAACAGTCAAGCTCTATGCAAAAAAGAAAGTGTTTCCCTTCATTTTCATGAGGACATGAAGTGGCCTGACAGACAGCATTCTCCTCTCTGCCCAGAACTGCCCTGTTTTCTGCATATTTGCAGAGAAGTTGGATGACATCTTAGTTTCAATTTTTGTGATTACATATTCAAATGTTTCTATTTTTTCCCATGGTTCCTATAACACTTAAATCATTAATTCAAAAATTTAGCCAGGCTACACATAAGAGCAGTATTCTTTAAATTCAGTTGGTCTGTGTATTTAGGTTATTTTGCATTATACATTTTCTTTAATTATGACTTTGATTGTTGTGCCCATATAAACTGTTCTGGTTTATTTCCCAGCAATACCTATGATTTCTAGATCAGATTTCCTTCTCTCTCCTCCATGTCTGTTATCTTATGATCAGTTTCATCTCTTTATCCTTTTCCCTCTGAAAATGAGGATTTGTTCTTTTCACTGAGGATTTCGGTTCTAGCAGAGTTGCCTTCAATGAATTTTTTTTATTCCTTTGCATTGAGGCTCCCTCCAGTATTATTTGTATTTTAGTCATCTTCTTTCCATCTCAACCTACTTTCCCCCTTATTGTTCCTATTTCCATTGTCCTTTTCCAGGGATTCTTTATAGCATTCTCCTGTCTGCTTATTCATTTCTAAATATGATGTAAGACACCTGAATCAGGGTGGCTCCCAGGGAAAACATGTGATTTATCCTTGACCCGGTAAGCTCTTGTGTTGAGTAGGCTTGCAGAGAGTTTCAATGCAAGTACCACATGGTGAGGCTCACCCTTTGTGGTCCTAGAGGTGCTTAGCAGAGCAGTTTACAGCCCAAGCTTAAAAAGAAGTCAAAAAAAAAAAAAAAAAGTCAGGAATATTCTGACCCAAGTCCTGGGGCACCAGTACCCTGGACAGAAGCTGAGCTCTACTGTGATGGACAGCTATGCATCAATCAATCAACACTGAACACCTGTTCACCAAAGGTAGAGACACAATGTAGGTGCAGAGCATCTACTGCAACTTCCAGGGCCCACAGGCCACAGAGGCAGGAGTTCCCAGAGTCTCAGCAGATAACCAGGGGAGCTTCTCAGAATTTCCCCCCAGAAGCATCCTCCTAAACATTCAGCAGAAAAATGTAGAACTCACGTGGCTTCTTCTGCAGTACCACATGGTTTTCATGCAGCTTACTGATCATGTTATGAGACACAGACTTGTTGAAAGAACTTCCTGCTATCAAATCAGGGTTCAACACACACACACACACACACACACACAGAGTTAAAGTTTTCCAATCTCCAATTTTTTTCTGACAATCTCCATTTTAAGTCTCCAACTGAAGCCCAAATCATTTTTTCTATTTCCTGGATGTCAAATAGGCGCCGTATGAATCATTAGTCATTCAGTGCTGCAGGAATGGATGAATGGGTGAATGAATGGAGTGAGTGAATGAATAAATGAGTTTAGGAAACAACCCAACAAGTAAATTAGTTGTGCCTGAGTGTAGTGACTGAAAAGATCCTCTCCCTGTTTTTTCCCTTTCCTGGGAAAGGAACCTCTCTCATTGCAAATGCAAGTACAGCAGGTCGAGTGCAACAGCTCCTAAGAAACAACAAGCTGAAACACTCAGGAGTGGCCACATTCCCTCTCCTAGCCACAGCCAATGGCAGCTGCTGACACTCCGCAGTGCCCACTTCACGCAGCACCTGCAGTGAACATTGTTCCTGTAGCTCTGCCCTGACCCACTTCATTTTCCTCATAGGTCTTAGCCCCCAGTGTCCCGCTTCTGGGGGTAGAAGTGGGCTTGCTGCCAAAAGACACCCAGGTATAGAAGCCTGAAGGAAAAACTAAAGACTAGAGTCAGGATCAGAGATTCACAGTGAAGAATGGTGTGTTCTGTAAGAACGGAAAACTGTCAGCCCCTGAGCATGTGGGTATGACAGCTAAATAGGTGATCAAGGGGCCCTGGTGACGTGGTGACAGGTGCCTCTGACATAAATACAAGCCGGAATGTAATGAGGATGTTACCTAATCACCAGTAAAGTCTCAGGCAGGGTGCCCTACATGATACAAACTGGAGATCAGACAGGAGTCCTCATTCCTGATCAAGGTCGCCCCTATGCAGCGACAGGTAATGAGCCCGGGAGCTTGGGAGGATGGCAGCATCTGAGCTAATGGGGAAGCTCTGCCAGCAGAGCAGGATTGACAGGTAGCCGCGGGTCTTTCATTAACTAGATGTGCAACCTCAAACCAGCCTAACCTTTCCAGGCTGTCGTAGGTTGCCCTGTGAAATGGGGTTGTGGCATCTGCTGTGGGTCTTTCATTAAGACCTACCCAGCTCCCTGCTTTCACAGCTCCCTTGCCCACCCCACCCCCCAGGAACTGACTACCATCTGCAGTTGGAGCCCTGCCCAGGACCAGCAACCCACCAGTCTTCAGTTTGGGGCACATTAAGAGTCCTTATTTCTTACTGCTCTTAACACCACCACCAAATATGATACTGGGCACCGGTATGACTGCTGTACATAAAATGTGATGTCATCCTCAAAACACTGATGTACAGTCATGTGCTACATAAACACATTCCAGTGAGTGACTGATCACATACACAGTGGGAGTCCCATAAGATTATAGTGAAACTGAAAAATTCCTATTTCCCCATGATATGACAATCTCATAGTATAATGCATGGGTTTTCAGGTGATGTTGACATAATCAAATCTAGTATGCTTCTTGTATAAAAGGACAGCTCACACAAATATATGGATAGTTGTTGGATAAACAGACAGATAGACAGGTAGATGTAGACAAATACAGATATATATTTCACTGTAATTGTTAGCTCATATTTATTGTCCAAACTAATGGGTTTTATTGTGACAGTTTCATACTTGCATGTAATATCCTTTGATTGCACTCATTTTCCTTCTGATTTCTTCTAATCCCTTTCCCCTCTGCCTTTTCTTTCCACAATAGACTCCTCCAAATTTCATGTCATCTTGTCCTCCCTAGATTCATGTAGGAGAGAAAATATATGATACTTGTCTTTGAGTCTGACTTATTCATGTAGCATGATCTCCTGTTCCATCTATTTTCCTTCTGAGTAATATGCCATCATGTGCACATAATACCACGTTTTCTTTATGCATTTCCTGTTTACCGTTTTCTAGACTGATTTCACAATTTGGCTATTGTAAATAGTACTCCAATAAACAAGGGTATACAGGTATTAGAATAAACTTTCACCGCTTCTTCAGAAAGCTGTCTGTAAATCAACACACCATGTTATTCCATCAGTAGCCTCATAGCTCATGTCTACTCCGTCTCCCCATTCTTCCTTTTTTATTCATGTAAGAAGAACTTGCTTTCGGCCTCAGTTTTATTCTCTATAACATTATAACGATGATGCCTGCTGTTATCTGAATACCTAACCAAGGTTAGAGAGGCAGTAGATACTAGGCTGAAGTCCAGAGAAAATCATCCCGTTTCAACCCTCCGTAGGTTGATATGGGAGAAAACACTCAATCTCTCCTCTGCACAAAGGTCAACTAAGAAGTAAACAAGTTAATCTTTATAAAGTGCTTAGAAAAGGGCTTGGTAGGTAGTGTTATATAAGTGCTGTCCACTGTTACCAATTATGTCACATGCTATGGTGCCCCATAAGAGCTCACCAAATCGTAGCCATCATATGTTATTACCGTATTAGTCCTCACAGAGAAGAGGTAAAATGAGTGTGCTGTCAGTTAGCTGGAGGGGTTTGGTGTCCTGGAGAAAGAATCCAGGTCCCTAGGCATCATAATGAATCAAGACAGCTGTGTCTGGCCTCATGTAGTCAACTTGTCCTGGGACTTTCCCAGTTAGCACTGAAAATCCCAACAATACTACTTTAGTCTCAGATAAACAAGGATAATTGACTTCCCTGAGCTAAATCTCATTTTTCTCATATATTAAGTGGGCATATGTACTGTGTTTTCGCATAGAATCACCAAAAACACCAGTTGAAACCATGTCTGTGGAAGTCTATACATAGGAAATGGAAGATTTTTGTTCATCTGTTTTCCTGAGTGTTGTCTATTTAGTTATTAGTCTATTTTGCACAATACCTGGCACTGAGCAATTTATAAATAAAAGAGATGTATTTTGGGTCAGCTCTATCTGAAATAATGGGCAGTCACATCTGATTGACTTCATGTGTCATAAACTGAAGTAGAAAGAACATACTTTATTACGACCTGCTCTCATGATAGCTAATCCCATCTAAGACACCTAAGTCACTCCAAAGAGACCTAATCTAGTCTTCAGAGAACCCAGTCTCCTCATGAAACCTTAATCCATTCAAGAGTCTCCACCTTTTAAAGGTCCCACCACCTACTGCATGCATTATATTAGAGATCAAGCTTCCAGCCTCTGAATCTTCAGTGCATAACCCAAACCCTCTGGTACACTACTTTGGATTCAACTAGGAATTCAGATTTCAAATTCAGTCTTGTTGTAGGTTTCTCAAGCCACCATTCTCCTCTCTGGGATTCACCTATACAGATCATCATTAACTGCAAGGTTGGGGTGAGGTCAGGTATGAGAAGGCATGGTCTGTACTGAAAAATACATGAAAAACACATGACAATCAGTGTGGGATGGGTCACATGCCACAGGTCCCTGTGTTCAGAGAGGCACTCCAAGCTCTCTTCTTTTGGTCTCTGGGTTTTTGAGCCAGCTAATTGATCCCAAGCTTCTTAGGGAGTCACCTGTCTCGGCCGTCAGACTCACAGAGCTGTGTCTGATTTCCTGGGCTCTGGTCCACTCTGCAACTTCCCAGGCCTGAAGCAGGCTACCCAGCCACAGCCTGGCAAGCCTCCTACAAGCCCCTGCACTGCAGCCTTCAGTAGAGATTGGAAAGAATGCCAGAATCACAAGGTCTCGGTGGTAATCAGTGCATAGAGGCCCAAGGTAATGGAATGAACCTGATGCGATTATATATTGACTGCAAGTATTATGGCTGCTCCTGATTTCTTCTTATTGATACAAATCCACTGGGATGCCTATTTTGGACAAAGCCAAGTGAAAGCAGGGACAGACAGGAAAAGAAATGGGAAGAGAAAGTGAAGGAGGTGAAAGGGATGCAGAGTACTTAGTTATCAGTCTGGAAGAGGCAGCAGCAGCTGGACTTCTCCCCACCATAACAGTTCATCTAGTTAACCCAGAGATGGAAAAACAGTGAGGTATACAGGTGTCACCCTCCATGGCCCCTTAGCTCCTTAGAACTCCCAGCTACCTCAGGGGCCTCAGTGGCGCAACTGTCGGGACTGGAGAGGAATCAGGAAGTCAAGAGAGAAAATGCCCTTTTCCCATAGCCATAGCTTTAGGAGGGGTAGACATGAGCCAGTTGGGTGTATGTCCCGGTGGAGGAGTCAAGGGCAAGAAGGGCTCAAGATGCACCCAGGTTAGAAATCAGGGTGCAAAGATTACTGAATCACAGAAAGGCAAAACAGGCAAACAGGGAAGCGGGGCAAGGGCTGGGGGGAAATGCTTTACCCACAGACTAAAAATTATTCTGTTCTCAAGACAAATGATTGAGGACTTCAACTGCGTATTTATTTTTATCATAGCTCTCATGGCTTCTGCACTCACAGGACAAGGAGAGGGAAGCAGACAATGGCATCTCAGCAGAGTGGCAGCAGCTTAGATCTCCTGAGCCATCTGAAACAGTTTCAATGCCCAGAGCCACTGGACCCCACTTTGAGAACTTCTGGCCTAGAGACATAGCCGTTTTGTCACAAGAAGGCTTCAGGAGATAAGCACAGAAACAAAATTGGTATTCAGCCATTACAGGGCAGGGTGCCTGTTTCATCTAGTCTGAATTAGTTTCTACTTTTTCACGTCCCATCACTGGCAACAAAAACTGCAAACTATATGCATATACACATACACACACATACACACACGTATACACATGTATACACATATACACACATACATAAACACATGTAAACATACATACATACACATATAAACACATACACACATACATGCACACACATACATACATATATACACATACACACATATACACATACATACACACATACAAACATATATACACACCCATATACACACATACATACATATATACACATACATACACATATGCACACATACACACATATGCATACATACACACTTATACATACAGTTGGTCCTCATTATTCAAATGCTATATTCTTCAAAATGTAAAAAAGCACTGCTTGGATACATGCAGAGTGGCAAGAGATTCGAATCACTGTGACACACACACTCACAGCTGAGTGCAATAGATAACAAGCAGCTTCCCTTCTTGTGTAGGCTCCATATGGTGAACAAGTGACCTTCCAAGGTCCGTGAGCATTTAATGCTAAATTTTTAGATTTTTTTCATTTTCCACCAAGTTCCCGATCGGTTAACTGATGAAAGCATAGTGCCCAGAGGCTTGCAGGAACCTAACCCTGTCCTTCCCCTAGGAGCAGTGACTGAGGACTCACCACTTCCGTGTTTGCAGCCACTTTGCAGATGAGAACCCTGAACTGACTCTACTTATATACACAGGAAACAGAAGAAAAATAGAGCTTTCTCATTTGGCTCTAGTTTCAGAAATTGCGGAAGCCTTAGACCTTCCTCTAAGTTTCTGGATCCCTAATAAGGATAGCTGTGACCCTGACTTTACAATTTGACTAACTAGGAATTCGTCATAATCTTAAGAAATGAGCTATTCATATGAGAAAATGGTTGTTTGTGTACCAGAAACAGATTATCAAGTTGGTAACTTTGCAAATCTTTGCCCTTTTTCCTTCAAAATATTTGCATGATTTTGTTGGGTTGGTCAGTCCTTTTAAGACTTTCTCTCAAGAAGGCTTCCATTCTTCCCTAAATGAATTAAGCGTGTTTCTGAGCCTTTGACTGTGATTAGCTTGGGAAGAGAGGTCAACTTAGTGGAAAGTCAGTGTTGGCAATGCCCAGCGATCTTCCTGATGATAATAACCAGCACCCTGAAGACTCAGAGACTGCTCTGCTCTTCTTTTTTTGTAAACAGAGTACTTTGAACAATATCTGAGGCCCAGTAGAGCCCACTATACAGGAGAATGTCCTAGTCAGGGTCATTGATTACAAGCAACAGAAATCAACACAGTTCACACAAATGACAATAAAAAACATTGTAATACTACTGGGTAGCTCATTGAATTAACACAGGAAATGGATAGGAACCAAAGAGGTGAGGAAGGTACACCCCAGATATAACCACATGAGTTTGAATGCTTCTGGATAAATACTGAGTGGCCCGTGGCTTCCCCTGCTTCCCTACATGAATAAATTTTTCTCTGCTGCAGCAGCAGTGGTCACGGCAATCAATTCCAAAGTGTCCCTGTTGCTTTGCAGCCCTTACTCCAAGTTCCAGGTCCCAAATGGGAATATCTATTTGCCCAGAGATCAGTAATAGAAGCTCATCTGCCAGGGTCTGATGCTAGGAACAGGAGTCTAGAACTTTCAGCTTTTGTGGGTGACTGCTGGGCTTGTATCCCACCAAGACTCAAGCAGCTTGACTTGAGCTTAAAATCTTGGCCTTGTGAAGAATAGAACAATAGATAAACTGGAAAAAGAAAGAAAAATTGAGTGTGTTGGGAAATTGCCTGCATGGGGAGATCAGTACAGACTGTGGGGTAACTCTAGAATAGCCAGACAGAGTAGACAAATGCTGAGTCAGGGAACACCAAGGAAAGGGAACATAAAGAAGACAGCAAAATTTGGCCAAGTGGAAATATGAGATCCTTGTGCTGCTCAATGAGAACTCTGTATTTGGAAAGGACTCTATTAAAATTATTGATGTTATTGCTATTAATAGTTAATAATAAAATTGCCTTTCTTAAAGAGCCAAAGACAGAATTACTCCAATGATCTGGGAACAAAACATTGCTTTTGTCATTAGATTTTTTAAAAATCCAGTTTGTAATCTGCTTTTCTTTCTTTGTCCTGTGCTACCAGTCCCACCGAGCAAAATGAGGAGCAACCAACAACTTTAATAACGCATAAATTAGCCACCACATTTTAAACTGCTGTGTTTTAATGTCAACAGGGTTTATCCATGTTGGGGAACTGTCCAGTGACCAAAGAGAGAAAATGGCATTTACTTGGTTAGTGCCAAGGGCTAAAGAATATTTGTTTGAAGAAGTAGATGCATTGGCAAGTTGGTAAAATAGAATAGCAGCATTAAACAAGGATGGAAAATTCCAGAAAAGCCAATACTCCACATTCCCCACCCTCAACAAAGGAGGGAGTGGAAGGATGGGTGGCCAGGGTGTTCTGCCTAATCCCTGCCCTCATCTTTGGGGAAATGATGCATCCCGTTGACAGATCTGTTTCCAGGACAGAAGAATTTATTTCATTGTCTGCAGGGGTTTTTCTCCATTTAATTCTGTTAGTGTAGCCTGCAGCCTAAGAATAAGCAGAGTGTGTCTTTAATGAAGCCAGTAAATAAGTTTAACAAAAGAAGAAGGAAAGAAGTAATGTGATTTACCGGGAAAGTCCAACACTCTCTCAATTCCAGATGTTGCTTTTCAGCCTGCTGTGACCCACACTTACAGGGGAGGGGGTCATTTCTTCACAACGGGCCTATGTGATTTACAGGAGGACCCAGTGAACTCTCCAAGTTTAATTCATTTCAAACCTAGCAGCATTTACTGAGCACCTACCGACCTGATACGGGAGGTACCCAGATTCATGCAAGTACACGTGCATAAAGAACATAGCACACAGTAGGCACTCCATGCCTGCTTTTCTTTTTCTTGGCTTCTTTCCATGCCTGTCAAACGGGGAGTCATATCAACCTGAGGGAGTAGTCATTTCATCTGTGTTTGTATACATCTTCTCCCCAGGCTAAATACTGAACAAATCAGCTTCTTTTTTAATATTACTTCCATTTATTTTGCAAAAGAATTGCTGACAAGACACCCAGCAGCATCTGAAATTTCATCTAGACAAAGAGGGCAGGGACTGGGGGAGCCAGGAGCTCTATTTTCTCCTCTGGGCTCCCCATGGCCTCCTCCCTACACGTGGGCAGGCACACACATCTGAGCACATGTGCACAACCGCGATAAGAGATTTTCAAACGGCGCAATTCATCACCGGGTCTCTGCAAGAAGCGCGTGTGTGTGCGAGTGTGCGTACATGTTCGTGTGTCACTCTCCCCCACGCACGCACATGCTGCTGGAGTCTTTGGCGCTCACATAACAATGGGACGGAGGCACAGAGCCTTCAAAAGGGGAGCAAAAGGCCTAGAAACAAAGAAAGACGCCGACTTTAGCTGTCTCCCTTTGGTCTTGGCTGCAAGATCTCAGCCCGCTAACAATATGATAAAGGACAGTGGAAAATGAGAGACGCTGCCCGCCTGCATCCCTGATGCAGAAAGAAGATAAACATTAATCACCGCAGTCCCTTGTGGGAGCTGGGGTGGTTCCTTAATGCATTCTGGTGGGGAATTTATGAAGTAGGTAAATGTGGATGGTAAAGCTAATTCCCCCTTCCCAAGGTCCCTCGGGCCCTTCAAGAGAACCCTTGACTAATAAGAGCTAATCTCGCACAGACCCCAGTGTGCACACAAAGACTCACACTCCAGAGCGCCCTCCTGCCTCCTCCTTCCTACCTAACCACTTCTGTTTGGGTCGTGTTAGGGGAAATGGGGATTAAAGGAATCTGCATGTATCGAGACCTGCTTGGTACTGGACACTTCCATTGGCTTAGTTTCCCCACACAAGATGAAGGAAACTAAAGTGCAGAGGGAATTTAGTTTTTGCTTTTGTTTTCAGGCACACACATCTGTTAATAGTACATGACTGTTACTCTAGATTTTTTTTCCTTGATGCCCAAAGTAAACATGTTTAAAGTGAAAATTGTGGCAAGTTTTTCATATATGTATGCACTCGTAAAACTATCATCAAAATCAAGACAGTAAATAGCTCTGTCACCCCCAAAGTTTCCTTATGATGCTTTGGAATCTTTCTCCTCCACCCTCCCTGCTCTTGTTTCCCACTCCTTCAGGGCTTCACTGACCTATTTTGTGTCTCTAAAGGTTAGTTTGCATTTTCTAGAACTTTCTTCATATGTAGAGTCACACTATAGGTATCTTTTCTTATCGGCTTCTGTCATTTGGCATGATTATTTTAAAACTGATACAAGTATTTGCCAAGACCAATGTATTGTATTCTTTTATTGTTAAGTAGGTTACCTCCTAAGGATGCCACAATTAGTTTTCCATTCACCTGTGGGTTGTTTCTGGTTTGAGACTATTACAAAAATTTTTCTAAGGACATAACCATTGAAACTCTCAAATCTTAATATCAAAAAAAAAAAAAAAAAAAAAAAAAAAAAAAAAAAAAAAAAAAACAAGAAACCTAATTGGAAAATTGAGAAAAGGTTTGAACACACATTTCACCAATTTAGGGGAAAAGAAGACACCCAGATGGCAAATAATCATGCTAATACCATTCATCATTAGAAGCATTGTGACTGTTAATTGTGATATGTCAATTTGACTTGAGTAAGCACTGCCTAGCAGATTAGTAAATTCTGGGTGTGTCTATGGATGATTGGCACTTAGGATAGCAAACCGAAGCAGGAAGATCTGCATGGATGTGGGTGGCACCAACCAATAGACTTGTATCTTGGATAGACTAAAAAGGGAAAAAAAGAAGAACATGTTCCCCTTTTGGGAGTGCTTCAGTCTTCACAATTGCCTTTGGACAAAGGGCTGCAGTTTCTTCAGCCTTCCAGCACAAACTCTCCAGCATTCCAAAGCAGATCCTTTTACCTTCCAAGGCAGACTCCCGCCAGTGAGCTCCCAGACCTTTAGCCCTCAACTGCTGCTGGACTCTGGATCATGGCGCACTAACTACTGGTTTAGATTTCTCCTGCCTCTGATCCTGCAGGTGGCCACTGTGACTCTTTCTGCCTCTGATCCTGTAAACATACCTAACAAATCCCTTTGGTAATAATTATACATATATTTTATATTAATGCTGTTCCTCTAGAAAACCCTAATACCACCACTCAAATTAAAACCACAGTGAGATAGATCTACACAAGTATTACAATGACAGGTATTACAAAATTTAAGTACCTAAGCATACCAAGGATTGGTGAGCATCTGGAATATTTCTACATTGCTGATTGGAATAGAATATGATACAATCCCTTTGGAAAACAGTTTGAAAAGTTCTCAAAAAGTTAACCATATGTCTGCCTACCAAATAACGTGGTCAATTCACTCCTAGGTAGTTCCCCAAGAGAAACAAAAGCATATGTCTGCACAAATACCTGCCCGTGTGTGTTCCCATCTGCTTTACCTATCAGGGTAACTATGCTTTAAAAGTACCTCAGGTGATTCAGATCAACAGACCATTAGAGTTTGGCAACCATTATACTGGAAGTCTTGGGTGCAGTATAGGATTGCTGGGGAAAGACCTCTTATGCCTCCAATAGCCACCGGTGCAGTCTGATCTCTGCACCACAGATTCTGTTCCTGCAGATCCCAGAAGCCAAACAGAAACTAAAAATATTCCAAAAACGCCTCTGTATCAAACATGTGACAATTTTTGCCATTACTTCTTAAATAACACAGCATGGTGACTATTTACATGGCATTTATAAGATACTGAGTATTGTAAATCATCTAGAGATGGTTTAAAGTTTACAGAACGATGTATGTAGATTATATGCAAAATCTATGCCATTTTATAAGAGAATATTGAGTGTCCTTGGGTTTTGATATCTGAGGAAGTGCTGGGACTAGTCTTGCAGAAATACTAGGAATGGCTGTGTAAGAAAAGGTTTAGCTAGTTAAATAAGGAATGCAATTTAATTAATATGTGTGATGTTGGACAAGTCACTTAACACTCTTAGATCTCTATTTTACACATTTGAACTCTGGGAGGGAATTTCCATGACACCAGACTCCAAGGATACTTTATTTCAGTGATCTCAAACAATTTCACTATAAGCCTACTCACCATCTTTGGGAGAGAAGTACGAATCCTGTAAAACAGTCTGTGGGCATGGTTTTTATTCCCATGGAAGCATCCTTCCCATCTTTGCGACAAACACCCTACACATACACAGACAAGCACGCACATGCACAGGCACATGCATCCCATCCTTTAAATTTTAAAATGTTAACATCTCTGCAACTGAGGGTGCCGGAACTGTCATTCAGCTATTCCGGACACAAAGGCCTCTGCCACTTTGCAGCCCACACTAGGTTGCCCTTTACTCACCCAGATCCCTTTTGTCTGGAACGACTTTCTCATTTTGTATAACTTGCAAAATGTAAAGCTGGAAACAGAAGCACCAGCCTCCTATATTTGGAGATCAATTTGCCATTTGCAGTTCATACCCGTACCTGAGGCAGCTTGGATCAAAAACTGTTTTCAAGACTTCATTTATTACCACTCTCTTAAAGAATTCACGCTTTGATCAAGAGCCAGGGGATTCCATGCTTTGCGCCCTCAAAATGTGCTCCCACCCCCACAATCCCAGCACACATTTTGTTTCTTTTGAAAACCCTGTTTACTTTGGAAATTCAGCAATTGCTCCCGAAGTTCCTTTGATGTCTGTAGAATTTAATATATTTTGCTACATTATGGAAAAGCTATTTCAGCTTTGGGTACCAGCATCTTCTTGATGTGCCAAGGGGGCTTTCTGTTGGGTTTTGTATGGTTGCTGATTTGCGTGGCCGAATATTTTTGAGAATGATTTGAAGATTTCTGTTCTTTATATGTTTTTTCTAAACACTAGCCAAAGGGTGAACAAGCAGGCAGACTGACAGCTCCTAGAGCCTCAAATTCTCCTCTGAGTCAAGGGAGAGATGACTAGAAGAAATTATTTTTTATGCTTTCCTGTCTTTCCTAATTCCATTGCGCCCACAATGCCTCCACAATAAACTACCTCAGGTCATCTTTTAGCAACATTGTACCTATCAATGGGCAATCACCTACCTACTGTGCTACAGGAAGTTTTATACTGAGTATAAAAGTCAAATAGATTAAAATGTAATTAAGAGATGCAAGTTATATCTCTACAGAGCTGCATAATGCATTCCCAAAAATTAACATCCACATGAAACTTGTGAATGTGCTTATTTGGAAATAGAGGCTTCGCAGAACTAATCACGAGGTCATACTGGATTAGGTAAGCCAGTGACTGGCATCCTTATAAGCAGTGAAAAGTAGAAACTCAGACACACAAGCTTAAATAGGACATGGTTTCTCATATACAAGAAACCAAAAATACAAACAAATGGCAAAATAAAAGATAAATAATAGAAAGTAAGGAGATGGATCTTTTGCAAATGGGAAGGGGACGAAGACATAAAGGGAGGAGGAGGCAGGAGAAGGGGAAGGGATGGAAAAAGAATTAACATGTTATGTCTATTACATTCCATGAGGAATGTAATCATTATGTTCTACAAATACACACTAATGAAAAATAAAAATTGAGTGGGAAGGAGAAGAAGGGAAATATTTGGAAAAAGATGTACACAAAGAGAAAACAACCACAAAACAGGGGCAGATATTGGCATAATACCACCCGAAGCCAAGAACTATGAATAAATTCCTGTTGTTTTAAGCACTCAATTTGTAGTAATCCAATATGGCAGCCGTAGGAAAACTTCTACAACATCCAAGATATAACTAGGAACAGAGCCTGTATATTACCAGCCAGTAACCTAAGAGCTGTCATATGTTTAATTTTTACAATCTTATGAGATAGGTACTATTATTATTCCACATTTAGAGTAAACACAGAATTTATCATTCAAATCAATAGACCTTCGAGTGACAAAGGGGACACCATTAATAATCACACTAGAGCAACTGGCTTTAACCAGTGTCATCAAGGATGTGTGAGCAGGGATCCATAATACAGAAAAAGAAGTTTCAGCATAAAAGATCTAAGTACTTTGCCGGAGAACACTTGGCATGTAAGTAACAAAGCCAAGATTAGCACCCAGAGAGCCTAGCTCCCGGGTACCTGCCTCTAACCACTAGTCCATGCCACATAGAATCTTCCCAGTCTCTGAGACCTCACCATGAAAACAAAATACCCTTGGATGTATCCTTCAGCCACACGTCTGCATAGGACAGAAACAAATAGCCACTGACCCAAGTGTCGAAGGCCTAAGAGGAACTGAGAAAATTCTGGTTCTGATAAGCAGACTTCTAGGAACACAACTTAAAAGACTTTGATCTTGATTTCTACTCTGCCTTCCAGTAACTGTGTTCTGAGGATGACCATGCTGAACTACTCTACCGTGGCCCCTTGCAAGCTGCTCTCAGATCTTCTGAGGCTTCAACTCTGTCCAGATGGCCCCAACATTAATCAGTGAACTCAAGGATATGCCCAGTTCCGGATCCCCAACAATAAGAAGCAAAGAATTTTACAGAAGGGGGTTCTCCTTCTGTCTGACGGTGAACTCTAAGAATCTGTGGCCTCTAACCTGAAAAGTTTGGGTGCCTTGGGGTGAACCTGGTCTTTGGCTACATTGAGAAACAGTAAATAGGCAATTCTTCTTCCTGAGCAGCTGAGATTGAGGTTATGTGAACAGGAGCCAAGTGCTGGGCTCTTCACTGGTTTCAAAGTCCAGCTTGAATCCTGAATTAGGCTGAGATCCTGATGTCCCTGCTCCTTAACTAGGACTCTGTGGCTTGCCCCAAACCCTAAACTCTGGTCCTTTGCATATTGATAGAAGCCTGGGCCAGGCTTAGGTTTGTTTTGTGTCCTTAGACCTGGTGCCTGAAGCCAGCCTCTCTGTCTCGGATGGCTCTGCGGAACCTCTGCCCACAGATGGTCTCAGCCCATCCCTTCTGCCCTTGAAAGCTGCAACGTGGCTCATGATCTACTTAGACCCCCACTCTGTCCTGTTAGTCACCACATCCTGTAGATCTTGCTTTCCATGCAACTGTGAGTACAAGGTCCCCATCCTCTCGTGCTTCAACTAGAATTTCCCAGCAGCTCTCTCCAGCCCCATTCTCCCCTGTGTTGTGTCTCTTCTCTCCTTCTGGATTCACCCTTCTCCCTCCCAACACACATTGGATTACTCACATCATGATCTATGTGAAAACCCTAAATACATGCCCAGTTCAAAGATCAAGCTCTCCATCATGAGTCCGAGCATTTCCCTCTCTGAATCCAAATTGCCTGCTCATCTCCTTTTCTCAGATGTCCCCAGGCCCAGAACATTTCTGCTTCCTCTCTGTGCTCCACTTGCTGGGATTAAGCACTGCCTGCCCATGGGACAAACACTTGACACCTTCCTTTCCCCACGCCTAGAATTCTACCATCCCTTTGATGAACTTTATCTTCTTTCCCCTTTGAGATGAGAGGGTACTTCTCAAGTATCTCCTCTTATGCTCCATCTTCCTCACTTCCTCTTTCCTGAACCTAGCCTCCCCGGGTTGAAGGATGTCTGCACACCTGGATAAAATGGATAAAGCTTCCCTTGCTGGTGTCCCCTGTTGATTAATGGTGCAGTTCTTAAGATGCTTCTCTGCTCCTGGCTTTTTGGCTTTCTCAGCCAGTGAATCCTCACAATTCCCAGCCATGCAGATAGCACCCAAAAAGAGTTCAGTAAACGTTCACAGACTGAGTTCTGAGCCAGAACAAAGTCCAAACCCTTCACCTGGCTTCCTTTGCTTGTGATGGGCTGGAATATTAGTGTGCACATGGTCCCTGCATGGGATGGGAGCCGCAGGCAGCAGACGCGGATTGCCAGTGGGGCTCTGGAGAAGTCTCACAAAAGCTTCAGTGGAAACTCACTTAGAGGGAAGCCAATGATGCTATTAAGCCCCAAGACAGAAAAAGAAAGAATATGAAAGAATGTGCTTTACTTTGTGAGTGCACCCCTCCTTTGAAAGTTTTCCCTGCCAACCTGGAGCCTGTCTTTGTTGTCAGTCATTGCGGGAAGGTTCAGAGTTTTTCTCCGACTCCTTCCTCCCTCTCCTCACTGCTCCAACCCTTTTGCATTTGTTGCGATTTGGCTGCCAAGCCTTTTCAAGCACACAGCATTAATTCTGTGCTTTGCAGCATGAGTGGGATCAGGCATTTGAGAAAAGAGAAATAGTAAATTCAGGAGCTGGGCTGCCACATGCAAAGACCATCGGGGAAGGCAAACCAAAGAGAGCCTTTAATTTTTTTGTTTTTCAAAAGACATAAGGTCACGGCAAGCAGCAGCCATTAGGCTAATTAGATCGGCAGAATAGGTGAGGGGAGTAATCTCTCCAGTGGAGGAGAAGAAGGGAGGGGACAAAGACAGTAATCAAAGCCAAATAATGAATATTAAACTCTTGTAAGTAATGTTTAATTAAGTTATCCTACACTGAGGCTTTTTGCAAATATTACCATGGGATTCAAAGTAGTACATTAAGTGCCTAGAAAACCACTAAGCAGGAAACACAGGCTGCCTTCTTCTCCTCCACTGTATGCAGCTGTTGAATCTGCATCAGGCTTCCCTGAGCTGAAGGTTGAGGGTAGCGACAGACACGTGTCCCTGAGTTACTGCTTCTGCTCTCTCTACACAACAGCCGTGTCACACTTGTGACTAATTTCCCCCTGCCCCGCAATGAAGGTGCAAACTTTGTCAAAAAGACTCCAAAAAAATAATGGAAAAGATCAGCCAAAAGTTGAAAGAAGACATTTTCAAACCCTAAAACCGACTCAGAATAACTTTTCAGAAAGTAAAATGTCACCCTACAGAAAAAGACACAAGGCCCTGAAGAAAAATTTGCAAACTATATGAATAGACAATTCACACAACAACAAAAATCCAGTTAAACTGAGGAAAAACAAAAAGACCAATTTCCTAAAAATCAGAAAAATGCACAATCTGAAATGCTACTATTTCATACTCATCAGTTGGGCAACAATTAAAACTTCATGTCTGATGACACTTTTAGTGAAGCTATAAAAGAGTAAGAATATTCATATAATATTGGACCAATCACAGTGAAGAACAATCTGATATCATACAATAATCAGAAAAGATACATAGTGTAGAACCCGGGAAATCCAATGTAAACTATATACCCTGATACTGAGAAGGGTGCAAGATATATGCAAGATGGCATTATTTCTGTAGCAAAATTGAAAACAAACTAATGTTCATAAACCAGACAATGTACATGTAAATTGAGGCATATACACAATGAAAAACTAATTTGTAATAAAAACAAATCACGTATTATAATAATCACTTAAAATTTTAAGCAAAAATCAAAAACAAAAATGGCACAAAGCACAATTAGCCAGAAGAAAAAAATATATACATTACGGGACAAAGTATGAAAATTTTTGAAATTTGTAGACTATAATAGAGACATACATATATATGTATTTGAAATGAAACCTATGTAAATGATAAGCAGCCTACTTAAGAGGGATTACCAGGGGTAGAGGGTGGGAGATGCAATGGAAAATACATGAATTATATTCACCTATGGACTTGCTTCCTATTTTAAGGATTTTATAATATATATAAGATTAGTAACAGTGATGTTCTTAAACAGATAGAAACACATCTCAATAAGACTATAAATTTCTCAAGGACAGGCGATTAAGGCGATCAGGAAAGAGTACAAGACCAGGCCTAATGAGAGGGCAAAATACAATGCCATGGTGGGACCCAGCAAAGAGGAAGGGTGGTGGGAGCCATGAGGACGTCCTCATTTCCAGGCATGGGGTGGCCACTGCCTGCTCTCGTGCTGACCCATGCCCAGTCTTCAGGAGTGATCATCAAGGCAAGGTCAGGTAAAGTGTCAGAGTGACCCATTGATTAGTGCCGGTGAGCAAAAGGACTTGAGGTGGAACCACAGCTAAAAAAGAGTAAGTAATTCTTGTCAATGGAATTGAGGTTAAATTAACCCTTCTGTCCATTTCATAGTAACAGATGTATCCAAACTGAGCTTCCCTAAAGTCAAAGCTTTGCTGAAGGCTAACCAGGGCTTGTTTTCCTGTCAGAGTTGGGGAAATCTACTAAGTAGTATTCACTAGAGCTATGTCATAGACCAGGGGAGCAGAGGCAGAAACCAAGGCTGCCGACAGAAGTATCTGAACCTCTTCTAGTTAGATTTAGATTGGGAATCATAAAATACTAACTCATAGTATTTGTAAAGTTTGTAAAGGAATGCCACAATGAGCTCATCTTTAAATGGATGTTAAACACTCCTATAGCAAGATTATAGCATAGCAGGACACCTACTATCGTGCCTATTTATAGAAAAACAAAGTAAATAGTCCAGACAGGAAACTTAGTAAACTCTGGCATCCCTTAGCAGGGACTTGGATAGCTTTTCAAAAAGCAATGGCCCCAAGGCTAAAATTAGGAAATTTGTCTAAACAGGGCACAGCCAACTTCAGCTTATCCAACAAATTTGACCTAATGCCCAGTTTGGTACAGCCTCTGAGCACTACGATGACCAAACTGGATAGTAAGGACAGAAACCATACAATTTACAAAGCCTAAAATATTTATTATCTTCCCCTTTACAGAAAATATTTAATCAACTTCTAGCCCAGTGTCCATTAGAAATACAACACAAGCCAGGTATGAAACATAAAAACTGTAGGAGTCACCTTAAAGAAACAATAACAAAAGCAGGAGGATGGGAAAATGTAAGGCTATATTGTACTTAACTTGAAACATCCTCCTTAAAGTGCGATGTGTAATCAAGCAAAGATTGGAAAATATTTGATCTTATTGTTCTCAAACTAAATCATCAAAATTGAATGCATATATTTAGCACTTCTGGCTCATTTCATTTCCACTAGCTAAGTGTTTAGTAGTCACACATGGTGAGTGGCTATTATAGGAGACAGGACAGAGGCAAATTATCTCTAAGATCCTTCTTGCCTCTCACATAATATTGTATAAACCATGTATAGTCTTTAAAAAAAAAATATTCATTCACCAGCTTCCAATTAGAGTTCTTACTCTTCAGAATCTGTCCTGTTTCTCTGTTCCACACCAACCTCAGCTCATAGCATTCCAAGTGCATGGCACCCTGTGAATCCATGAACGATGGAACCTGAACCTTTCCGAGAGTGACCCCTGGCTCCCTGCCTGCCCCCACAATTCCTCATTGTGGGCTTAGCTCTCACTCACAATTTTGTTTCTGGCTTTTGCATTGTGTGTCAAGGCTCTTTCTGGCTCTTTCAGTTCTGCACTGAATTCCTCCTGGGCCTCTGGCTTGAATTTTTCTCCTTCCCCCTTGCTGGGAGATAGCTTTCCCATCTTTCAGGAAACCACCTCCCAGATCTGCCCCATGCACAAGCAAGCACCTCTCAGAAGAGGAAATATGGCAGAAAGGGCAGGGCTCCAGAAGGTAAAAAGCAAGGTGAGTTTGGAAATTTGAGAGAAAAACACTCTGGAAAAAAAAAATGATTCCAGAAAGTCAAAAGGAAAAAATTACTGTGCTTTCGAGAAGGCACTTTTCCAGGGTTTGGGGGGCCTGGTTACCTAACACAGCATTGGTCATGAGTTCAGGGAGAGACCTGGAGAGAATGGAGCCCAGGTGAGGTAGGCCTGGCTCCTCCAAATCTGAGTGAGCAGAGTGAATTCTTAGCGACACATAAGATGGAAATAGTGTGTGGAACAATTTCAAGGCTAAAATAGTTTGTTATAGAAAAGAAACACAACCAGTGACACCATATACAGCAAAGTCCACTGCTCCACGGACAGAGCAGGAGGAGTTACACTGGTGCGGATTTCCTCAGGAGAGACTGGGTTTGTTCCCTTGGTTCACTGATCACTTTCTTCTTCCTCTTAGCCGCCCAAAAGTTTAGCTGCCCACTTGTTTCTTGTTAGGCTGTTCCTTCAAAACAGTATTAGCAAAAATATGCCCAAACTGTTAGCTCCCATTATATACTGGTCTCTGGAGTCAGACCAGCTGGATTCCAGTGCACCTCTATGGCATGTTCACTGTTTCATCTTGGGCAAGTGACTTAACCTACTTCAGTGATTAACCTTTAAAGTCCTTTTAGCTCCCTGCTCACTGAGACTCACAGGTGCCTGGTACAACAGCCCAGAGAAAGATGGGGACCAGGACGCTGGATGAGCCACCTTCAAGGCCTCAGCCCAATACTCAGGCTCCTGAGGGAGCAAATGGAGCTGGAAGGAGGAGACAACAGAGAGCCCAGAAAAGATCCAAAACCTCAAGGCTGAGTTTTCTCAGATCTAAGTTATCCCTGTTGCCCTTCTGCAAGGAACCCGTGGGGACACTTCATGGACATCTGTCAGGAAATACAGTGTTCTGGGCTGGAAAGAAGTAAAGTGTCATTATTTTTAAATAGTCACACTGTTCTTATAAAATAATTGCTTGTTACATGTTTCCAAACAGTATAGAGAAGTACAAATTCGGTAAACTATCTGAAACGCATGAGACCAGAATTACTGCAGATTTCGGAGGTTTGGGGAATTCGGAAAGTTGGCATAGCATGACCAGTTGAGCAAACCTAATCTGAAAATTATGTGTCATCTGAACACAATCCAGACATCGTGTCGGCGCTCAAAAAGTTTTGGATTGGGGAGCCTTTTGGGCTCAGATTTTTGGCTTAGGGAGGTTTAACCTGCGTAAGAAAGAAAGACATTGCTTGAAGTTTCTGTCCTGAAGTAATGATTTTTTCATGTGTGTATTTATGCATCAACAAAATACTTAATAGAATCATATCATTTAAACTCAGAGTATCATGGAGACTGAGTGTGTGCCTTTAGGGCAGAATGTTTTTAAATCTAGGGGAAATTTACTTCTCTTTTACCTTCTATATCCCATACCTATATGGCAGAAATTGCTATTGTTTAATAAAAAGGATCACTTTATACATCTCATTTTTCACACTTTGTGTGCATTACTCCCAAACAGATTTAGAATTAAAGTCATGCGCATAATGTTTGTTGCATGAGTAAACTTTAATTTATTGACTCCCTCCCTACAGCTCTTTCTTTTTTCCACCAGTACTAGGGATTGAATCCAGGACCTTTACACTGGGCTACATCCCCAGCCCTTTATAGTTTTTATTTTCAGAGAAGGATTCATTAAGTTGCCCAGGTGGATTCCAATTTGTAATCCTCCTTCCTCAGCTTCCCAGAATGGTGAGGTGACAGCTGTGCAGCGCCACCCCTAACTATTTCTCTTGATGGCCACTTCTTTAGAAACAGATTTGCATGGACAGCCTTACTAGGTGGTGCTTTGGTTTCTGTGAGATGGGTTCCCGATGTGTGACTGCTGGATAGAAGGTGTGCTTGTTAGGTGAGAAATCTCAACTTGTCCTGAGTAAGAACTGCCTAGCAGATTTGTGATGCTCAGTGTGCGTCTGAGTGTAATTGACATGTAGGCCTCAAAATAACAAGGGCAGAGCCACCAGTGTGCGTGACACGACCATAGGCTTGTAGCCTGACTGGAATCAAAGGGAAAAAAGAAGGAGTCTGCTGTGTCTTCTGGGATGAACTCCAATCTGCACCATTGCCTATGGCTGTCGGTCAGCCGTTCCTTCAGGCTTCCACTGCAGGCCCTTCAGCACAGACTTACTGGGGACTCTGCAGGGAGTTTCCAGACCTTCGACCTTTGACTGGACCCTCCGAACCTCCAGTGGACAGGCTGCCACTGTGCATCCTCTCACTTCTGACCTAGCAGGGGCCACGGGGCCTCTTCTGCTTCCAGTCCCCTATCTGGTAAATCCTCTATATAATCATATATGTACATATATATTCACACATATATGTGTATATCATATTCATAACCATTCATATGTATTCATGTATATGGCTGAGCTCTGATGAGCTATAACTAACACAGAAGAGGACATACATTTCCCTAGCAGTGTATACACAGCTCCAACATCTCCCCCAAGAGCAGACATCACAGGGTCTTCTTCATGTTTTCCAGAATCTTGGGTGTAAAATAACAACTGATAGATATTTTAGTTCACAATTTTCTGACTTCTAGGTAGTTTGGATTTTGAGAAATATATTTATTGTTCATTTTGTTCATTTCGATTTGCTCTTCTGTGAGTTTATTTGCATCCTTTGCCGCTTATTCTGCTTAATTTTTATTTACTAATTGTAAAAGTCCTTGGTATGTTATGGCTGTGGGTCCCTTATCAGTGTAAATATATTTTTCTAAGCCTAATGCTTGACTTTATTCTGTATTTACAACCAAATTGCAGCACATTTTGAGGCTGAGAGGAAAATGATGAAAAAAAAATAACCCAAGAAGCAAGAAATTGAAGATTAAGGAATTGTTTTCTGGTGAGGGCTCTACCCTTGAGTTGCAAGTGGCCACCTTTTTACTGTGCCTTCTCACATATGTTCCCCCTGTGCTCACTCAGAAAAGAAAGGGCTGTCAGATTCCTCTTCTTGTTCTTATGAGGACACCAGTCCTGTGGGAGCAGAGTCCTATCTCTGTAACCTCATCTAACTTTATCTCTCCAAATACAGTCATGTGGGGCTTCAACATGAAATTCAAGGAGGAACTAATTCGGTGCATAAGAGACAGGTTCTGCAGAAGACACTCAACCCAGAAGGAAATGACAGTCTGGAGTGTCTAAGCCACATTCATCCTCACAGTCACTTCCATGCTCCAGCATGAAACGGAAACAGCTGGCTAAATCCTATTCCCCAAAATATGACTTAGAAATAGCAGCAGAGCCTCTAGGCTTGCAGGTGCCATGAGCTGGAGATCTCTGTGCATGGCAAAATTCCAGTGATCCAGCAGTAGGTCAGCATACCAGATGTGTTTCATTGGACCCCAGTAAAGATAGAGCCCTGAAGGGCCATGTGATACTGTGATATATTAAGAAACACATTTTGGTCTTCCAAGCAGTTTCCTGTTTCCTGGCACATCGCTCATAAATCCCTTGAAATCTGTGGAGAGATATGTCTTTGTATGCTAATGAGATGGCTGATAGCCGGGCTCCCCAGATAGTCTCAAGATAGGGATGACGTCACAAGAAGAACCAACTATGGGATTCATGGGATAGAACACTTAGCTCAACTCCTGATTTCTCCAAGGAAGAAGGCTGAATGACCAGTACTTAATCAATCATGCCTGAACAATGAAGCCTCCATAAAAACCCAAAGGTGAAGGTTTAGAGAGCATCCAAATGGGTGATTAAGGCACATCCACATGCAAGGAAGGTGAAGAACCCAGCTTCTGGGCACAGACGTGCCTGTGATCAGGACCTTTGCAAACATCATCCTAGATATGCCTATATATGTTCATTTGATCTTTTAAAAATAGCCTTTGTAATAAATCACTAATTGTAAGTAAACTTTTCCCAGATTCTGTGAGTAGCTCTAGAAAGTATTTAAATTGTTGAACCTGAGAAGCGGGTTGTGGAAATCATTCTGCAGCCAAGTCAGGAGTGTGGGTCCCATGGGACTTCGGCCAGCATCTGAAATGAAGCCAGGAGGCTAAGCTGCTTGAGGCTTTGCCCATGGAGGATTCACCCTTAATGTCAGCCTGGAACTGACTTACACGATGCCCCACTGGTATTGAAGAATTGATCAGTGTGGAAATCTCCCAACATCTGGTCACAGAAGGTTCTGTTTTGACTGTGAGTAGAGGAGAAGAGAAAATAGAGCTCATCTGGTTTTTGCTGTTATATAGATCCTAAGTCTTGGCTCCACAGAAATCCCCCAGAACTTACCCAAGGAAAGGGTGGAAATCAACCAAGCTTAAGTCAGTATGGTGGCAGGTCCAGCTCCTCTCAGGGAAGGACTCTCATCCCGGTTTTAGGGCTACATTGTCAGGGAGACTCAGCCCAGCTGTTTCAGGGATGCCCAGCTGCAAAACCGCTTCCCACAAGGATATACTCTTTCCCAGAGTGCCCTGCACAGGGACTGATGCAGGCATGACCATCTCGGCCTGGTTCAGGACAGCTCCAAAGGCCATTTCCCAGGGCACTCTTTAGACTGAGCTGCCACTGAACCTTTCCTTTGCCCACCACCTGTCCTGCCTTGCACATTTACCGATGTAAACCCAAAAAACTTGTCACCAGCTCTGTTAAAATTGAGGCAATCGCATGAGTTTAGATGCAGAAGTTTTAACTGGAAAGTAAGAGAAAATGGAGGAGGAACTTCCGCTTGAGAAACACTGAAGGGTGAACAGCTCAGAGAGACAAGATCAGGCTGGGCCCTTAACAAAGGGGAGAGGCCTGGTATTCTGGGGTTGCAGAGGTGGGTGAGGGCCAGGTCAATCGTTTTCTCAGTTGTGGCAGGGCAAGGTGGTTCTGGAGAAGTCCTTTTTGCTCAAGTAAACACTGTCTTCAGGGGTGATCCTGGCTGTGGAGTGTGGAGGGAGGCCCCATGTTTGTGGAAATTGGGCTGAAATCCAAGATGACTGCAGGTTTAGGGCAATGACTGGAAGCTTCCAGGTGTCCACTCCAGTGGGTAAAAGATGAACTTGGATGTTCCTGAAACTCTCATCTCTTGATGTCCTCTGTCTTGAAGGAGTAGGCAAATTTAGGGCTAAAAGCCTTGTATTACCAGTTTTTAGACAGACACTCCCTGCCTACATACAGAGTTGAGCAGCATCTGACCCCAAAGTTATGAGGTAATAAAAGAAATAGATACAAAATAAACACAGAAATGCGGAAGTTTCATCTTGATTTTCATTACCCGTTGGGCATCTGTCAGTCAAAGTATAGAGTCCCTGCTCTTTTTAAAATCAACTTTCAAGGTCCTGACTGCCACAGAAAAAAACACAAACCATGCTTTTCATGCATAACAGCTTAAGGGTCCAGGAGTTTGTCTCCCGTCCTTCTGACCCCTAGCAGTTTTATTTTTCCATCTACTTTATCCTTGGAGGCCATCCTGGCTTTCATAGTGGATCTGGTTTTTGAGGTCAGTAAGAGTATTCAGGAAAGTCAGCAAAAGATGCACACCTTATCTTTAATGAGTACCAGATCCTATTTGGAGCACATCTTCCCTTTGTTTCCATGGTGGTTTCTAACTACCTCAAACTCTCTCTGTTCTGGTTTAGATTTTAAAACATTCCCCCATGAGGGCGCTATAGCAGACTTCCTGTTAGGAGGCAGGGTCTAGTCAAAAGAAAGCCATTTCTGGGGACCAAACCTGGAGGGCTGCACCCCAGCCCCATCCCACCCCCCATCTGCTTCCTGCCCATCATGATGTGAGCAGATGTCTAAACCCAGGCCCTTTTGTGATGCCATTTCTTCCAGCTGGCTGTGGAGTGAATCTTTTAAAAATCATGTGCTAAATAAACCTCTCCTTTCAATTGTGCATACCAGATATTGTACGTCAGTGATGAAGCAAGTGGCTGAGACAGTCCCTAATAAATCATCTGCATCTCTCAGTATGTGTCCCAGGCAGCTCTTGGGTACTTGGCTGAAGACTCACGTCTGATACTCTTAGTGCAGAGCACAAGCAAACACATAACAGGATTCCTCCCAACAGCTCTGGAGACAAGGCAGACCCTGACCACCCTGCCTTGATGCAAGAGGCACAGGCTCCCTGCAGCACTGGCATCTGCCTGTATCTCCCCTTGGAAGGCTGCCACTGGACACTCCCTGACCCACAACTCCTCCACACCAAGCCACCCCTTTGCTTACCACCCAGTCTCCTCTCAAAAGCAGTGGTTAACAATGACCTTAATAGGAAATGAGGGGCCCCGGTTCCTTAGCCAAGAATACAGGCCAAATTGCTTCCATGGACTGACTTACTAACCCTCCAATTTATTCCTCATTAAGATGGTTACTCTAATTTAGCTATTTGTGTCTGTCAAGCAAAGACAGAGAGGCCCTCCCAGCTCAAAGCTTCTCTCCACTCGCCATACCAAGCTCAAGGCCTTTCCCACCGCACAGGAACCAACAACTGCCCATGCTTAGGAACTTGTGGATGACCCTGCAGAAGATAGGCATGAGGCTTTACTGGCATTTAACACTATGATTCTCCAACTTTATGGCACAGGTTACCGTTGGCCACACCACAAAATGGAGAAACACAACCTGCCTACTCCTCCAAATACCCATTAGGAATAGCATATACAGGGCGAAGAACAAGGTGGATTGTGCATGCCTATCTCCTTCTGCAGACACACAGTCTTGTGGTATTTCACTCCACCTTACCACTCTAGGACTCGATTTCCCCATGAAAGCATGAGAAAGCTGAGAGAAAAGTCCTAAAAAGTTAACAATCCTTGACCTTTTTTTCTCCCCCTGAGACCAGGACTCCCAATAGTCTTTGCTGTGTTTTCCAGAATTGACACACTGGAGCTCCCGGCCCATTCAGGTCCCTGGAGAAGCTGAAGTGGCCGGTTCCTGCTTTCCTCTGTTGGATCAGCTCCACCAGCCTAATTCCTCCCAGACTTTCATTTCCTGGAGTTTTACTTTTGAACATTCCAAAACGTAATGTTTCTTGGATGTGATCACTAAATAGTACATCTGGAGCTGATCTCTCTTAATCATTTGCCCTCACACTGAGGACTTTATCAGTTCTCTTGGACGGTGTCCACTGTGCCATTAGCATTGGACGTGGATGTCACACTTTACAAATCTTTTTATCTTTGATAAAAGCAGAGCAAGGAAAACAAATCAGATCCCTTGGACCAGGGCTCGGAGTTGGAAGCCATTCTTATTTGTGAAATGCATTTGATTTCATTTTTGAGATAAGTGATGCAGGATATGCCATGGAGTGCGCTCATGACAGGCCTGCAGAAGTCCTTGCTGTCTTAGGCACATAGAGCACTGTGCATGCACCTCTACACACAGCGTCCTCACACATGTGTGCACACACACACAAACACACACCTACTCATCTACCAGAAGACGCCATCCATGCAAAGATCATGGGGCAAAACTGGAAAGGAGCCAGAGAGAAATAATGGGAAAGACCTAAGGGCTGTCACAAATGTGGCATCAGGAAACTTTACAGAATCAGCTACAAAATCCCGCAATGTCATTGCTGATAACATAGTTACATAGGTGTGATATTTTCTGATCCTTCCCACCCGAAGGGCATATGCTATTTCTAATTCTTGGACCATTTTCTACTATCCATTTCCCCACCTGACCAACCTCTCCTCCTTCCTAGAGAAATCTTATACAACAACCCTAATTAAATGACCTATCACTACTCTCCACTTAAGCACTCTGTTGTTGTAGCACTTAATTACATTTTTGTATATTTTTATTGACCTATTTATTATCCGTCTCTCCCACTGAACTATGAAGTCTTTAAGAGGCAGAAATGCAATCTCCCACACACAGTGTTCCTCACCTCTGTTCTCTTGGCCATAGGGTTCCTTCTGTTTGAAATGTCTTTCTCCCTGGTGACCTGGATAACATTTTGAAGCTCAAGTCCCATAATCTCTTCTTCAGGTACCTTCTCTTGCTCCACCCACTTCTTCCTGCATCTCCTCCATGCTCCCACAATGCACAGCACTCAGCACCACCTGTGTCTGTACTTCACCTCACAACTACTTGTGTATATGACTGCTTTCCCTGCAGCCTATGAAGGGAAGATGATGTTTTGTGCATCTTTGTGTCTGCAGCACAGAGAACAGTACTGGATGCTTAGTAGGTCCTCATCAAACAGAAGTTAAATAATTAATTGAATGAATTTCCTTGCTGGGGAAAAGGTAGAGATGTCAAGATTATCCCGGAATTTCTGTCACACTCTGTCCTTAATCCGGATCATATTAACACCTGCTACACAACCAGGAAGTTTTCAACCCAATTAATTACAGAGTCCTGTGGAATAACAATAAAAACAGAAAGACAACTGAGAAGTTCTTATATCAGTCTGAGTTTCCTACGGCTTCCATAACAAAATATTACAAACTGAAATTTGCTTCCTTGCAATTCTGGAGACCAGAAATCTGAAATCAGGACATCCGCAAGGCTAATTTCTTCTCAGGCTGTGTGGCACAGCTCCATGCCCTTTCCTAGCCTCTGATGGATCACAGGGAATCGCTGCTGTCCCTTCACTTGCTCCAAACTCACGCTCACATGAGATGTTTCCTCTCTTCCCTAGTCTTGCCCCCAACATGTCTGTCTCTGTGTTCCAGAGTGCACTCTAATGATCTCTTTTTAATTTAATTATCTCTATGAAGACTTATTTCCAAACGAGGTAATATTCTGAGATACCAAGGATCTAGATCTCAACGTATCTCGGGGGGAGAGGAGTATAATTAAACCCATAAGAGTATATCCTCCAAACTAACAAGCCAAAAGGAAGGATGGCTCGACTGTTTTCTGCCTCATTTTCACCTTTGGTGAAACCATGGTAATTGCGATTGGAGGTGCCAAATTATAGATCTGTCAAAGTATAATTATGATGTTCTTTCACCTGCCACTTCCTTGCCATTTTGTGAATTCTCTTAATACTACTTCAGTGTCCCCTGGCTGTTTAGAGGGTGATCCTTCCAAGAATGCTTGCAGGTCAGTGGCAACTCAAAGATGGAATAGATTTCAAAATCTGAGGCTGTTTCTCCATGATGGTGTTTCGGACACAGCAGTGAAGGAGAAGAGAGAGAGAGAGACACAGAGATAGAGACAGATGGACCATCAGAGACAGACAGAGAAAGACAGAGAGAGAAAGAGAGAGAGATGGAATCAGAGAACTCAGGTCAAACTGTTCTCCCTGCCTCCTGGGGACATCATGTGGTCAAGGGATATCCCAAGTGACAGGATGTAAGAGGATCCGCAGGGACAGATGGTGGTGTGGCACCTGCAGCTGCTGAGGCTGCCCTGAGGACTGTTCTCAGCACACAGCTGCACACAGGCTGGGTCAGTAAGAACATCCAGTTCCAGTCAAGCGTCGGCATGGTGCCTGGCCGGAGCCGAGGACACTGGCCTGAGGTCTGGACACAGCCTCTCTTCTAGCCTCCCTGCTGTGAGAGACCAGGCCAGGCTCTCCTGCCTTTTCTTTGCTCAGTACCATGGGGATGGGAGTAGAAGGCTGACCCCTCACCCCTTCCCACTCATGCATCCTGTGAGCATCCGTAATGACCCCTCCTTGCCAAGAAAAACCATCAACACAACAGCAAACAGAGAAAGGGCAATGAGTACCAGCCCAGCCTTCATCTGCTCGCTCACTCTAAACAGAAATCGCTTACCCTAAACGGCAATCAGTCCCCGATGGCCTCCTTTCCAAATGCCTTGTATGACAATGAGTGATTTGTAACAACATCCAATCAGGCGCACCTAACCTTCCTGTAATTGCCTGTCCTTTTCAGCGTTCTTAAAAGCTTTCCAGTGGAAAAGAACAGAAGCTCCTTGTCAGAAGCGGGCTATTATACAGAGAAGAGAAACACCCCCACTCCCAGCCTCCCACCCAGCCTTCCCTGCACTGCCCAGGCCCTCAGCCCCTGAGGGAGGAATCCACATCTGGCTGACACAGCCCAGGGAGCAGCCGCCACCTGCTGGGGTACTGCTCCCAGCTGTTCCCCTCCCCAGGCTGCTTCCTAGAACCTGGGCCAATGGGGCAGTGAGCCCTGCAGACTCCTGCACTTCCTTGCAGCCCAGAAGAGTGACAGCAGCATTTTCAGCTCGCATCAATCTTTTTGTTGTTGTTGTTGTTGTTCATTTGTTTGTTTTGTATGAAAATGAGCAGAATCAAGCACCAGAAAAATGCAGGGAAGTGGTCAGGGCCATAGGACAGGTAGAGAGAGCCCAGGGAAAGCTGCCATGTATCCCGGATTCCGGATAAATCCCACACTCAAGCTCTATGCTCTAATGGAAAGGATAACACTATTCTGCTGGCCCAGGAGTGGCAGGAGTCTGGGGACAATTGCTCAGGTCCACAGCCAGGCAGACAAGGCAACTTTGAGCCTTAATGAGATCCTGCATCAAACTACATTAAAAACATTAAAGGGCAAGGGCAACTGCTCAGTGTGAAGACCTTGGTCCATCCCCACTGGTGCAGTAATTAAAGTTCCTCCCCCCCAAACACCCTCATCAGCATTTGTTATTATTTGAGTTGCCATTCTTTCTGCAGACACATAAAAATATAAACAATCCATCGACTCACAGTCGAGATGGAAACAGAAAGGGCCATGACCTCAAGGGATCCAAGGGTAAGAAGAATGGAAACTCTCCAAGAGTGGAAGTTATAGCTAGACCATGTGTGGCCGTGGGATTTTTATCCTGAAAACACTGAATAGATGCCTCCCTCCACCACATAGACAGAGCCCGGTCCCAGCCCCCAGATTTTCCTCTAGCCTTGTGGCCCTATCATTCAGGTGGCCTGAAATGCTCTGCCCTCTGCTCTGAGGATGGCCGAAGGGATTCTCTAAAACACTCCCCACATCGCTGCCCATCTGCTACCCCTGGCCTCTGTGCAGCCTGCAGTCGGGGAAGGTGCAGAAACTATGTTCTCAGTCCCTCAGTTCCAAACATCTTCTCCACCATGAGCTACCTCAAGGTCCACTTCCTCCAGGAAGCCTGCCCTGCTTGCTTACCAGTCCAGCCCAGTGCATCTCCTACCCTGGACGCAAACAGTTTCCACTGCAAATTGGGTACTCAACAGGTCCAAAACTGCTTACCTAGTGACACATCTGCTCCCTACACCCAGACAGACTTCAGGGCCTGTGCAAAGGGACCCAGATGAACTTCTCACATCCTGGCTCACCTCTGTGAATTAACTCACTGATTAAAGGTGATGAACTGAGCCAAAAAGATTGCCTTTTATCCACAGCCCTGGGGATTCAGGAGGGAATTCTGCAGCTTTCGTAACCTTCCATCAAAGAAAAGTTGACAGAACCAATCCCGTTCATCCCTAAGGCCAGTGTTCCATCTGCTATGTGCTCTGTGGGCAGCAGTGTGGTGTAGCAGAAATGGACCTAAAGTCCGAGACTTGCAGCCAGGTCCCTCCACCCCACGCATGTGCTTAAGTCTCTCTGGCCCTCACAGTCACCTGGCAAACACATGCTGTCTCCACCTACCCTGTGCAGTTCCTTCCAGAATTCAAGGATACTATGATGAAGAAAAGCATCTGGAAGGCAAGAGATGCCTGTGACACCACTTCTGAAACTCTAAAGTGCAGTATGAATGTCAAGTGTCACCAAAGAGCCACCTTTGAGAATTATTCTTCTGGCTACAGTGCCATTTATCCCTACTATAAATGACTTTATCTGCCATGCCGAGCTATAGTTTCTTCTAACTCTTCATTGCTCTCAGCTTTTCCAGACGGAGTAACGCCATTGTTCTTAGAGGGATCTTTGCCCCATCACAACCACTTTTGGTCTACCACATGCCAGAGGAACTCTGTGCTTGACCTGTTCAACATTAACCAGCTTGCCTATCCCATAAAGGCAGAGAAACTCCATTGTCCTGGAGCTGAGCTGGGTCCTGGGAAGCGTATGGTTCATTTCTGTTGAGTGAGGCATCTGGGCCCCAGGAAGAGGAAATGGTTTATCCAAGATCCCACAGACTCCGAACAACAGAGGAGGGACGAGAATTTCAGCCTGTTGATTTCCAACCCAAGCACTCCTTCCCTGGCCTGAAGGAGGCTGTCCTCATAGACTGTGTGATAAAGTGCAAATTCTTTGTGCTTTTGTGGTTTTCACATTTGCATTCGAATCTGCAGTCAAGATTCAACCATGACTATGTAGGACCAGGAGTAATGTGGCCAGAAACTTCTCTGGGGCCAACCAAAGGCCAGGTTTAGCTCTGAGAAAGAGGGTAAGTATATAGAGCTTAGAGACCAAGATCAAAAATAGGTATAGAATTATTCAAATCTGAACTCTACCTCCATGATGTCTCCTCTAAGATAGCAGAGGTGACTTGATTGTCACTTCTCCCCATGTGACCTATGGTCAGCAGCATCCTCTGGGTGCTCATTGGAAATGGCACCTATGGACTCCACCCTGACCCATCAAATCACAAGGTTTCTTGATCCTCAGGATTCACCATCCATGTCCCCTTCTTGTCCCATCTTCAAGAACAGCCACTGAGAGACTCTGTGGGGGGCTTTGACCTCCCTTGGTTTCCTGAGTTGCAGGGTGGTCTCTGTCTGTTATCTAGAGCCTTTCTCCTGCTCTCTCAGTGGGTCAGGAAGTGCACAGGATGTGAAAAGGGGAATTATGCCGTTCTATCATGAAGAAAGTCATCACCAGGTCACTCACGGAGGAAGGAAGCACTCGCAGCTCCCAGACCCAGATCCACATTTCCTCACTTCCCAGGCTTTTCTCCCTGCTCCTTACACACAACTCTTAATGCAGGAAAGTGACTCTGCCTTTGAGTGAGTTTAATAATCTCCCTGGGACCTTGCAGGGAGAGCACAGTGATAGGAACAGCAGGGAGGGTGTGAGAGCTCCTAGCCCCCAGTCTGTGCCCTAGTCACCTGCTGTGCAGTGGAGTCTGCACTGTCACTTGGAAATCAGATCCAGAAAGGGAGAAAGTCCCCCTACCTCCACCTTCAAAGGACTGGAAATTCAGAGGCCCCCTAGACTTCCAAGGTTTCTGGAGCCCTGCTGGGTACCGAGGCCACAGCAAAGCAGTAACTTAGGCTTTGGAGCTGCTGCCTCCTTTTGCCTGGTGGAGGGAGGGTTACAGACTCCGGAGTTAACCCTCATGAAGGCTTCACATCTGCTGACTCAGTCCCTTCCTGTTGTGAGATGCTCCAGGTAACTGAAGTTCATTCACCCTCCTACGCCTCCCAGTCACTTCACTTTCACTGTTTAGGAGGGTGCTCTCCTGAATAGCATGACACTTCTGTTTTCTTGAAAGTGCTGTACAGAGAACAGCATTAGCTTGAAAGCCACAGAAGGCAGGGACTTTTCCTTTCTGTCCCCTGCTGTGTCCTCAGTACAGAGAACAATGCCTGGTACCTGCAAGAAACTCAGCAAAGGTAAGGGAAGCACCCTCCTGTGCTGGCCATGGCAGCTCTCTGGGAACATGGGATAAAGACATAAGACTCCTCTCCTTCCAGGCAGAGCTCAGGGGTCAGCCAGGGGATATCAGGCATGAGCCAAGCTGATTCCCAATACACGTTGCCCCATCCCATGACACATTATCAATGCTCAGCAATTCCCAGCCTTCCCTTTCTCTCTGCTGGGCTGTCAGTTGTCACTTGCAGCTGCATGGAGCTGTAAACAGTATGGGAATTTAGAAATCTCACTGACGAAGAGTGGGCCTGAAGCATAAGCCTCCACCTGCCGCCTGCAGACAGCACTTCTCAGGCATGGCTCTGCACCCCTCAGCGCTGCCTCCTCCCACTGCATTCCTGACCTAGGCAGTCACTGTGACCAGAGAGCGCTCACCTGAGACATGCATCGCAGCTTTGATCCAGTACAAGTATCACAATCTACAGGTAAGCAAGCCACCCTCCAGAGACAAGGTGATTTCCTAAAATCACACAGCTCAGGGCCAGCATTCAAGTCTTTGGAGTTCTGACCTGGGAACCTCTGCTCCTACCAGCTATGTACCTACCTCCTTGGTCCTCGAAACATACTCATTTCTTATTTCCTATTGGCTGGAAAAGAAACATTTTTTAAAAGAACAGATAAAGGAGCTCGTTTATTTCTAAATATATAGCACCTGAAAATATATAGGTGCTCTCCTTGTTTGCTTCCTATGTAGTTTCATTAGAGAATTGAAAATTAAGGTACTAGTACACGCTTATTAGAGCAGGTAAAATTCTGTTTATTGGCATCATCGAATGCTGATATCGAGCAGTCTGAGTGCTCCTTCGTTGTTGGTAAAAATGCAGATTCTTGTGGCCTCTGTTCACAAAGCCAAGCAGAGTGTTACCGTACAATCCAGTATCACACTCTGATCTTTTTCAAAGTAGAGGTGAAACAGGCCCACACAAAAATACACAAAAGAATCTTTACAGCAGCTTTACTCATAACCAAGATGTCCTTCAACAGATGAATGTGTAAACAGGCTGTGGTGCATACATACAATACTGTATTATTCAGCAATAAAAAGAAATGACCTATCAAGCCAGGAAGAGACTTGGAAAAAAATTAAATATATTTTACTAAGTGAAAAAAAGCCAATCTGAAAAGGCTACATTGTGTATGAATTCAATTTAGATACCAGTCTGGAAAACATAGACTATCAAGACAGTAAGATTAGTGGTAGTTAGCAGCTTGCAGAAATGAATTTGCGAAGCACAGAGAATTTGTAGGGCAGTGAAATTATTCTATGTGATACTGTATTGGTGGACCCATGATGGCATGCTTTTCTCCTGTGTAACTCTACAACACAAAGCGTGAACCTAATGTAACTACTGGCTTTAGTTGACAAATAATGTATCCACACTGGTTCATCGATTGTAACGAATGTATACCCCAGTGCAAACTATCAACAGTGGGATCTGTGCCCTGGCAGAAAGAATATATGGGAATTCCCAATGCTTTCTGCTCAATTTCCTTTTAAAGCAGAAACTTCTCTTAAAAATACTCTTAATGCAAAGCAGAAACTATGCATAGAGTGAAAATATTTAGGCACTATCTTGTTAATAAAACCGAGGAGCTTTCCTTGATAGCCGACTCACTGAGGAGCCAGGGGACAGGCTGGACTGCCTAGATCATCTTGTCTAACATCACGTAGCTAACCGAGATTCGAGCTGCGATTTGAACCCTGTCTTGTGATTCTCACACCTCTGAAACAAGACAAAATCATCTTGGCACAGATTAGAAAGGCCTCAGGCTGAGACCGGTCAGACTGATATTGCCTTCACCTGGCGCTTTAAAAGCCCCTCTACTAGCTCGGTGAGCACAGGAGGTCCTGTCGCCAGCCCTGAGGAAGCTCCCTAGGCAGCTTCTAATTTACGGAAGTGATTCCCGATGCCCAAGAGGAATCCTGCCTGCCTGCCAGGACCCTGGCCCACCGTGCTCTCCTGGGTTGACCCTTGCTGGAACTTTGGTCATAACCACAGGTTTCTCAACATCAAAACACAACCTGTGGAGGAGGCTGGAAAGTCAGATGTCTGCGCAGAAGCCGCCGCAGGGTGACAGATCAGCAGTGCATTGCACGCCGGCGCAGGCAATAAACGGCTCATCATCTCACTAAAGGCATCTTCATTCACCCTGTATTTTTCCACACATTTCATTTCCCATCATGGCTGACTGCCTAAAGCATTCATGTGAAAATAGCAGATTTTTTCCTGTGTGTGCTACTGCTCCTCTCCTCCCAATAATGCAGTTTATTGGATTCTCAGCAATGACATAAACACTTGGCATATCCAAGAGGATGAAACAAACAGAAAAAATAAATAAATAAAATAGCCGATGAGGCAGGCATGGAAAATGGGTTGGAGGCTGTCATTTGTTGACAACTAAGAAATCAAAGGTGTCATGATTCACCAGAAATGCTAGGAAGGCCCTTGTCATCTTACAAATAGGGAAACTGAGGCCCAGAGAGGTAAATTCTGCCCATGTCTGTACATGAAGGAGGATGACTGTGTATATTCTTCAATTTGCTTTCTCAATGAGCCCCAACAAGTGAGAAGAACTTAATGCTGGGCCAACAAATAAGACAGTGGGTACAAGAAATCATGGAAGCAGGTAATTGGTAATGCTGATTTCATCAAGGTCTCCTGAGTCTTCTCTCCCGGCAGTCAGTGTGAAAGTGTATGGCTCAGGGCGAGAGGCAAAATATGAAGCAAAGAGGGTAGGAAACAGCATAGCTTGAGCACTAACTCATGCCTAGTCTGAGGCTAGGAATTTGGCATGTGTTCATCCAGGTTTCCAAGATCATCACATAAAAAAGTTTCTAAAAAGAACTCTGGAATCCAAAGTAGGATACCCCAGGAAAAAAACATAAGTAATAGCCCCTAGTGACTGAAGGCTTATTATTTTTGCTAAGCACTATTTCCGTACCTAAATACTTTAATTTGTGCAAATCCAATAAGGACCCTAAAGGTTGGCGCAATTATTCTCCCATTTAATGGATGAGAAAATCGACACACAAAAAAATATAGGAATGTTCTAGAAATTGCCCAGCTCATTCATAGTGGGAATGGATTCTTTCCTAGATGTCTGACCCACGGCTGAGGCACTGGCCTTTCCATCTTGTGAAATGTCCACATACCTCAATCCAGACAGTGGAATGACTGCCCTTCACCATGGAGCCAGGAGAGTTGTTTTTACAGGTTTTTCTTATATTGTCTCATTGGATCCTCACTACATTCAAAGTGGGAAGTACAATAACAAACCCTACTGAATAAAATAAAAAACCAAAGTTCAGGAAAGTGGGAAGTCCGAGCCATACTTCTAATGAGGGGTGCGGCACAGCTCTTTATACCTCAACAGCCTATTTCTGGGTAATGCCTTTCAGGAGAAAGTCCCTGCCTACCCCTGGTCCCACTGAGATTCCAAGAGAGAGCCTACTTTTAGTGTTAGAAGGAGACTGGGGAAGGGGTTTATACCAAGCAACCACCCCCACTCCAGTTTTTATTTTCTGTAAGTTCCTACTATTGACTGTGGAGGCCACTTCTTAGTTAGCTCCCTTTGGCTGGTTTTAGGGACCATGAGGAAAGGAAGCCTTGTCATCCATTGAGGTCCCAAACTGCCCTTTTCTTTCTTTCTCTTTTCACCTCCCCAGGATGCCTCCTCTTTTCTCCTCCTCACAGCCGCATGGATTTTGAGCAACCCCAATCAGCACACTGTGTTGGAAATTGTGCAGGGAGGGTGACATTTACAGGCATGGTCCTGGAAGAAATCGCATGGATTTGAATCTGCCAGAATCCTAAATTTTACCAACCCAGAGGCCCTTGAGGGAGTCTGAGAGGAGAAAGAATGGAAGCAGAGATTTCATCCTGGGCCCAGGCCGGCAAAATACAAATACGAACCATCTCTGGTCTGCCTCCCCTGCTCATCAGGATGGAGCACACAACTTCAATCAGCTCGCATTCTCCTCTTACTATTGTTAGGTGGTTGCTTGGAAAGTCCTAATCATTTTGTCTATTGTCTGGTTTAACACATTCCACAGCAAAGCAATGTCAAAGATGCACACCTCCCAGCAGAAAACCCTTAGGTATGTTGATGTATGTGTGTAGACATATGCATATACACACATCATTACTCCTCTCTCATGTGTACACACACACGCAGGTTAAAGGTTACACTAATACTGGGGGTGCAGAACAGAGGTACCCTACTCCACAGTATGAGGACAATGAGAAAGACATCTTGATTCTAATTCTCTCTCAAGCCACCTAAAGACCCTGCATTGATCATGAGTGCCCAGTGTGATACATACCAATGTAGGGAAACTGTGTGGTCTCTGGACATGAAATGATGCAGAATCACCAGGCTTTTCCTCATTGCCTGTTCCTCATTGGGCCAAGAGTTCTGAAGTGCTAGTAAAGTAACCCTGGCTTTACTTTTTCCCCCTATTCACACAGTGTTTTGGAAATGAAGCAGAACCCTTGGAAAATAAAGAAAGGTTAGATCTGTCCATAAGATATGGGAAAGTAAATAAATGATCTACAGAAATTTCCCCTTCATGCGGAAATGCTTAAGCCCTCATAAAATGTCATACCCTAGGCGATTCTGTTGCTCAATAAGATGCAAAGCAGGAAGCAGATGTAATAGAGTGAAGCAAATTATTGTCTTAACAGCTGGAACCAGGATGCTTCTTAGAGGGAGAGCAGTCTTTGCCATTGAAAGTGTTTCTTGAAAGTCCTGGTGTGATGGATGGCTTGCCTGCCACCCGACTCTTCCTGCCTGGCAATGTCCCTGCCCTTGGGAGAGGCTCCATGCTGACGCTGGTCTGGAAAACTGAAGGGCACAAGGACACATCTGAGGCATCCTTGCCAAAGGCATCCTAGACCAGGCATCCACAAGATACTCTACCAGCTGGCCACCATGCATGAACAAACTCAGCCTCAATCAGCTGAGCCCAGCTGTGAATGGCAGAGCATGTGCAATGGTCTCAGTGTGTCCCCAAGGGCTCATGCATTGAAGTTCTGTTAGCATCGTAAAATAATAAGAGATAGGAAAATTAATCCAACTATGGTGTTTAGAGGTGAGGCATTTGGTAGATGATTCGGATCACCAGGTGGGACCCTCATGACTGAATAGTAATGGCATTAACAGCGAGATAGAGAGAGACAGAGACAGAAACAGAGAGACAAAGACAGAAAGAAACATGTATGTGCTACCATTTCTTGCAATGTGATGATGCTCTATGCTGCCTCTCACTCTGCCAGCAAGAAAGCCATCACCAGATGCAGATTCTTAAACTTCTAGGACTGTGAGCTGAATAAAGCTCTTTTCTTTATAAAGTAACCCAGCCTCAGGTATTTCCCTATAGTAATGCAAAGCTGACAAATAGACCATTCAAGTGATCCCTAGATTCATCAGAAATGACTAATGACTCTTACTTGAAACACAGAATTTGGGAAGGGCTTGTTACACGGCAATGGCCAATTAACACAATTGGCTTGGAAGGAGAGCTGCAAAGGACATTGGGTACTAAAGAGCAGACCAACAAAGGGAGTTGTTAAACTCAAGAAACAAGAGATAGGAACTGAGGAGAAAAAGAAAGAAGAGAAAGCCAAATGCAGTCAATGGCAGGGGGAATAAATATTCAAGACAGCATTTTTGGATTGTGATTGTCTGTGTTACTTCACTATGTGCATCTTTTATTTAGGAAAGTGTGCATCAGATATAAAGGTCTAAGTGAGCATGTGAGCATATGTGTATAAATTATAGAAAGAAGTTGGGTTTCACATCTGAGTCAAGACAGGATGAAACAGAATATGAGGAGATATGTAACCACCATGGTAGCAACACAAGCTCAGAAACAAAAGTGACCATGAGAACCGAAGCCCTTCAGGGGTTTATGGGAATCTTGCATTTTTTCCAAGATATGGAACAAGAGTTCATGTCAATTTTTTCTAGATCTGAGAGGACAGATGCTTAAGCTAGCAGCCAGGCTATGTGCCCAGCGTGACTGGAACCCCCGTTTGTAAACTTTGTGCAGTCTGGGGCAAGATTTAAGTAGTTCTAGATTCAAGTTTCCAATTGTCTTAGTCCATCTTCATGAATGAATTATAGAAGCCAGCAGCAGCAACGCAGTAAAACACAAACACACACATACAACACACGCACTACACGCCTACTCTCCTAGGCTCTCCAGAAGTCTCCCCATAAAGAACTTATCATAAAGCTAAGGAAGCTTAAGCCTCAGAGATGTTCAATAGTCCCTTCCAAAATCCAGTATTCAAATTCATATGCACATTTTTGTATCCTTTTCCTTTAAGGTCATATAAAGCTGTACAAGGTTAGGGTCCACCCTACTCTAAGAATTCCAGTGGAAAATCTGGCTCCCAAATCAAATAACTGTTCCATATGGTAACACATGCTGTCACAGGGCTCAGCACCCACCTAGCCAGCCACCAGAAGCAAGAGACCCACAACACCAACCCATGCTCCATAGAACTGCCAATATAGGGAGCTATCTTCCCCTCCTGTTCCCAAGTAAAGGCCCTACTCCAGGGAGTAAGAGAGATGAAGTCCTGGAATACTGTCAGAGACCCCACAGAGAAGGTTCCTTTTCCTTACTTTCCTACCCTTCCTCTCCTCTTCCATTTCACCACTGGGTACATTTTCCTCAAATCATCTCATGCACTCATGGGCCTTCAAGCACATCTGCCTATGTCACAAGTGTTTACATCTCAACACATTCCCACCGTGAATGGAGAATGCACAACTTATCATCTAGAGAATGCACAACTCACTGCCTAGACCAGAGATCTCAGGGTAATAAATCTCGTTCTCTTTCTACATCCTCCCATTCTTCTAGTCACAAAGTTTTTCCATTATCCGCTCAGAACATGCCTCCAGAATGTCCCTCTACCACACACACTATGACCATCTGTCTTCAAGCTTCTCTTGTGTCCTCTATGCTGCTGTTCCTAACTGGCCCCTCTGACTCTAGTCTCACTGCCCCCAATGCATCCTCTACACTGCTCTGAAGTGAACATGTTATCTCAGTGCTCCTGTGAGTGAAGCTCTGCCGTGTCCTTGCTGATCTCAGATGGACCAGATCCTTTGCTTGGTGTCAGAGGTCTTTCATGGACCACACCACAATTTACACCACCATGACTATCATCACCACCGCCACCACCACCACCACTAACACCCCTGCCCCAATAGCTAGCACCTACCCTCAATTCTCCCTTGGGCAACTTGCCTCCATGGCTGCCTTCTCACTGTCTCCTCTTTTTGAGGTACCCTATTCTACCCCCATTCCATTCATCTAGAGAACTCTTGGCCATCCTTCAAGGCCTCACCCCCTACCCCACATCCCATACAGCCTTCTCTGGAGCCCACCATATCTCCTGTTCCTGGTGGACCAGCCATTCCCATCCGTAGACTCTCGGCTCTAACTTGTCCTAGTATGTCTTCTATTCAGTACGAGTGTGCATATCACTCAGAGTCGCCAGGGTTCCTGTAAAATTGGCTAGGACCCCAACTCATGGCCAGTGGAAATCTAAAGCCTGCTTTCAGAATTCTGTGAATTCCTGGAAAGGGAACTCTGTTGGTCACCAGGAATTTTGAACTTTCCTTGATGCCTTAAATGAATTAATTAATTAATTAATTAATATTTGCACAAAGTACTGGTGATGATTGAAGACTAAGTTGTGTGTGTGTGTGCACATGCACACACACACACACACACACACACACACACACATGTGTTTATGCTTTGGGGGACCTGATCTGAGCCCTCACACCTGCTCCGTGAATGCTCTAACACCGAACCACACCTCCAGCCCATGTACCCTCTGTTTAAACTCCCTTAGGCTATGCACACCAAGAATTTTCTCCCATCATTTTTACTCTGGGGAGACTTCAGATTAACACACACCATTGGTTCCTCTTTCAACCTCTTCCTCTCCCTTCCCTGTTCCTTGCTCCCATCCTCCACCTCATGCCCACCAGCTTACCACCAACAAATCCAAATTCTTCTCCCTTTATCACACAGAACACATCCTCCTCCCGGGTCTGACATCCAGACTGCTGCAGGGTCACAGTCATACGCAAGCCCATCAAAGACCTTCCCTTGGACCACACAATGGCTGCAGAAAGAAAAGCTTCCTCCCAAACTATCTGCATCCTCCATAGATTCTGCTCTTTTGAGAGCAGGGCAGGGCCTCATTTCCCCTTCTGACTCCTGTGATTAACACAGAAGCATAGGAGGCACACAGTAAGGATTCATTATATTAATAAATGAACAGATTCACAAGTGACAGCAGCCCAGCCCGGCCCTCACTCACTCTTTGATTGTCTGAAACATAGGACAAGTGATATGGTACATACTGAGAGTGGAAGTCAGGAGACTTGGCTCAAGATGGGTGGGAATTCAGGGCTGAGGAGCACCTTTTTCTCTCTCTGACTCCCTGGACCATGTTTTTTTCCTGCAGCCTGGCCTCTTTCCTTTCCAGTGCATCGCCTCAGCCACCTTTGGCGGTGGTTCAGCATATTTCTGTGTGAAATAAATGTTATTTTCCGGTGCACCTAGGTTTCATTAGTCTTCCTGTCAGCAGGAATCAAAGCGAGAGAGGAGAACACTTGCACAAAGTGGCTCCTTGCTTACACCAGGCAGAAAAGGACAACATCACCCAAGCAAAGAGACCGAGGAAGGAGAGAGAGACAGAAAACTAACTTCCTCATTTAATCAAGTTGAAACACAGATTATATGAGGTTGAAAAACAGTTACCTTGTTCTTGCTCCAGCCTCTTGCTCTGTCTGGGGCTATAAAACCCTTGGCGATTTTATCTTTTCATAAACTTTTATTGAATCTGATGTTCAAGGGGCCATGAAGGATCATCCAATTAAACTCCCTCCCTAATCCTACTCTTAAATCCCAGCACTAAACTGATGGAAGATTAAAAGCCAATAAAGATGACAAATGAGAAGTGATCTGCAGGTTGATAAGGGAAATGGAGTTGGGTGGGGGTTTTCCAGGAGGAGCAAAGCCCAGCACTGGGCAACAAGGGTTGAGGGGATGGCATGGTGGCATCTAAGGAACTTTGAAAGGAAGTAATTTGAATGTTGTGACAAGGTCCTGTTCAGTGGTACTGTGATCTGGGCTAAGATCACAGAAGGCTGACTCAGCACAGACTCAATAGGACTGAAATCCAGCTTTAATCCTGCTAACCATGGATGTGAGAATCTAACATAGAACTCATGGGACACATGGCAGCACAAGGAAAGTCATGCTTACCCCTGTCCTTTGTGAAATCCCAGCCACACGCCACATATTCTCACCTGTGCTTCACTCTTGCTCCCCTGTGGATGTGGCCCACATGGGAGAGGAAGGCAACTCCATGTATGCATCAGCAAACTGAGGTTCAGAGCCGGTCAACAATTTCCCCAAGATCCCCTCACTTAGTGACAGAGCAATGGTTAGAACCTGTCCGGAGCCGCTTCCATCCCGCGGAATGGAGCACACGAACACTCAGCCTCTGCAAGCACCTTTATTGACTGGGCAGCAACCTCAATACATGTCCGTCCTCGACGGCTTCTTCCGTGTTGTGCGTCGGGCACTTCCTATACTTGGGCTTATATAGCTAATGTTATCCAATCATGGGATTACACGTGGGGACAGGCGATTGGGCGGCAACAAGGAAGCAATCAATCATTACCATATATGGCGGGGACAGTAAGCCGAGCAAGAACCAGGAAGCAGGATGTGTGTGCCATCTTAGGCACACGATGGGCGGGGAAGCAGCGGAGGCGGCAGGCGGGTGCCATCTTATGAATATGCTCTCATGAATAACATGGCAGGCTCCCAACAAGAACCTTGTCTTTCTGAGAGAATAATCTCCACCTTACGGATTTGCATCAAGGATATCATAAGAAATGATACTGGTGCAGGCTTCCTTACAGTCACAGGAAGTTCATTTTCTTCTTTCCCAGAGACCCTTATTTTACATTTTAAACATCTCCAAAGAACCCATATATATTTTCACCATCACCAACCCCCAAATGTAATTTCGAACAGGAAGGTGAGAGGTATTTTTTTAACATCCATGCCTGTTAGTTTATATCAATTCATTTAATCACTTTACAGGCGTCTATGAAAACATTCTTTGCCAGGCTTTTTCATAAATATGTATCAAACTAATCCTCGCATCAGCCCTAAGAAATAGGAATTATTTCCTCATTTTAATTAATGAGTAAACAGAGGCTTAGAGAATTCAAATGACTCTCCTAGGATGGCAAAGCTAGTAAACGACAGGGATAAAATTCAGGCTCAAGTGAGCCTTAATGCCAGGATCAGTGCATTTCCATCTCTGCCCAACCCTTGTTAGCACTGAGTCTAACATGGGAATGAGACAGAGACACTGCTGCTTACCCAAACGGGGCCATATGAGAGGCACACCGTGGGCTCCATCATCACCGCCACATTTTCTCCAAAGCAAGGCAGGCCAGGCATGCACAGTGGCCTAAGCTTCTAGAGGTAGTAAGTGACAGACAAAAGTACAGCATGGGCAATGTGCAGTGAGAGAGAGAGGGAGAGAGAGATCCCAGTGGGGAGCTTTGGAGAACTCCAGTTTGGCTGTATTGTGTGGGTTTCCAAGCAGAGAATATCTGAATATCTGTAAAATTGAAGTCTTTCCATTGCCAAGACTGAAGGAAGCAAGAAAGCAAGAATAGGCTCAAGGACACACATTTGCTTCCAAGCTCCATTTGTCGACCCCAAAAGCATGAACTTCCTTTCATCAGTGGGGCTCAGCCTTGTCTAGTCATGAGAATAACGCAGACAGCCCCCATCTCAGAAAACAGCCCTTGCAGTGTGGTCCAGGCATTCGTAGGCTTGAGAAGTCCCTCAGATGATGCTACTTACAGTCAAAGTTGAGAAGCACTTATGCTAAGGTTTGCTTTTCTGCAAGGCAGTAGCGCTTGAGTCCTACCCACCATAATCCTCAGCCCCAGCCCCAGCCCCACCCAGTCTGTGACTCTGACTCTTTCTACAAGTTAATATTCATTTCATCACATTTAATTAACACAGGGAGACTAGGGCTGTCTCAACATCGCACCCAGCTAGCAGGAGCCCGAGTCTCCCCTGGAGTTCAATCACACCACTGTCTTACACAATTAGCTTCCTTTCCCCTGATCTGAAGGGTCTGCGCCCATAAATATCAGCCAATTTTATTGATATTTGTAATTAAAACCACCCAACGGGTCACACTCGGTTGAACAAGTTTGCAACACACACATCCATAATGGGAACATGAGCACATTTGTATATGACATTTGATAGATAATAATCCTGGGCATTTCTCATTTTCAGAACATCCTGTGGGTACCAGCTAATTAAGCCAGGCATGTCTCTTGGGATGGAAGACACTCTTAGACAATCCTTTTGATTGTCTTTGTTTCTGAAGTTTCAGGGAATTCATTGACCAAGAAAGTGAGGTGACAGGCTAAAGCCATGGACCAAAAGGCAGGTGGGCACTAGGGCTGACCGTGCTACCTTCTCAGGCCTTGCACAGCTTCTCCCTGTATCCTTGTAATGAATTTTAAAACCAAGAGCAGAAAACAAAAACAAAATAAAACCAATGGCATGAAGAATGAGATCCAGGCCTTTCTGGAGGATCCAAGGATTTCTTTCTGGAGTTCTCTCTCTGATGACCCAATTGGTCCCTTCCACCCAAAAATGCTGTGGCTAAGACCTTTTCTTCCTTCATTAGATCATGCAGGGCTGGAATGATTGATGTCACCACCCAGTCCCACCACATTCCCATCTCTGTGAGGGTCCAGTTACAGCTGCACCTGTAAGTTATTTAGGATCCTAATTGGGTGGATCTGACTAGCAAAACAACGTAAGTTTATCTGTGAGCTGGGTGGAGATCCAGAGCAAGGCACGGTCCTGAACTCAGTGGTAAAGAAGAAACAGTTGCCGTATGCTGCTCCCACATGGATTCAGGTTATCAGATCTGCCCAATTTCTCATTTCCCCTTTGAAATCTCATCACTCACATATACCCAGGGAGATTTAAGACCTTTTCCCAAATCCCTTATCAGCATTCTTACAAGAAACAATCAGTGTGAAAGTGAGTTAAAAAGAAACCGTTCTACCCCAAAGGGCAGCCTTTCAAATGCTTGGGCAGGAGGATTATTTCTCTTGTGACCTAGGAGTAATATCATTACCAAAGCTCCTGAGGGTAGAAAGGAATTCGAGGGAAAACAAGCAGGGAGAACAAGGAGAGAGAGAGAGAAAGAGAGACAGAGAGAGAGAGAACACAGAAAGACAGGTGAAAATATACTGCCAGGAGGGAGGGTGTTTTTACAGTGTTATGACTTACGCCACACCTGCTTCCAAAAATGATTTGAGACTCTTACAGTAATAGGCACATATCCAATAAAGCCATTAAAACAGAAATAAGGAGGACATATAAATGTCTGCAAGGGTGACACTGAAGAAGTCATGATTCCTATTAGCCCAAGAGCTCAAGCAGGAACAGTGGGCTGGAGTGAGAATGGGGCCATTTATTGATCATGAGGACAACTAACTCAATTATTCAGGGACTAAGTATCCAATTTGTGTTTAATCCGGGCCTTTGGCATTGTCTTCTCCCTCTTCTGCTGCCTAACCAGGAAGAATTTCATTGGCCAGCATATATCCATCCAAACAGCCACAAAGAGGGAGGGAATCAGCATCTCTGACAGCTGAGAAGGACTTCATACATCATGCAGGAGAACTCCTTTTCAGTCCACCGGTCCTTTTCAGAGATGCTGATATCAGACAGCTGCGCACCACCACGTTGGAAACCTCCACAGATAGGACATACACTACCTGATGAGGTGTTTTTTAGCCAGTTTGACTCATTAGAAACCTCTTTATTATAGAAACAAAACCCCCTCCCTAGAGAAATCAGTGACTCTCAAAGTTGATTGATACTCAGAATTACCTGAGATGTTTATGAACAGTGACTACAGTCCAGCACTTAGTAAGCAGTGTGACATTATCTACAGATGAACACATGCTCACATTGAGTAGGTGGCTCTAGGAACCCACTCCTGGGTGCATCAGGAGGCCAGTTCAAAAACATTCTCAGCAGCATTAATCACAGTAGCCCAAAACTACCCACAACTAAAATGTCCCTCAACAATAATGTCTTAGCCTGCTTTGCATTGCTAAAACAGAATGCCTGAGGCTGGCTAGTGTATTCAGAAAGAGGTTGTTTGGAGCAATGATTTTTGCTGGAAGGGTCAAACAGCAGGGCATGGGATCTGGCTACCTCACATGGTAGATACATGGAAAGGGAGACAGTCATATGCAGAAGAGACCAACCACACAGGGTGGCTTTGCTTTATGATGACCAATTCTCAAGATAACTAGTCTGATTTTGTAAGAACTACATTCATCTTGTACTCAGGTACTGTTCCATGACCTACTTGCCTACACTTTGACCCCACTCCTTGAAGGCTCACCACCTCTCAGCGTCATTGCTGAAGGCACCAACCTTCCAGCTCATGAACCTTTGGAGAATGAACCATAGTCAAACAATGGCAAGTAGAAAGGACAAATTTTGATTTATTTACAAAACAGAACTTTCTCTTAGCAGAGCTCTCCCGAAGACTTCTCTATGGTAATGGAAATATTCTGTTCTTCAGTGCTCAGTAGAATAGCTGCTCATCACATGCGTCTTTTGAGCACATTTGGCCATAAAAAAGAGGAACTAAATTTTCCACTTTACTTAATTTTAATTCATTTTTGTTTAAACAGCCACATAGGCACAGCGACTGCTTTACTGAATAACACAGTGTACTAAGGCAAACAGTAAATAAGAACAAACTGTAACTACACACAGTAGCACGGGTGAACTTTATTCAGAAAAGGAAGCCAGACCCAGAATGCTGATTTTTTTTATTATAATCCTTATCAAGTTCAAAAACAGACAAAAATGAAACTCAGTACTCAGAGTTGAGAAGTTAGACCACAACTGCTTTGGAGCTGCTGGCTTAGGAGCGCAACTCAGGGTAGGAGGGCACCATGGAGCCGTGGGGAGCCCCACCAAGAGTCCACATGGTGATTCTGCCGTGATGCAGGTGATAAGTCACCAAGCTATCCCTTTTCTGGTGGGGAAGCACTTCACTATGTGAGCTTTCTACTTCCCAATTTAAAAAGGATTAAAATACAAGTTGTCCTTGCAGCTTTTCTGCAACTCTAAAATTATCCTAAAATTAAATGCTTATTTTTTAAAACTACAATGCAAGTGCTTCACTCTGGGTTTGTTCATTTGAAGTTTCTGAGAATGGGCCCTGGGGAGCCAATGTTTCAAAAGCTCCAGGGGTAATTCTGTTGCAGCTTGCTGGGGACACACGGCCTCTCCTCCAGGAGGAGTCGCTCCTCTAAGGCCAAACATCCCTAGGCTCTTCTTCCTTCCTAGAATATCTGGCTCCCTATGCTGCATGACCTAGGGGACCCTCTGGGCTCACTCTGGTAGAAAATCACCACAGGGCTCTGCCAGGCGTGAGTCCAGTGCCACTGCTGCCTCCAGCCCCGGTCAGCTCCGTTCTGCACAGTCAATGCAAATCCCCCAGTTTACTGCCCTTGTTAGTATCTGTAGAAGCCTCAGGAGTGATTTAAGGGATTGAGATGAAAACTCAGGGCCACAATGAGTATCAGGAATCTCATCCATCCTCAGTGCTCCAGCCTCAGTTAACCACAGGTAATGCTGCATGACAGGAGAAAAACTTTACCTGGTCCATCAGCCCGACAGACATGGACTGTGCCTGTTCTTCCTATGGTCGGCTTAGTTCTCTCCACTCAAGTTAAGGTCACCTCAATGCTCATTGAGATACCCCCTCTGAACCCTCCCATAGGTGGGCTTTTCCCACACAGCACTGCAGCTCCAGCAAAGCCACCATCACCAGTGACTTCTCCACCTCTCTTTCCCTCTTAGAAACTCTAGATCTCAGAACAAGCAGCAAAAGCAAGGAGCAATGGAAATCAAATAATCTTTTACCACCTACAATTATCTCCAGTATTAGGTCTGAAACAGGTAGGCAGAGCCACCACTCTACAAGGCCCCAGGACTTCATTGCCCACATAGCCGTACAGACCTTGAGTTATGTAGTGCCCAGTCTACGTGACCATCCGTGGCTGCACTATAAGCTGGGTAGATTTTCCTATACCCATTTTTAGGGGAAGAAACTGAGGACCACAGAAGCACCAAGACTCATGCCTGCGTCTCCCGGCTTGGACCTATAATTGCCACAATGCTAGCTGCCTTGGTGGCTTTGGGGTCAGAAACATGCACCATGAAAACCCAGCGGACAGAAGATACATCTCGCCTCCAAACTGAAAGGATCCAGATGATAACAAGGAAACAGACCACGAGAAGCATCCTTTACAGTGGCCTATGTATCTAGCTTCCAAAAACCATAGCTGGAGTCCATGTCTAGTTTAGAGTGTGCTGCAGAAGGGCTGGCGACAACTGGGAAAGGCAGCCTCTGAGTTCGGGGAACACACTGGAAACAGATAGAACTATGCATGATTAAGCTCACTGCATAAGCCCTGTCCCGCCTTTCCGTGAGAGGGGCACCAAGATCTCTTGTTCCCTTCTGCTCTGTGCTGTCTGCACATCCCCACCCGAAGGTCAGCCTCATTAACGTTGCTCAAAAAAGCCACCTCCTCACATCCACTTGTGCCACTAACGATGGTATCTCCCGCCTGCCGCCTGGGCACAGCAGACCAGCCAGAGCACGTGTATCTGTCCACGTGTGCTCGTGGTGGATGGGTGCGTTCACCTCTGTCGCTAAATGTTTCATTTTCTCCTGGTATGTTATGTGCTCGCACAGTCAAAATTAATGGAATCGGCTTGAGAGTCAGATGACATCACGCTGGTGACTCACATCTTGATAGATGCTCCCTCTGCATTCCATTCAAGGTGACCTTGACTTGTCTCACAGCTTCTGGGGAAAGCCAGGAAAAAAGAATTTTTTCAAAGATATTTGACTTAAACAGCATAGTTAACAATCCGGGGTGGGAGGAGAAAAGTAAAAAGAGGGTAGGGGGCAAAGGCCCTGAGAAGCCCTCACCAGTGACCAAGGAGTGAGCTAGTTAGTGGAGTCCTCTCCTGCACCAGTGAATCCAGAGCTGTCCCCATGCTTCAGGGCTGGGGACATCCAGAAAGCCCTCTCAAGGCAGACTGTGGGGCCCTGACCCTGGACATGACCTTTCTCAGCAACATTGTTGTTAAACACCTTCTTCTCCTGGAAAGGAAGCAGGTCCTGAGCGGGGAATAAATAGTACGAGCAGCTGGGAAACAGTGCAACAACAGAACAAGGTTGCAATTATGCCATCATTTCCGCTAGGAGGATTTCTTTGAGGAAACTTTTCATTGGGAAAATAAAAAAGAGAGAGGATGAGTCACGCTCTTTTAGATTCCACATGCACCAGAATGCACAAATCCAAAGGTCAGACTGGCCTCTGATTCTCAAGTTCAAAGGCCTGTGTAGAGCCCTGGTCCTCCCTCCCTTTCAGCTTAGCATGCTTCCATCTTTGCATCAGCTGCTTCCTCTGCCTGGGCTTTGGGGAGGTGTTTCTTCCTAAAATGCAAACTTCAGACATGAGGTAAGATAAATCAAGTGATCCAGGGCCTTACACGCAGGCTGCTTGTTTTTAGAATGGTCTAGTGCTAGACGTAAAACCCTGGCTGGTTTGGGTAAAGCAGTCAGCTTCAGTCAGGCAGTGTAGAGCAGTTGAGCTGCCCTCTCTACCAGATAGACAAGACACAGATGTTTCAGAAATGAAAAGCCCCTGGTGACCACTCCGTCCAACTTTACTCCTTTACAAGGAGAGAGAAAAGAGTCACATCAACCACAAGAGGCACAGAAAGGGAGAAAGCTCTGGATTCCTGTAACCACACCAGGGGACCCCTCTACATTTGCGCGTTTGGTTCTTTTAAACTCTCTCCATCGGCTTAGCAGAAATGACAACAAAGTTGAGCCTCTCTCACCTGAAAACCAGGAATCCAAAATGCTCCAAACTCAGAAACTTCTTCAGCACCAACATCATGACATGGAGGGGAGACAGGGGAGTCTGATGCTTCCACATATGCAAACTTCATTTCGTGCGTGAAATTATTATAAATATTACATAAAATTGCCTTTAGGCTATGTACATAAAGAGAATAAAAAGCATGAATGAGTTTCATGTTTAGACTTGGGTTCCATCCCCAAGATGTCTCATTATGTAAATGCAAATATTCCAAAATAAGAGCAAACTTGAAATCTGAAACTCTCCTGGTCCCAGCATTTCCATCAAAGGCTGAAACTCCATAGCCACAATTTATCCACCTCTGGCAACTCCAGAAAACTGCCTATTTCACAGAATAGCAGGCAAGCTCTGGAAGGGAGAGCCCAGATGGTTATCGGAAAGGGCAGAGGGAGCAACAAGAGGTCTGGACCAGCCAAGGCCTCTGACCATGACCAGGAGTCCCTGGACTTGTGTCCTCAGTTCCTGGCTCCATCATTCCTATCTGCATCTCTTCATAAATCCCATCAGTCAGCCTCTGCTCTTCCCCCATAGAACCACCAAAGGCAGGACTTCCCAAACCCTCTTGTTTCTTCCTTCGTCCCTGTATCACCACTCTGAGACTCCTTCCCCGATGTCACCCAAGTCCCTGCTTCCCTGCTGCTTAAGATGTCCAATCTGAAACCACCCCCACTCCCTCGTCTCTAGACTCCACTCCATTGTCTGGAGCTAAGCTCCTCCCCCAGGTCTGTCTTCCACCTGTCTTTGTATGTTTCCTGTTTTGATAACACAATGCCATAGTCAGGGTTAGAATTAAGGCTGATTGAGTTCTGCTTTGGGAGATGAGAGGTTGGAAGTTGAAGGCCTGCATTTGGCAAGAGCTTTCTTGCTTGTAGGAAATTCTGCAGAGCCTCAAGAATAGGCAGGCCACAGGGACATGTTTTAGTTATTTTTCTTGTTGCTGAGACAAAATATCTGACACCCAAATTTAGAGGAGAGAAATTTTAGCTCACATTTGGTGAAGGCTTCAGTTCAAAACTGGCTGGCTCCAAGACAGGGTGGTACATGGCAGAAGGCCAATGGAAGAAAACAAAAGCAAAAGACAGAATAAGCAACAATTGAGAAAAGACAAGATTCTGTCCCTAGTGGCACTAGGGAAGCCATAATCCCAGCACTGAACCAAGAATCAATCACAAACTCTAGATTCTGTTTCCTATGAAAAGGCTGAACCCCATGACTCTCTGAGGCTTTGGGGGGACATCTAGATACAAACCATAACAAGTCACATCCAAAAGACTGCTGAACTGGCTTCTATAACAGGTCCTTTGAAGATAAACAACCTGGCCCTCCATTCATCTATTAATTGGTAAATGGATTAGTCCATTGGTGACTAATCTTAATCACCTTTTAAAGGTCCCACCTGTCTCACCCTTTAAGGACCTATTCCAAGGACTACATTTCCACAAGGGTTGGGTGAGAACAAGCTCCAGGACTACCCATTTTTTTTTCAGATCTATCTCAAGGGTCAGATTCTCCAAGAGAATAACTCCTTGCCTCATTTTAAGCAAAAAGGTGATTTTCTCATGTGTTTCTAACCCTTTGAGCCTCTGTAGCAGAAATGAGTCAGTCTGTGACTGCATTCTTTACAGGAAGTACCTTACTTGGCTGGACCTTGGTGTAGGAAGATCAGTGTCTGAGTCTGATGGTCAGCAGCCTCCAACTAAGTCAGTGTCACTTAATACAGAGGCAGCTCTTTCAAATTTTTGAAATTAGAAATAGATTGGTAAAAATTTAATTGTTGCAAACCATGAAGAGACACTAAACTCACTGGTACTACCTGTGTAGTGTGAAAATGAGGCCATACAGAAGCTCTAATGTCAGTCCACACTTCCTTTACTCAAAGCAGATAGGGATGCCCTGACCATTGGCACCTGAGGGCAGAGTTCTGCCTGCTTAGATTCTCTTCTGCTCGTACAAGGCCATCCTTGGAGCTAGTGGGGATCCCTCTCTTTTCAGAGTATTTGATGTTGTGACCCAGTAGGTTAGTACTGGCCTTAGTACTTGTCCCTTCTTGGAGTTGAGTTGCTACCACCTGAGTTCCTCTCTGGACTTGGCTTTTCCCAGTGTTCTCTGCACATTGCAGGCCACCTGCCTTACTTTGATAGGAACCGCATTAAACATGGAACCTCCACCTCTAACAAGAGGTCTCGGCTGCAGACAGCTTCCTCCTCTGTCTGTGACAGCGGGAAAAGGAAGTTTTAACTTGCTTTGGAAAAATTTCAGTCTTGGGGCTCTAAGCTAAAATAAATCTCCATTGTGGAAGACACTAACACTTCCCATGTGACATCTGTGCTCACTTCCCAGCTGCGGAACTAGTCAGTGCTACTGTGCATCACCTCAAGGCAAACTAAAGCTCACTGTCACAACAATGAGCATGTTCTGCCTCAAATAATAACGCTAATAATATCGGCCTTTTTACCGTGGGTTATGAAATTGCACCACCATTCTATTTACGTGGTCTCACACCAGTCCTGTGAGGCACTGTGGTACCACAATCCCATTTTACAGCAGACACAGCCAAGGCCCAAAGCAGTTGGCATGAGCTGCATGTGATCAGATGGTGAAGGCAAAACAGAACCTCAGCCCAAAGCTAGCTGCCTTCCTTGACACCACACTGCCTTTTCCTTGTAGCTCATTAACCCACCTTTCCCTTAAATTATAAAGTCCCCAATTGGCACTCCATAACGGATATCCGCCCTCTCTTTTTCTCTCCCACATGACACTATAGGCCTATATCTCTAATCCACCTGTCACTCTACAGACATTTATCGCAATCTGTTATAGATTCCACAGGATAGGTCCTGTGGGATTTAACTGCATTGGAAGGACCCCAAGAGCCTCCAGAGTGAAAAAATGAACCTATTCTCAAATATTATTAATGTGAGGCAGTTAAAACATGACTTCCCCAACCATCCCCATCAATAACTTTTTTTCAAGGAAATCCTGACATCATTAAGTCTAAACCCAAACAAGAGGACTTTGGGAGTGAAAATGTGGACTGGAGGAGCTATTTAGGGCAAAGTGGCCTTTTGGGTGTTTTCAGGAAACATTTTTTAAATAATATCTTTTCTTCTTTTGTACTGCCCTAAAGAGATCTCTGGCCCTGTGAGCTCCAGGGATACACATGGGGAGAAGCACAGTGACTGCAGTGGCTGGCCCCAGCATTTTCTGTCCCTGGCTACACCTGAGCATCATGTGCCCTAACAGTGTCCCCCACAATCTAGAAGGATGCAGAAGCCAGGCTGCTAAGACATTTCTCTCCAAGGACAACCCGGGCATCTGCCATGTGCCTCACTCTCTCTGCGGCCCCTGACAAAAGCTCAGTCTTCTGATTACAGGAAGGAGTTGCTTCCTCCTGTTTTCTAACCAGAGCCTCCTCTGACTGTAATAACGGGCTGTTGAAATCAGCAGCTCCATTTTATACCACCAGAACCACACAAACTTACATCAGCGGCTCAACCACAGAGCCGCATTTAGCAAGGGCAGGTAAGATTTAAGGAGATAAATGTCATAGAATGGGAAGTGGGCAGGCAGGCAGCATGAACTTGACTTCATAACACTGCCCAACGCCAATGCTGATTAGCAGCTTTATGCTCCTTAATAGTAATAATAACGCTGATATGAAAGCTGGACCTATCGTCTTCTGCAATGCTTCTGCACTTTTCTGAACTTGTAATTTACAAGTACTTTGACCACAACATCTCATTTAATCTCACAGCAATCGTGTAAGGTAAACATCATCATTATCTTCACAGACACACGGTGATGAGATGGAGTAAGCACACAGCCCTAGAGCCAGAGCCAGAGCCCAGGGTCAAATCCTAGCTCTTGTCACTGGGCCACTCTGCCTTCCAGAGTAAATTTTAGTATTCCCTAAGAATCTGGGAACAGGATGCAGCTGCTTGTAGCTTAAGAGGTAGTCCTGTGAGCTCTGAGACAGGGAAGTGTTTGGGACCCTGTTCTTTTCAGCGTACACCTGAATGGCCTGGCATCTGTCTTATATGTGCTCTGGCAGCTGTGTGATGCCCAAAACAGATAGGCCCGTGTCCTCCTCTTCAAATGAGAGCTGCTCATTAGCTGGAGTAGGTATGGCTGCACCATGCAGTCTGTCTGACAGCTCATTCAGGTCAGAAAGAAAGACTTCGGGTCAGTCACTCCAAGACCAAAGCCATCTGCACAGGAAAATATTCTTCGGCATCCTCTTCCTCCAGCGACTCAGAGCTGTAATTTGAATTGTTCAGTTATCAAGAGATAAAATGTGTAAATAATTTATCTTGGTGATTTTACACAGAAGCTACATTGCTCAAAATTTAAAACCCCAGTGAGTAGAATTTTTCAAAGTGTGTTCCAGGAATTCTTAAAAAAAAAAAGGCCTGTGAGGGGTAGACTTGAGCCCTCAAAAGAGATGTATTTATTAAATTCCTAGCACCTTGCACGTGTGCATGTGACATCATATGGAAATAGAGTCTTTGCAGATGTAATCAAACTAAGATGAAGTCATAGTGGACAGAGTAATATGGTAATGTGGGTCCTTAATTCAATAAGACAGAGAGAGAGAAAGAGAGAGAGAGAGAGAGAGAGAGAGAGAGAGAGAGAGAGAGAGACAGCAGAGGCTGGAGTAAAGGAGCAGTAAGGATTGATGATCATCATCAAAGGCCAAGAGACAGGCCAGGGTCAGGTCTTTTCCTAAATCCTCTGAAGACAGCAGGACCTCACTGGTACCTTGATTTCAGATTTCTGGCCTCAGAGCTATAGGAAAACACATTCCTGTTGTTTCAAGCCCCTCAATTTGAAGAACTTAGACCTGAGTTCCCTGGAAGCCCAAGGAACCGAATACAAAGTCAAAGGCAAAGTAAACTTTTAAAAATGATGAGTTCTGGGGCTGGGGATTTAGTTCAGCAGCATAAGCACCTGCCTTGCAAGCAGGGAGTTGTGAGTTCGATCCCTGGTACCGATAAAAACAAAAAAGACAAAAAAAAAAAAAAAAATGATGAGTTCACCAGAGGCCCTCAGCCGAGGGCCTGGAGGAAACACAGACCAGTTACAGCAGACTCCTAGAGAGTGGATAACAGTTGCATTTTTCTGGGAGGTTCTCCACGGATTCCGATGTTTAGGGAAAGTAGGGAACTATTGAGCTGAACAAAATTAGGAGGATTTTTTTACTTTCTCATGCTTCAGTGCTGCTCATCCATGAATAACCAAGAAGAAATATTTAGGATGCAGAATTTCCCAAACTGACCAGAAACACTTTGGATTGAACATCCCAGACACATGTTTTGTGGAACATGATTTGGAAAGCACTGCTATCTTTTTTTGGGCTTTTATGGTCTCAGAGGGTGACTAGTAACACCTGCCTTGAAATCCTTCCAGGCCAAATTCAGTGCTGCGGTGTTCCATGGACAGAAGTTGGCCCTGTTTCACCACTGTGTGCGTGTTCTGGAAGAGATCTTCTTGAAAAGGAAGTGTGAAAATACCTGGTACAAACGTCCAGGCCCAGGCATTAATTGTCTTTATTCTCTTTAGTACACTTTGAACTATCCTCAGTCTCGCTCATTGCCAAAGCATATGGCTGTCATGAAAAGCCAATGCTAGCTAGCTGTGCTCATTCCCACCAAGGCTATAAATTTAAATAGCCAGTGTTCAATCTATGTCAGGCAGAATTGAAAAACTATTACATATGGACATGGTGGGGAGCATGTATCTACACACCCACACTTCTTTACCCAAGGTGTCCCCAAATTCATGCACCTCATCCCTCAGTCTCCTTACTCTGTGGTTCATAGATTGAGAGGGGTCATGAAGAAAGAAGTTCTTTAGTTTTTCCACCAAATTCCTTTAATTTTGAACGTAGGCCACAAATCATAAGAAGATTGGCAGTAACCACTAACTCTGTCACCAATGGAAATCACAGGCTTTTATATCATGTCCTATGACAAGGGGTCTAGGATCTCAGAATATTTAATTTCATCATTTTTTCAAACCTATAATGGCCATTAGATCTGCTGCTAGATTGTGTTTAATGCATCAATGAGAAAGCATAAACATTGCTTGTCACTAATTTGCTTTTGTTTAATATTTTGACTGATTATTTTTTAATGTAATTACCTTCCTTTTCAATCATGCACATTTGAATTTTTGTTCAAAGGCATTATTTATGGTTCATAGGTGTCCCCTTACTGCCGTGATCTAAGACATAAAATAAAAGATAAAAACCCTTGTTCTAGATCAGCTCTTCTACTTAGAATCACCTAGGAGATTTGTTGAAGATATAGACCCCGGGTCTCCCGCTTGAAGAATCTAATTCAGTTGGCATGAAGCAAGACTTCAGAAACTATATTTTAAAGTAGACCATAAAATACTGGTACAGATCTTTTATAAACTGTATTTTGAGGAAAGCATCTCTAAGCCATCTTCTCTTAGGTCCAAGGGATCATCAGAGTCAAATTGCTATTAATTATTTTGATGACTTATACTTCATCGCTATATCCTTGGCATGCTTTAGACCATGTCATAAATAGTGCCTGTATAGAAGCTGATATTGCATTCATTGTCAAGATTTTGTATTATCAACTTCATGACATTATATTTCTGTGCAGAACACTAGTAGAACCTTTGTGGACCTCACTTCAGAAAAAAATCCTGCCACTCCTCAGCAACTGTTTCTTAATCTTATTAATCTTCAAATTTCTTCTTCTTCTAATTGGCTGCAAGAAACTTAAACCCAGATTTATATTTTGTCTCTAGAAATCAATGAGAGCATAGAATATGCATCTGTAGTCAAATGACATTTCAAAAGACTTTGGTTATTCTTCATTTAAATCACACTATAAACATTCATTTACTGCCTATAAGAAGCATCATTATAACTGTTAAAAGGAAAAATTTTAAGCAAATTAAATTTCACAGAGTTTAATTGATCTAAGAATAATTCACAAAAACAGGCAGCTCCTACAGCCAAGTCAGGTCCAGGGAGGCCCAAGGTTGCCACATGGCTAGGTAACAATTAGATAGAAAATGAAAAGTGACATACAGAAAACTAAAGTGGGGTACAAAGACATCTGTGTTGCTTAAATGATGATATTTATCTTCTTTGAATCTGATTTGACCAAAGCACAGCTGTGGTGATTGACTGAGTCTCAGTCATTTGTTACAAAGATCAATTCCCAAGTTAGGTCTTTGACTTGTTTATGTGCTGAGTTAGGTTGCAGTTTGCTAAGCAAAAACTTGAGTATGTGAGTATGTGAAGCTCATTTGGGTCAAATTTAGCTTGATTTAAGATAACACAAGAGACAGAAAAAGAGAGAGATAACAGAAGAAATAGAGAAAAAAGGAAAGAAAAAAGGAAGAAGGAAGGAAGAAGGAAAAGAAGAAAGCTAAGGTTTGGTTTATGAGAGTCAGATTAGATGCTGAGACTCATAGCAAAGAGAACACATGAGAAAGTCCATCTTTAAGTCTCAAATTCTGTCATGGTGGTATTAAACATTATAGCCTTACAGGGATCACAGAATCGAGTTTATGCTGTAAATAAGAACGTTGGATGACCCTGTCGTAATCACCAGCTTGAAGACTGGAATGTCTGGAGAGAAGCCAGCCATTAGGTATGCAGAACTCTGAGTCCTTACACCGTTTGCTCCCTTCCTTCCCCAGTGCATGCCAATGAGACCCTGGGTCTCTGAGGAGCAGAGACATGGGTGAAGCTGAGGAGACAGCTGCCTGTGCAGTGCCCCCACACCAGCTTTCTGGGGCAGCACTGGTGACAAACCATGGCACTGCAGAAAAAGAGAAGGACTGAAATAGTCCGCAGGGTCCCTGAAGTCCAGACTGATGAAGGAGAAGCTCTCAAGTGTGGCTGTTTCCTACCCTCATGTGCAATAGATGCGGCAGAGAGACCCCAGGAGGCAGATCCATCAAATGGTGCATTTGCTAGTCCCCTTCCAAGCTGCTGTCAGAAACTAAGCAGAAACACTTCACAGAGGACAGGGGTTACTTTTTAAACCCCAAAATCGGTATGCAAAAACAGAACTTCCTACAATTCCACTCCTCTTCTATTCCAAGCTGCCAATGCTCTGGCCAGTATTGCAAATTAGCTCTTAGTCAACCCAATGTTTCAGTCTCTTTTGGGTGACCACCCTCGACCTGGCCTTTTCTCACTGGTGCTGCCTCTGGGTTCTAGGCGTCTGACATAATGCTGAGACAGGATGGATGCTGTGTGTTCAATGTTTGTGTCTCTCCAAAATTCATGGTGAAATTTGATCTGTGTTATAGTTTAGATCTAAAATCTGCCTCTCGGGGTTCATGTGTTGGGAAGGTGATTGGGACAGTGAGGTGCTAGACTCAGGACTAGATTCATCCACTGATAATGAATGTAATGTTAGAAAGCAGGCCCTAGTTGGGACACTGGGGCATGCACTAAAAGGGTCTATTTGTGCCCCTGGTTCCTCAGTTTTGTCTCTGCTTCCAGGTTGCCATGCAGCGAACAGCTTTCCTCCACCAGGCCATTTCTGCCTTCGAGCCAGACAGTCAGTCCATGACTGACCCCCCTGAGGCGCTGAGCCAAAATAAACTTCACTTCCTCTAAGTTGCCAGGGTCAGGCATTTCGTCCAGATGACGGGAAAGTGATTAATGCCACCCTTAATGCAAAGATATTAAGAGGTGGAGCCTCTGGAAATGAGTAGCTTTTGAGGGCTCTGCACTCATAAATGGGGTCCATGCCTGTATGAAGGTCCCCATTTGTTCTTCCCAGAAATTCCATGTCCTGCATCCTTTCGGACCTTGACTCCAAACAACCTTGTTGTCTCAAATAATAATATTACTTATCTATCTCAAAGTTCTATTTTGAGACACTTAATCTACTCTAAACATTAGTCAACTCCAGGAAACTGGCAAAGAAATTACAAAGATAAGACACATACCAACTAATGCTTCCAAACCATTCCAGACATACGTTTCTAAGTGCCAGTCTTAGCCCTGCCTTCATTATTTACCTACTTGTTCTCTGACATTTATTTTATTCCTCTGGGTTTCGTGTGTGTGTGTGTGTGTGTGTGTGTGTGTGTGTGTGTGTTTAAGAGAGAAAAATCTGACTCATTTGATATTGATTAAATATCAGATAATAACACATAACATATTCACATAAGGGACTCACTAAATTGTAGCCATTATATCATCTCCATCTTGTCAGATAATTAATAGTAGGCACTCATTAAATAGTCGGTATTTTATTATCTTCACTTTTAAAGCTAAAAAAAATGAGGGCTCCAAAAGTTGAAGTCACTTACTCAGCATGACATAGTTTCTGTGTGGGAGAACCAGGACTCCGAACCCAACATTTTCTGCTCCCAAGCCCTGTACTTTTCCACAGTGACACATCTGTCCTCTCTAAGTCTTTCTCCAGTGCTTTTACGCTCAAGAATCCAGTGGATTCATCATACTTTGCTACCAGGGTGTTAAGATGGATCTTCAGATGATGTTTCTAAAGAACTTTGAATTTCCCTGGTGAAAATTCTCATTGAAAACAGCTGTATTGTCAGCTCTTAATTATTGGTGACAGTGCTAGACACAGATAGAGCAGTTGGATGAGATTTATAATTAATCCCCTCCTTTTAGTCAAGAGTCTCAGCCTGCTTCTTCCATCATGGCTCATGTCAGAGCTGCCCACAGGGAGAATCTCCTTTCCTGCAGGGCTCAGCTCCCAAGATCTAAGCTACCAAGAGCTGTCCTGATCAGATGTCTGTATTAATGTGGCCTCAAAACCACAACCCAAACAAAGGAGCACAAAATAACATGGAGACAGAATGCAGTGATTAAAACTGCAACAAATGCTCAAATTAGTCCTCCAGGTTTGGTCAGAGTCTGAAATATTACAGATTTTTCAGTTTTTGTTTTTTATTTTTAAATTCGCATCACTTTGGCTGGAGGAAAGAAGAGACCTCCTTGTTCATCAGATTATCTAAAAGGATAAATTAACCCAAAGTTGCCATCAAACACTTATTTTTTATTTCATTTGTTTGTTTGGTTTTTTTAGAGAGTTTTTGGTACAATCACCATTTTTCAATCCAGATCTTTGAGAAGGAGCTCCTCTCCTTTCAAGGCCCTGACCAGTGATGGTGAGAAAGACAGAGGACAACGCTTGTTGTTATTATAGAATGGTACTTCCCAAGGCCACAGACATCTATTAAATGCCTACTATGTGACAAGCAATGAAACATTACACTAACTCCACCATCGAAGTGGCTATGTACCCTCTCACCTTTGGCATCAGAGCTTTTGGATTGATTAAAAGCATCTGGAAAAGGAAGTTTGTACTGTGGGTGACATGGATAAATAAGCAACAAACCACAGGTCACGCTAGTCCTAAACCACATATCCACTTCCATCTTCTCCACTGGTGATGGTTATACAGTGTTTGACTCTGTCCTTGGCCCAAAGCATTAGAGTAAAATACAAACTCAAATCTCAATGACAGCTTCCCAGGTTACTCAGCCAGCTCTACCCACTGAGATTGATAAGCAGTTCTTTTCACAGTACTGAGACAGATGCAGAATTAATGACTGTGGAGAATAACCCAAAAAATTGCAAGAACT